>NC_041387.1:127543079-127619561 GCF_002162155.2 Triticum dicoccoides
AGAAGTCGAGCGGGGTCATATTTCAGGGCCCAATGCATGGTAGTAGCTGTATCTTAAATCACACATACAGATCTCAGTGCTTAAGGTCGGCTTCAATGAAACAACCCACCATGTACTCCTACATGGCCTCTCATCGATACCTTTACCAAATCATGTTCACCACACCACTCTCATTACCGACATAATCATTTCACTCTAGCCCATCACCCAGATGAACCAGACCTGACACGACTCTAAGCATAGCAGGCATAGCAAGGTAGGAACAACACATACATATGGCTCAATCAACTCCTACACATGCTAGTGGGTTTCATCTAGTTACTGTGGCAATGACAGGTCATGCAGAGGAAGTGGGTTCAACTACCGTAGCACACAGCAGTTTGAAACGCGTTGTCTTAATGCAGTAAAAGAGAGGAGGAGCGAGAACATGGGATTGTATCGATATGATCAAATGGTTGGTTGCTTGCCTGATGGTTCGATGCACTGATACGGTTCTTCGTTAGGGTAATCACGGTACTCCTCGGAGGCAGAACCTGCCGCAAGAACACCGATACACAACCATCACCAAACAATGTGCAACAATATGATGCATGCATGAAACATGGCAATATGAGTGTGTTGGGCTAATGCAACTAAGACCAGAAGGGTTTGAACCAATTTGAACCAAAGATTCAAATTTCAACTCAAACATGGCCCTTTAAAGTGTTTTTCCTTGTTCTGCATTAAACATCAGGTTAACTTGTTTAATCATGCATGAAAATAGTACAGATGGATAGATTGGATTTTTCTGATCATTTTTCATATATAATTTGTCTGATTTGGAGTTACAGAATAAAAGTTATGAATTTTTTAAGTTTAAACTATATTCTGGAATTTCCTATATTAGATTAAATCCAGAAAATCAATTACTGCATCAGCCTGACATCAGTGTGACATCAGCAGGTCAACGGGACACGTCCGGGTCAAACCTGACAGTGGGTCCCGCGTGTCAGTGTGATTAATTAAACTAAAATTAATTTAAACTAATCCTAATTAGTTAACAGGGCTGGGCCCCACCTGTCATAGACTCAGGGGAGTCAACCAGGGCCCACCCGTGGTCAAACCCGGGTCGGCTGCACCGGCGTTTAGCCGCTAGCGAGCCCGACGCGGCGGCGGAAGTGATTTTTGCCGTTCCGGCAACCAAACGAGCCGCGGAGGCCACCGGAGAGGAGCTGAGGACGAGCCACAGCTCTTGGTGGAGTCCGTTGGGGTCGGGGTGGCCGGAGTTGGCGCCGGCGACGACTTTGGCGGCCACCGGAGTTCGGTCGAAGACGAACTTGACGTTAGAGGGGTCGGTGAGGTGCGGGGAGTAGCTAGTTAGGTGCTATGTGACGCGGTGAGCATGATGGACACCGTGGAGTGGTCGGAGGGTGACCGGGAGCACGTCGGCGACGAGCTCCGCGGCGGTGGGTGCGGTTGAGCTCCGGGAGGTCGCTACACGGCTCGGGAGCAAGAAAAGAAGAGAGGGGAAGATGGCTAAGCTCACGGGGAGTTCGACGAAGCCCTTGGTGCGGCCGGGGACGGACTGGAGTGACGACGGCGTTGAAGGGGATCTCCGGCGACGGCGGTTCGGGCGAGGTCGTTGCGGTGAACTCGGGCGTTGCGAGCGCTCGGGGCTCGGCTTGCTCGATGAAGTGGACAGCGGCGGAGCTCCTGGACACGACGAGAGGACGCACGGGCGGATGGGGAGCGCGGCTACGACGTAGGCACGGCGGCGGTAGCGTCGGCCATGGCTGGGGGGGGGCGCGAGGGGGAGGAGCTGGAGAGGAAAGGGGGTGTCTGGGGGTTTCGGGGGAGAGAGGGAGGGCGATCCACGACGTCACCGGGCGAGGGGAGCGGCGAGGCGGCGAGCAGGTGCGTGGCGCGCGCTGCGGTCGCCGTCGGGCACCTGCCTGCCTGCCTGGCCGGCAAGCAGCTCGCTGGAGCGGCGCTGGGCTGGGCCGGCAGGTGGGCCGGGTGCTTGCGCCAGGTAAGTTTTTCTATTTTTTCTGTTTTCTGTTTTTTTAATACTTCTGCAAGTTTGTTGAATTAATAAAAATACTTAGGCAACTCCTAAAATCACCAAACTACTCCTGGTCCATAGTTGGATTATTTCCAACATGAAACATTTTAGTTTGGAGATATTTGAGCATTTAATTATTTTATATAATTTTAAATGCCCAAATTCAAATATTTATGATTTAATTCACAAACCCTAAGATGGCCTAGGAAAATGTGCATCACTTTTGGCAGAGGTTCTGAACCAAGACAAAAATGATGGGCATTTTAGAAGGGCATTTCAGGTTCATTGAAAAAGTTTTTAGTAAACCCTAATTGGTTTCAGAGGGGCTGGGGGTTCTGTCATCCCCATTTCAGGTTTCTGATGAAAGAATAAACATGATGCAACACTCTAATGCATGTCTAGCTAGGGTGTGACAGAAGTGGACACTTCCGTGATGATAATTTTGGTAATGTCATGGAACACTTCTACAACAGCACAGGTATGACTATATTGATTCTGTCATAAAATTGTCATGGATGTACATGCATGACAAAAAACGAGACCTACTGTGACAAACACGTATCATCACGGAAGTGTTTTTTTGTAGTGCATGGAAGCCGCGAACTTCTTGCACAAATGAATGTTAGGAGAACAAAAGATGATGTCATCTACATAGATTTGGCATAAGATCAAATAACCCTTGTCCCTCTTAGTAAAAAGAGTGGGATCGATCACCCCTCTCACAAAACCATCATCGAGTAAAAACTTCTTGAGATGATCATACCAAGCACGAGGTGCTTGTTTGAGGCCGTACAAAGCCTTATGAAGTTTATACACATAGTCTTTGTGATCGGGATCAACGAACCCAGGTGGTTGTGATACATATACTTCTTCTTGTAGAGGACCATTAAGGAAAACACTCTTCACATCCATTTGATGTAATGTAAAACCATTGAAAGCAACATAAGCAAGTAAGATGCGAATAGATTCAAGACGGGCAACGGGAGCAAAGGTCTCACCAAAGTCCAAACCTTCAACTTGTGAGTACCGTTGTGCCACTAACCTTGCCTTGTTGCGTACGATTATACCATTCTCATCTTGCTTGTTCTTAAAGATCCATTTTGTTCCAATGACATTGTGTTCCGTAGTTGGCCTCTTGACTTCCGATATGCCGGTGAGAATTTTATCAACCTCAACACGACCGGCCACCCGAGGCATGATGGATGTTAGGGTTTCGCGAGGTTCAACTTCATGTCCATCATCCACGTCCTCAACATATGGATCATTAATGTGTGGTGGAAGATCCTATTCTTCATATTGCATTTCTTGAGGTTCATTATCAATGATTGCACCTTCTTGTTCTTGCCCTTGATGATGAACTTGTTCTTGAATATTATCATGAAGAGGGACTTGAACATCTTCTTGTACTTGGACTATGGCCATTGGTTGAGCAATAGGAGCTTGAGGAGGTATGGGTGTTGGAGTGGTTTGATGATGCGTGAAGCTTCCATCTTCTTCCTCATCATCATGAGGTTCTTGTTCCATTATAAGAAGTGCACCAACACCCATGGTTAAAATATATTGAGAAGAACTTTCTTCACCTACATCACTTAGATCAACTTGCTCCCAATGGGAGCCATTACATTCATCAAACACCACATCACAAGTTTCTACAACACATCCAGTGGATTTGTTGTAGACTATATAGGCGTGAGAGTTTGATCCATAGCCAACAAATATGCCCTCAATTGTTTTGGACTGAAATTTTCCTAACCGTTCTCTTTTGTTGAGGATGAAACATTTGCACCCAAATACACGAAAATACTTGACATTCAGCTTCTTCCCAGTTAGAAGCTCATATGGAGTCTTTTCCAATATAGTGCGGAGGAAGGCCGGTTTGATACATGACATGCAGTGTTGGCAGCCTCGGCCCATAAACTATGTGGCGACTTGTATTCATCCAACATGGACCTTGCCATCTCCACAAGTGTACGGTTCTTCCTTTCGGCTACACCATTTTGTTGAGGAGTGTATGGAGCAGAATATTGATGCTCAATCCCTTCATCACTAAGAAATTCTTCCAAGGTGTAGTTCTTGAATTCTGAGCCATTATCACTCCTTATTGCCAAGATGTCTTTATCAAACTTGCATTGTGCTTGTGTGGCAAAATCAATGAAGGTGATCTTCGTCTTGTCCTTGAATTTGAGGAAGAACACCCATGTATATCTTGAATAATCATCAACAATGACAAGCCCATACTTTTTCCCACCAATACTATCCCATGAAGGAGGCCCAAAAAGATCCACATGAAGGAGCTCCAAAGGCCTTGAAGTAGACACAATATTCTTGGGTGGGTGCTTTGATTGGTGTTGCTTCCCGGCTATGCATGCACTACACACACGATCTTTCTCAAAAGAGACATTGCTTAGTCCAAGGATGTGATTACCCTTTAAGAGATCTTGAAGATTTCTCATGCCGACATGGGCTAGCCGGCGATGCCATAGCCACCCCTTGTCGGCCTTGGCCATTAGACAAGTTGCATGGAATGTGCTCTCTTTCGAGAAATCAACCGTGTAAAGGTTGCCATCCAACTCTCCAACAAAAGCCACTTCGAGAGTATCTCTCTTAAAGACTTTCACATCCGTTAGTCCAAACAGTGTATTATAACCAACAGAAGCCAATTGGCGAACAGAAAGCAAATGATATTTAAGGGATTGAACAAGCATGACATTTGCTAGAGACATATCATTTGTGATAGCCACCTTGCCCAACCCGAGTACCTGTCCTTTTGAACCTCCACCAAACATAATGCTCATAAATGGTTGAATAGCTTCCATAAATCATAGAGAAATTTGCTATCTCCGGTCATACGATTGGTACATCCACTATCAATCACCCATTTTACTCCACCAGAGAAGGCAACCTACACACAATTATGACTTGGTTAGAGGCACCCATTTTGCAATGGGACCTCTCAAGTTAGTCACAAGGGTCTTAGGGACCCAAATAGCATAGAATCAGAATGCATTTCATGGACCAACAAATTTTGCATAAACGTCTCCATCCTTAGTCTTACGAAGTACATAGGATGGAGGCATGAACTCTTTTGGCTTGTTGAGAGTGGGCATGCCCCTTGTGGCCTTCCCACTAACAACCTTACCATTCTCCTTGTGCCCTTATCGTACAAATGTTTATTTTAGAGGGGTGGTGCACTTTTGAGAGCACGACTTCTTATTGCTTGTGCTTGGGTCAAACCTGAGCCCCTCTTTGGCAAACACTTCATTTTGTTGGCTCAAAACCTCATTAAGGTTCTTCTATCCTTGAGCACATGTCATGAGACCTTTCTCGATTTGAGCTTTGAGAAAGCAGTTCTCCTCAAGAATAGATGCTAGATCACTACTAGAGTTAGTAGTACAAGCATCAATATTGATAATAGGAGAAGAGTAGGCCTTGGCTAGTTTTCAAGATAAGTAAGCTTAAGCATCTCAAAACTCTTTGTAAGAAGGGTGAGCTCTTCTTCCTTAGTCTTGAGGGACACAGATAGGAGCTCACAATCCTTAGCGAGAGAAGCATGAGACTTCACAAGCTTACTTTTATCATTTTTCAACTCTTCACAAGAGTCCTTAGCCTTTTTCAAGGAGGCAACATCTTTAGCATGAACATCAATGTTTGCACCAATTTTCAAGCATAGTTCATCATTTCATGCTTCCTCATATTGGAATTTCCGCTCAAGGATTTCATATTTTTCCTTTTCCTCGGTGACGAGGGTTTCGAGTTCCTTAATGGTGATGGTGTGCTTGCTCACCATCTCCATAAGCATACGAAACATACTAAACTTCTTTCCTTTGAGGGAGCACATGAACTTATTAAGTTTAGCAAGCATAGGATCATCTATATCATCATCCTCATAACTATCCTCCGCATCAAGGTACTCATCACTAGGAGTAGAAGGAGTGAAGAGAGGAGGATTTGATCGTGGGGTTACCTTGACCTTGTCCGGAGAGATTTGGTCCTCTCCATCTTCTACCACGGCCTTTGACATCAGGCACTTGTGAGCATTGCCCTTGTAGTCTTTCATGTAGTTGTAGGTGACCACATCCCCACTCTTGTTCACTAGCCTCAAGGTGTTTTGAGAATCTTGAGCAACTCCGGCAACACCACTAACATCATCCGGATCGGATTCTTCATGAGCAACCATTGCTTTCCATCTCTCTTCTTGAGCTTGGAGTTCAAAGGATTTGGCAACTTCTTCTTGGGAAAGGTCTTGGGGAACCTTGGTTTATCTTCTCACTTCTCATAAGGGCACTCGTTGGAGAAGTGGTTGGTTTCTTCACAGTTGTAGCATTTCCTCACTTTCTTCTTCTGGAACCTTCCCTTGAATTTTCCCGCACTAAACTTCTTGACAAAGAGAGCAATGTCTTCATATGACAGGCTCTCATATGAGTCAATCTCATCACCATCCTCATCATCATATTCTTCTTATTCACTTTTCTCTTCTTCACATACATGCATGGCCTTCAATGCTAGACTGATCTTTGATGTTGAGGTACCATGCATGGCAAGATGTTTTGTGGCATTTGCCTTTGACTCTTTGAATAGTTGGAAAGTGGATATGATGTCATCTGGAGTCATTTCCTTGAATCCATGGTGTTGTCTTATGTCCCACACCATTTGATGATGATATGGAGCAAGAGCATGAAGCAACTTATCCACGAGAAATCGCTTAGTCAAGTTGAATCCATGTTGAGTCTTATCACATTCACATGACTCAATGTCGGCAGTGAGAGTCATGAGACGCTCAAGTAGTTGCTTGGGAGATTCACCTTTCTCCATACAATTTTTTTTGCAATTGACCCTTGGCAATTTCATATTGAGCAAGCCGGAGAGTGGAAGTACCAGTCTTGGTCCTCACAATGCTATCCCATAATTCCTTGGCACTTGTGATATGTATGTATGGTCTCGTTTGCTTGTCAGTCATACCTCTTCTTATGCACATGGTTGCTGTGTCGTTGAGATTCTTTTCATAAACCTCTCTTGGAGTAAGATTCTTTGGGTCAACAGCTTGGTAGCCATACTCCAAGATGTCCAACATCTCATCATTTCCATAATGAAGATGATCCTGCATAGCCACTCTCCACAAAGAAAAATCGGTAATGTCATCAAGTAAAGGAGGTTTGCCTTGAGGGTTATACTTAGGTTTCTCTATTTGAGGTCTTGCATAAAGCCAAGGAACACTAGAGTGTTCATTACTAGGAGGTTGTTGGCCAAGTGGTGGAGTAGCCACAGCTGGCCTCGACGCCGCAACACCAGAAAGTGGTGCAAGCATTGTGGTTAGTGTGGATATCCTCATTTGGACCAAGGCCTCAAGAGAGGCATCATGATCCTCCTTTTTCTTAGAAATAGCTTGTTCCAGATCCTCTGAAGTGAAGGACTTGGCTTCCGTGGAAGCCGCTCCCATACTCTTCGGATCTGCAACAAGGGGAGTCCCATCGGGGTTTATCTCGCTCTAGGGCGGTTAAGCCACAAGAATAGAGCACGAGGCTCTGATACCAATTGAAAGGGTCGAGATGGACCTAGAGGGGGGTGAATAGGTACAATTACAAATTTTAATTGTTACTAAGCAATTTTAGGCACTAATGCAGAACATGAAGTTGAGACTAACAATTGCAAGTGTGAAGTTATGAGCTAAGCAAGGTAAATAGGTAACACAAGTAGGAGAGTAGGTAAACACAATATGATATAAGTAAAGACTGAGAGACAAGTAACCACAAGTAGGGAGTTAGGGTTAGGGATAAACGCAACTCCAGGAGACGAGGATGTATGCCAATGTTCACTTCCTTGGAGGGAAGCAACATCACCGTTAGAGAGGTGGGTGCTACCACGAAGGCACACCAATGCCATGAAGGCTCACCTTATTCTCCCTTTGAGACAACACCACGAAGGAGTTTCTCAACCACTTGTGGTAGACCTTGAGGTGGTCTCCAAACCTTCACAAACTTTCCGGGGGTAATCACAAAGAACGATTCCTCTCCAAGTGACTCCTACCGCCTAGGAGTCTCCAACCTCCAACAGTAACAAGAACAATGGGGAAAAGCTCAATACTTGCTCAAATCACGAATTCCTTTGGTGCAAAGAAGGGGAAGGAGTGGATCTATCACTTGGGTGGAAAACTTCTCTCAAATGTTCTCAAATCCCTTAGGGATATAAGATTTGGTGTTGGAGTGTGTGTGTGTGAGAGAGTGAAGGTGCATTATTGAGGACGCTTGAAGTGAATAGTCAACCCTCTCATGGGATAGGAGAGGGATATTTATAGTATGCTCCAGTAAGTGGCCGTTGGAGCCCAAAACAACACAGAAACGTCAGACGTCCGATGCACAACGGACGACCGAGAGCATAACAGACACTGGACGTCCGACAAGGACTAGACATCTGATGTTTTGCTACGGTCTACTAGGTATTGGATGACCCGAGGTTCCGGACGACCGATGTTTAGGTTCTGTGGAGAGGGTACCGGATGTCCAAGGCATATCAGACGACTGAGGGCTCTTCAGACAACGGACATCTGACAGGGACTGGACGACCGATGTTTTGGTTCTGTATGGAAGTGGTCGGACGTCCGGTGCACACCGGGCGACCGATGTTTTTATTCTGTATGGGAATGGTCGGACGTCCGGTGCACACCGGACGACCGATGTTTTGGTTCTGTATGGGAATGGTCGGACGTCTGATGCACACGGGACGACCGATGTTTTGGTTCTATATGGGAATGGTCGGACTTCCGGGAGTACCGGTCATTTGACAAAGATGAAGATCAGATACTGACTTTAAATAAGTTGTTCGAGCAAGACTTTAGCAATAACCCATGTTCCCCTCTTAATAGTGCGGGATCGTATACTCAAGAATAAACATAAGATAGTCTTGTTTCTTCATTCTTGATGAGGGTAAACATTTCCGAAGTCATAATCCACACACACAATTGATTCTGAGGGGACAAAACCTGAGATATACTTGACAAACTTTGTTAGTCCCCTATGAGTATATTGTCATCAACATCAAAATAATATTTAGGGCATGATTGCACTTTCACATACATGCTTATGGAAAAGAACTTGCATGACATCTTTTGTCCTACCCTCCCGTGGCAGCGGGATCCTAATGGAAACTAAGGGATATTAAGGCCTCATTTTAATAGAGAAGTGGACCAAAGCATTAGCACTTGGTGAATACATGAACTCCTCAAGCTACCGTCATCACCGGGAGTGGTCCCGATTATTGTCACTTCGGGGTTGCTAGATCATAACGCATAGTAGGTGACTATAACTTGCAATATAGGATCAAGAACACTCATATATTCATTAAAACATAATAGGTTCAGATCTAAAATCATGGCACTCGGGCCCTAGTGACAAGCATTAAGCATGGCAAAGTCATAGCAACATCAATCTTAGAACATAATGGATACTAGGTGTCGATGTCAAAACCGGCGGATCTCGGGTAGGGGGTCCCAAACTGTGCGTCTAGGCGGATGGTAACAGGAGACAAGGGACACGATGTTTTTACCCAGGTTCGGGCCCTCTCGATGGAGGTAAAACCCTACTCCTGCTTGATTGATATTGATGATATGGGTAGTACAAGAGTGGATCTACCACGAGATCAAGGAGGCTAAACCCTAGAAGCTAGCCTATGGTATGATTGTTGTAATGATTGTGTGTCCTATGGACTAAAACCCTCCGGTTTATATAGACACCGGAGAGGGCTAGGGTTTCACAGAGTCGGTTACAATGGTAGGAGATCTACATATCCGTATCGCCAATCTTGCCTTCCACGCCAAGGAAAGTCCCATCCGGACACGGGACGAAGTCTTCAATCTTGTATCTTCATAGTCTTGGAGTCCGGCCGATGATGATAGTCCGGCTATCCGGACACCCCCTAGTCCAGGACTCCCTCAGTAGCCCCCGAACCAGGCTTCAATGACGACGAGTCCAGCGCATATATTGTCTTCGGTGTTGCAAGGTGGGTTCTCCTTCACATTCCATGTACCTGCCGAACAGTGTCCGTCTTCCTTATCAATGTTGTGCTTCTTGGCTTCCACGCCCAATAATGGCCTTCTTCCACGCGTCGCACGAATGCGAAAAGCCAGGGGATCTTCTATGTTTTACCCCCTAGCCACGCAAGTAATCTGCCTATAAGAGAGGCAAGAATCCAGATCCAAATCACACCATCTTCCTTCCGCGAGTACTCATCGGAGCGCTTCTGACCAAAAATACATTCCATCATGGACCGTCGTCATGGCTCCTCCTCTCGCGCTCCCAGCCCTCTGCCAGGAGATTGGAGGAGATGTTCTATCCCGCACAACAAGCTGGTGACGCTCCAAGCGGAGGGATATCTTCCTCCGGCCTTTATGGTCCCAGTTCGAGCCGGGCTCGCCACCTAGAAAGGTGGAAAGCAAGTGGAGGCCACCCCAAGTCCCAATAAAGGGGAGCGGGTATGCTTCGTCCCCTATCTGATAAGGGGGCTAGGATTTCCTATACATCCGTTCCTCCGCGGGCTTCTGGAGTTCTATGGACTCCAGCTCCATCACCTCACGCCCGCCTCTATTCTGCATATTGCGGGTTTCATAGCCCTTTGCGAGCTATTCCTGGGCATCGAGCCCCATTTTGTGCTGTGGAAGAGGTTATTCTGCCTCGTACCCCGCTCTCACGAGGGGTCCATATATCAAGTGGGCGGTGCCGAAATATGGCGCATCGCCGGGACCGGATATCCATCCGGAACCCCTAAGAAGGCGTCCGAAGACTGGCCTTCAGAATGGTTTTATGTAGAAGATGCTCTGTTGCCGGACCCTATTCGGATCGGCCTCCCGGAGTTCAGCAATGCTCCTCTGAAGAAACGCCTGAGTTGGCGTCCGCAGAGCCCCCAGCTGGAGGAAGACAAGAGCGTCCATTATTTGATGGGCCGGATAAGGTTACTGGCCCATTCGGGATTGACCATGATTGGAGTCATGGCCACGTGCATTATGCGGGGGGGTGCAGCCGCTGCAATACAGGGGCCACCCCATGTGGGACTTCAACGGGGAGAATGACGCCACTCGTCATGGCCGCAAAGGGCCGGGATCGGCCGAAGATCTGGTGAAGATTCTATCCGGCCTGTACAAGGGGGAGAAGGAGGACCTTCTCTAGACGAGCCCATTGAACGGGTTCTCCATGAATAACCCTCGGCGCTGGGTAAGTAGACACTTTGTCTATCCGACCCATGCTTTCAAAGTTAAGTACCTTACTATACGATTTCGACGCAGGAGCTGCGTCGGGATGTGAAGGGCATGCATAGTCCGGCTCCACAACCCGAGGATCCGGGAAGATCCCTTGATCCGGCCTCCGAGGAGGATCCGGACATAAAGGTGGAGCTAATCGACGGGGTGTTCCATCAACTCAGCATGGACAATGCTCTAGTCGCCATTACGGCTGACTACCCAGGCCTATCTCCGGCTCCCCAGGTGATTGTGACCGAAGTCCTGACACCATTATTTCGTCCTTGCGCATTTCTGACCACCGTATACAATGGTGTCTCGCAGGAGGTGCCTTCAAGGCGGGAGGCCGATCCCACGGCCGCTGGCCAACAAGGGTCAGTCCGGCCCAGCAGGCGGAAGAGGAGTGCGGCGAGGATCGAAACGTCGCCGCAACGATATAGCTCACGGTTGTTATTTAGGACAAAGTTCCTAGGAAGCGTTTGAATGCTCATGACCTTTGCAGGAGAAAGAGTGCCCGCTGGACTGTGGGCGTGGAGGTTGCCAACCAAGCCTCTGCCAGCCAGGCTCCAACACCTGGTCTGGAGGGGGAGGCGAGCGCAAGGCGCGAGCCGGATACTCCTCCAACGGAGGATGCCGACAGACTGTCCGCCACCAGGTCTGAGGTGGAGAGCGCCATGAACCATAGGCACCGCCGGACAGTTTTTCGTGACGCGTGCTTCTCCCCTGAGGCGTTGAATGCCTTTAACGCGGGGGACGCGCACCTCCGTGCTGCTCAAGATGGTTTGACCAGAGCCACGGAGCAGTATGTAAAAGACATACGGGTAAGAGATTTTAATAATTGTATATGCCAGTAGCCCCCGAGACTTAAAGTAGTTAGAGTAACTGATTTAAGGATCATTTGATATGTAGGATCTTACAGAGAAGAATACCCAATTATCCCAGGAGCTACAAGAGTGCAAGGCCCAACTTGAGGCCGCACTCGCTGCCACAGGAGGAAACACAGAGACCCCTCCTGGTAACACATTATTTCAAAAAGATAATCGGTGTGCGGCATGCGTGTAAGTCTGACAATGGCATTGCAGGTGTTGCCGGACTAGATCCGGACAAGCAAGAACTACTGCGCCAGCTGAAGGCCGGTGAGAGGGTGCTGACGAAGGTGCAGCAGGAAAGGAACAAACTCCAGGATGCCCATGCCCAGCTTGGAGAAGAGCTGAAAGGTGTTCGGGCCGAGCTGTCTGGCTCCGTGAAGGAGAATCAGCGGCTTCGTCGCGGCATCTATAGTAAGTGCTTGAGCAAACTCTTTTGAAAAGAAGAGTTTGGCGAGGAAGTCAATTGACAAAAATATGTCTGTAGGTGTGCTCACAGGTCGCCCTGCGGAGGAGATGCCCGTAGCAACGGGTGATCAACTTCCCGAGCTGGTGCAACTGCTCGAACGAGTTCGGCAGGCAATGAGCGGCGTCGTCCAGGCCTTATGGCCGTCCTTCTCCCTACCCGAGGGCCTTGGAGAGCTTACAGAGAAGCTTCAGGGAGTGCGGCAGCGCTTCCGTTTATGGAAGATATCGGCCTGCCGCCAAGGTGCCAGGGAGACCTGGGCCATGGTGAAGATGCGGTACAAGAAGGCGGATCCCAACCACATGGCCGAGGTCGGACCTGTGGGGCCCGATGGGAAGGAGATCCCTGTGAGCTTAGTGTACGGCCAAGTAGAGTTGGCCGCTAAATATTCCCAACGGGACTGTAAATTAGACAGCCTGTTAGACGGGATTGAAGAGGAGTATAGTCAGTCGATTTGACAATGTATTTAATATGACATGTAAAATGCCTTCTAGCCGGATTGTAGATCGTTTGTCTTTGCCGACCTTTTCGCTTCAACCTCAGGACCCTAGAGTCCGGAGTGTGTCCGAATACCTTCTCGGTTAAGAAATAACCGGGGCATGCATGGAGACCAGGCATAGGGGTCATTAGTGCTTTATCAGACAAGTGCCCAACTAGTTATGTTATATTACATGGTTAGTAAGAAACATCTTCCAGGGAGAATAGTTTCGTTAAGGGTTCCTTTCCCCGGGAGGCATGCCCTAAAGTGCATGTCCGGTCTGCGAAAAGAGCAGGAAAACATCTGGGGGAAGATAAATAAATGCGTAAAAAATCATCTTTCCAGTCACCGACCGAATATTCCCTTAAGAACGCTAGCTTTCGGTTTCACCCAGTCTGAGGTACACATCCGGCTGACCCGGCAGTAACAATCGTAGTGGTGCTCCCTTTACCTCCTAGCCGAACAATCAGGAACGTAGGGGTAAGCACAGGAGCCAGGCAACCCAGCTTGGCCAAAACTTAAGTCATATCGATGCATATAATGGTGAATGAAAGGTACATGTGGAAGTTTGACACATGTGCTGGGCATAAAGCCCGTATAAATAAGCTTCTGGTAAAGAAGCCCCCAGGTATAATGAGTGCGGATAGCACATCAAGTGTGTGCGAACAATGCGCAAGTGGGCCTTTAAGGCCTTTTATGAAAAAGCTAAGAGAAAGGATAGAAACGAAAGACAGCTGAAGTGTAAAAATTTGGACAGAGGAAGGAGACGAACTCTTAGTCCGGCGCTAGGCGTAGAATCTTCGGAGACGGGCTGCGTTCCATGGGTTCGGCTCGAGTCGGTTGTCCGATGCATTTCGCAGGCGGTACGCCCCACCGGTCAGGACTTGATCGATAATGAAAGGGCCTTCCCATTTGGGCTTGAGCTTGTCCTTTTTCTTGTCCGACAGGCGTAGAACTAGTTCGCCAACATTGTAAGTTTTAGCCCGTACTTCTCTGCTTTGATATCTTCGAGCCTGCTGCTGATAGAATGCAGAACGAGCCTTTGCGACGTCGCGTTCTTCCTCCAATGCGTCCAAGCTGTCCTGCCGATCCAGCTCGGCTTCTCTTTCTTCGTACATGCGCACTCGAGGTGAGTCATGAATGATGTCGCAGGGCAAAACTGCCTCTGTGCCGTATACCATAAAAAATGGTGTGAATCCGGTAGTACGGTTGGGCATTGTCCACAGCCCCCAGAGTACGGAGTCAAGCTCCTCTACACAGTGCGTGTTAGATTCCGTAAGGGACCGCACTAGTCTGGGTTTGATGCCGCTCATTATTAGACCATTTGCTCGTTCCACTTGACCGTTGGTTTGAGGATGATAGATTGAAGCGTAATCGAGCTTAATGCCCATATTTTTGCACCATAATTTAACCTCATCAGCCGTGAAGTTCGTGCCGTTATCGGTAATGAAGCTATGGGGGACGCCATCACGGTGTACTACCCCGGATATAAAGTCTATCACTGGTCCAGACTCTGCCGTTTTAACTGGCTTGGCCTCTATCCATTTGGTGAATTTGTCCACCATGACCAATAGGTACTTTTGCTTGTGGGTTCCCCCTTTAAGGGGTCCAACCATGTCAAGCCCCCAGACCGCGAACGGCCAGGTAATGGGTATAGTTTTGAGGGCGGTGGGTGTCATATGGCTCTGATTAGCAAAGAGCTGACAACCGACGCATCTTTGGACTAAGTCCTGAGCATCTGCCCGGGCCGTCGGCCAATAAAATCCTGTACGGAATGCCTTGCCTACAAGGGCCCGGGCTGCGGCGTGGTGTCCGCCTAGTCCGGCATGAATTTCAGCCAGAAAGTTTCGCCCTTCCTCTTCGGAGATACACCTTTGAAGGACTCCGGTTGTGCTTTTCTTATAGAGTTCTCCCTCATGGACCTTCTAGGCTTTAGATCGCCGGACTATGCAGCGGGCCTCATTTTGGTCTTCGAGAAGTTCCTGCCTAAGTAAGTAGACTAGGAATGGCTCTGTCCACGGGGCGATTATTGCCATTATTTCGTGGGCTGAAGGTGTTATTTCATCGGCTGAGTCGCCGATTATGTCAGATTGTTCTATGTTGGGTGGTGCGGCTGCTTCCGGGTTGTTATTTCCGGACTCCTCTTCCCATAGTACGGATGGCTTAAAGAGTTGTTCCAGGAAGATGTTTGGAGGGACAGCGTCGCGTTTCGCGCCGATGCGTGCCGATACGTCGGCTGCTTGGTTATTATCTCGGGCTACATGGTGGAATTCGAGTCCTTCGAACCGAGCTGACATTTTTAGGACAGCGTTACGATAGGCTGCCATTTTCGGATCCTTGGCGTCAAAGTCCCCATTTACTTGGGATATTGCGAGGTTTGAATCCCCGTGCACCTCTAGGCGTTGAATGCCCATGGAGATTGCCATCCGGAGGCCATGTAGGAGGGCCTCGTATTCGGCTGCATTGTTGGAGTCCGTGTACATTATCTGAAGTATGTATTGGACTGTGTCCCCGGTTGGGGACGTCAATACGACGCCAGCCCCCAAGCCGGCCAACATTTTGGAGCCGTCGAAATGCATAATCCAATTGGAGTATGCGCCGTACTCTTTAGGGAGTTCGGCTTCAGTCCATTCAGCGACAAAGTCGGCCAAGACTTGCGACTTTATAGCTCGTCGAGGTTTATAAGTTATATCGAATGGTAAGAGCTCAATGGCCCATTTTGCAATCCTGCCCGTCGCGTCGCGGTTGTTTATAATGTCGTTGAGGGGCACTTCGGAGGCAACTGTTATCGAACACTCTTGAAAGTAGTGTCGGAGCTTCTGGGATGCCATGAACACCGCATATGCTATCTTTTGATAGTGTGGGTAGCGGGACTTGCAGGGAGTTAAGACGGTGGATACGTAGTACACTGGTTTTCGAAGAGGGAATTTGTGCCCTTCTGTTTCTCGTTCGACGACGAGTACCGCGCTTACAACTTGATGTGTTGCCGCGATGTATAACAACATTGGTTCGCCCAGGTTAGGCGCAGCCAGGACCGGATTTGTTGCCAATATGGCTTTTATTTCTTCGAGTTCGGCAGTGCCAGCATCCGTCCACTCGAAGTGTTCGGTGCGCCTGAGGAGGCGATAGAGGGGCAATGCCTTTTCTCCCAAACGGGAGATAAAGCGGCTTAAAGCCGCCACGCATCCAGTCAATTTTTGTATTTGTTTGAGGTCTTTTGGAATATCCAGCTGTGACAGAGCTCGGATCTTGGCTGGGTTTGCTTCAATTCCTCTACCGGATACAATGAAGCCCAGGAGCTTTCTGGCTGGTACGCCAAAAACGAATTTTTCCGGGTTCAGCTTAATGTCATATGCTCGGAGGTTGTCGAATGTGAGCCTCAAATCGTCTACTAGAGTCTCGACGTGTTTGGTTTTGACGACTACGTCGTCTACGTATGCCTCTACTGTTTTGCCGATCTGGGTAGCCAGACATGTCTGAATCATGCGCTGATATGTTGCGCCGACGTTTTTTAGTCCGAAGGGCATCGTGTTGAAGCAGAATGGTCCATATGGAGTAATGAATGCCGTTGCGGCTTGGTTCGCTTCCGCCATCTTAATTTGATGGTAGCCGGAGTATGCGTCAAGGAAGCACAATGAATCGTGCCCTGCAGTAGCATCGATTATTTGGTCGATGTGGGGGAGGGAGAAGGGATCCTTTGGGCAGGCCTTGTTGAGGTCTTTAAAATCGACACATAGGCGCCAGGATTTGTCCTTCTTTGGTACCATTACCAGGTTTGCTAGCCAGTCCGGATGTTTGATGTCTCTGATGAATCCGGCTTCCAATAGTTTGGCTAGCTCTTCTCCCATTGCCTGTCTTTTGGGTTCGGAAAATCGCCGAAGAGCCTGTTTGACTGGCTTGAATCCTTTTAGGATGTTTAGGCTGTGTTCTGCCAATCTGCGTGGGATTCCTGGCATATCTGAAGGGCAGGCAAAGATATCCCAATTTTCCCGAAGGAATTCTCGTAGTGCGGCATCTACATCAGGGTTCAACTGTGCCCCGATGGAGGCCGTCTTTGTTGGGTCCGTTGGATGGACCTGGAATTTGACTATTTCATCCGCTGGTTTAAAGGAGGTGGACTTGGATCTCTTATTGAGTATCACATCATCCCTATTCACCATAGAGCGCAGCGCAGTGAGTTTTTCTGCCGCTAGGGCTTCGGATAGTGCCTCCAGGGCTAATGCGGCTGTCTTGTTTTCGACGCGGAGTGCTATGTCTGGATCACTAGTGAGAGTGATTATTCCGCCGGGCCCGGGCATCTTAAGCTTCATGTACCCGTAATGGGTAGGGCTTGAAAAATTGTGAATGCCTCTCGTCGTAATATAGCGTGATATCCGCTGCTGAACGGGGCCACTTGGAACGTGACCTCTTCAGACCTGTAATTGTCCGGCGAGCCGAACACCACGTCAAGTGTGATTTTTCCTGTGCAGCGCGCTTCCCGGCTAGGGATTATTCCTCTGAAGGTTGTGCTGCTTCGCTCAATGCGGCTCCAGTCTATTTCCATTTTTTGAAGAGTTTCCTCGTAGATGAGGTTTAGTCCGCTGCCGCCATCCATGAGTACCTTGGTAAGACGAAAGCCGTCCACTATTGGACTGATGACCAATGCGGCTGGTGCTCGGGCTGTTCGGAATTTAGGTTCGTCGCTGGCGTTGAAGGTGATGGCCGTGTCGCTCCATGGATTTGTTGTTGCTACTTGGTAGACTTCGGCGAGGCTGTGGATTGTTTGTTTTCGCATATTATTTGATGCGAAAGTCTCGAAGACTGTTGACACCTTACTGGTACTGTTGGAGTGGTTTCCCGGGGCTAGAAGCTCCTCGCCACTTTTGGCCACCTGCCGCAATATCCAACATGCTCGAAGGCTATGTGTTGGGGTGGCGCCTTCTGTACTGTGAATTTTACAGGGTCCGCTAAGCCATCCCTCCAGTACGGTTCCGTGCCCTTTATGGGGTTTTTGCTTTTTGGTTTTTGCACCTGGTGCCTGAGTGTGATGCACCCTTTTGCTATGGACTAGTGTTGTATTCGGGGCCGGATTGTCCCAAAACTTAGTTTCGGTTTTCCGGAAACTCTCCATCGCACAGTACTTTCGTACTATGGACGCCAGGTCGGCGAAGCGTGTAATTTCACAGCGACTGACGGCGTTCAAGATTCCCTCGTCTGTGCAATTATTGCAGAAAATTGAAATTGCGTTTTCCTCTCGGCAGTCCTTTATCCTGTCCATAACCAGGAGGAATCTGGCCCAGTAATGATGTACTGTTTCAGCGGGCTCTTGCCGGATTTGAGATAGATCGCATATGTCTGGGTGGGTGGGTGGGATTGAGTCCGGAGCCCTACCCATCTCGAGGCTCAAGGGCCGAGACGTTTCCGAATTTAGAAGCTTCTATTGTTGTACATCGTCCAACGAGTCCGGTCCGATGCCTGACTTTAGGTTCAGTGCTTGATCGAAGTCCCTCCCTCCGCGGGAATCCGGCATGGAGGGTTCGGGAGCCCGGACATGACTAGTTTTTAGTACAGGAGAAGAGTCACCACGTTGTTCCTCTACCACTGCAACATGGTGGGTAACCTGGGGAGAGTTAATCTCTCTCAGATCGGTTTTAAGCCCAATCTGATTGTAGTCTGTAGCGACTCCCAGGGCGGCGATGCGATCCAACAGCTCGTTTACAGACGAGAGCTCTATTGGATCCAGCTGCTCGGCGAATTCCGAGTTGACGCGAAGATTGCTTTTGACGACCTGAGAGGTCATCGTCAAAGCGGTGGCTGAACAGGCGGTCATGAGAAAACCACCCAGCCGGATAGTTTGGCCGGCGGCCAAGGCTCCTTTGGCGAAGATACCATCTTTGAAGACGGGAAGTGGCATCCTTCCTATCGGTGATGGCACAGAGGAACTCTCAATGAAAGCACCAATGTCGGTGTCAAAACCGGCAGATCTCAGGTAGGGGGTCCCGAACTGTGCGTCTAGGCGGATGGTAACAGGAGACAAGGGACACGATGTTTTTACCCAGGTCGGGCCCTCTCGATGGAGGTAAAACCCTACTCCTGCTTGATTGATATTGATGATATGGGTAGTACAAGAGTGGATCTACCACAAGATCAAGGGGGCTAAACCCTAGAAGCTAGCCTATGGTATGATTGTTGTAATGATTGTGTGTCCTATGGACTAAAACCCTCCGGTTTATATAGACACCGGAGAGGGCTAGGGTTACACAGAGTCGGTTACAATGGTAGGAGATCTACATATTCGTATCGCCAGGCTTGCCTTCCACGCCAAGGAAAGTCCCATCCGAACACGGGACGAAGTCTTCAATCTTGTATCTTCATAGTCTTGGAGTCCGGCCGATGATGATAGTCCGGCTATCCGGACACCCCCTAGTCCAGGACTCCCTCACTAGGGATCAAACCCTAACAAGACTAACTTGATTACATGGTAAATATCATCCAACCCATCACCGTCTAGGAAGCCTACAATGGAATTACTCATGCACGACGGTGAGCATCATGAAATTGGTGATGGAGGATGGTTGATGATGACGATGGCGACAGATTCCCCTCTCCGGAGCCCTGAATGGACTCCAGATCAGCCCTCCCGAGGAAGAACAGGGCTTGGCGGCGGCTCTGCATCGTAAAACATGATGAATCCTTCTGTCTGATTTTTTTCTCCCCGAACGCGAATATATGGAGTTGGAGTTGAGGTCGGTGGAGCTCCAGGGGGCCCACGAGGCAGCGCGCCCCCACCCTCATGGCTAAGGTGTGGTCACCCTTCTGTTGATTCTTTCGCTAGTAGTTTTTATTAATTCCAAAAAGTGACCCCGTGAAGTTTCAGGTCATTCTGAGAACTTTTATTTCTGCACAAAAATAATACCATAGAAATTCTACTGAAAACAGTTTCATCATGGGTTATTCCATTCAAGTTATGCAAATTTGAGTCCAAAACAAGGGCAAAAGGGTTTGCAAAAGTAGATACGTTGGAGAAATATCAACTCCCCCAAGCTTAAACCTTTGCTTGTCCTCAAGCAATTTAGTTGACAAACTAAAAGTGATAAAGAAAAACTTTTACAAACTCGGTTTGATCTTGTTGTTGCAAATATGTAAAGCCAGCATTCAAGTTTTCTGCAAAGATCATGAACTAACCGTATGCACAATAACATTTAGGTCTCATGTTTACTCATATCAATAGCATAATGAACTAGCGAGTAATAATAATAAATCTCGGATGATTACACTTTCTCAAAACAATCATGATATGATATAACAAGATGGTATCTCGCTAGCCCTTTTTTAGACCGCAAAACATAAATGCAAAGCACCTCTGAAGATCAAGGACTGATTAGACATTGTAATTCATGGCAAAAGAGATCCAGTCATAGTCATACTCAGTATTAATTAATAACAATGCATGCAAATGAAAGTGGTGCTCTCCAACTAGTGCTTTTTATAAGTGGATGATGAGTTAACATAAAAGTAAATAGATAGGCCCTTTGCAGAGGGAAGCAGGGATTTGTAGAGGTGCCAGAGCTTGAGTTTTTGAAATATAGATAGATAATATTTTCAGTGGCATACTTTCATTGTCAACATGACAACCAAGAGATCTCGATATCTTCCATGCTACATACATTATAGGCGGTTCCCAAACAGAATGGTAAAGTTTATACTCCCCCACCACCAACAAGCACATTCCACAGCTAGTCCGAAACAACGGGTACCATCCTGGGGGAGTTTTGTTTGCAATTATTTTGATTTGATTTGAGCATGGGACTGGGCATCCCGGTTACCGGCCATTTTCTCGTGAATGATGAGCGGAGTCCACTAATCGTGAGAATAACCCACCTAGCATGGAAGATATAGACATCCCTAGTTGATACATGAGCTATTCGAGCATACAAAACATAATTTCATTTGAACATTTAGAGTTTGGCACATGCAAATTTACTTGGAACGGCAGGTAAATACCGCATATATGTAGGTATGGTGGACTCATATGGAATAACTTTGGGGTTTATGAAAGTGGATGCACAAGAAATATTCCCGCTTAGTACAAGTGAAGGCTAGAAAGGGACTGGGAAGCGACCAACTAGAGAGCGACACAGTCATAAAAATGCATTAAGGTTAACCAACAATGAGTGCAAGAATGAGTAGGATATAAATCACCATGAACATATATATCGTGGAGGCTGTGTTGATTTTGTTTCAACTACATGCGTGAACATGTGCCAAGTCAAGCCACTCGAATCATTCAAAGGAGGATACCATCCTATCATACTACATCACAACCATTTTAATAGCATGTTGGCATGCAATGTAAACCATTAAAAACTCCTAGCTAATTAAGCATGGCATGAGTAACTATAGTCTTTAATTGTCTTTGCAAACATGTTTCATTCATAATAGGCTGAATCAGGAACGATGAACTACTCATGTTTACAAAAACAAGATAGGTTGAGTTCATATCAGCTTTTCCTACTCTCAATCATTTCATCATAAATCGTCATTATTGCCTTTCAGTTGCACGGCTGAACGGTGTGTATAATAATAACAGTGCACGTGCATTGGACTAAGCTGGAATCTGCAAACATTTATTCAAAGGAGAAGACAAAGTAATATGGGCTCTTTGTTAGATAAACAATAATGCATATGAGAGCCACTCATCATTTTTATTGTGGTCTTTTCCTCTCGACACCCAAAGAAAAGAAAAGAATTTCAAAGAAACACACTGAAATATTTTTAGAGTTTTTGTTTTTCTGAAGAGAGTAAAACAAAAACGAGAAAAACTATTTACATGGGAAAGCTCCTAACAAGCAAAAGAAGAACGAGAAATCTTTTTGGGTTTTCTTATTTAATTACTACTACTACAAGCATGAAAATTAAACTACCTAGAAGCTACAACTAATTTTTCTGGGTTTTTCTCAAAGTTTTTCAAACACTCAAGAAGAAAACAAGAAAAGAAAATAAACTAGCATGGATAGTACAATGAAAAAGTATGAACGCTGACAACTAGAATGAGTGTGTGAACATGAACATAATGTTGGTGAGAAATACGTACTCCCCCAAGCTTAGGCTTTTGGCCTAAGTTGGTCTATGCCCATGGATCAAAGTAGTCCTCTCCGGTGTACTAAGGAGGGTCCTCGGGGTTCCACTGGTTAGCAAGCTCCTGCGCATCCCACTGATAAATAGACTCCTGATATGGATCAGGTGATGGCTCAGGATCAGGCTCAGGCTCTGGGGATAACATTCGCTCCAGTATGCGTAAATGTCATCGGGCAGGATGAGGTATGTGCCTGAATGAATGTTAAACAAATAAGGTGCAGGTAAGGTAATAATCTGACAAGTAGTTTCACTAAATACCAAGTTATAAATGTGTCTTTTCTCCTTATCTTTGCAAATGAAATCATGTGCTACAATACTTTTATAGTCTAAGAAAATATTGGGCAACACCTTTTCCTCTTTCTCATAATGCCTAATAGGTATCTCAAAATATTTAGCAAGACGCGAAGCAAAGATACCTTCAAAAATGGGGCCTGGTGGTGTCCTGGACTAGGGGGTACTCACCACATCATCTCCCGATCAGTTGGATTGGGCCGAGGACTCCCATGGCCGTATACTCATTGGCCAGTTCGGACTACTGCCGCATACAAGGAAGATTCCAAAAGACTTAGTGATCAAGACAAGGACTCCTTCCCCACCGGCGTATTCGGCTAGGACTCTTGTTATCCTAGGCCTCTGGTGCATTATATAAATCGAGGCCAGGCTAGTCGATAGATCATATACAACAATCATAATCATAGGCTAGCTTCTAGGTTTAGCCTCTACGATCTCGTGGTAGATCAACTCTTGTAATACTCATATCATCAAGATCAATCAAGCAGGAAGTAGGGTATTACCTCCATAGAGAGGGCCCGAAGCTGGGTAAACATCGTGTCCCCCGCCTCCTGTTACCATTAGCCTTAGATGCACAGTTCGGAACCCCCTACACGAGATCCGCCGGTTTTGACACCGACATTGGTGCTTTCATTAAGAGTCCGTTGTGTGATCGGAAAAAGGATCAATGGCTCGACTGCAGATCAACTGCGACATCAACTTCTTCGTCACCATCTCGACTGGTCACCTTGGCTTAACCAAGGACTGTTCCCTACCTCCGATCGTTATGTTCGGATGAGGGCCTTCATCAACATCAACTCTGATCTCTATCATGATCATGGAGAAATTATCCTCGGAGCCCGGGGGCTCAACGTCAACATTGCCCCCGGGCGACCGTGCTGTTTTTCTGGACAGCGAACTTGTATCCGCCGCCACCGCCTCCTCGGGTGTCGTTTTAATGATTGCTTTGGTGGGATTGTGCGGAATTGAGTCTACAACAACCCTGAAAATTTTCGTCGAGTTCGATGGAGGAATCTCTGGCAATCTCCGATATACCGGAGCCCTGTCAAATCTGGACGGCAATCTGGATGAGTTTAGGGCGTGGTCTCCAGAGCCCAGCTCGGCGGTCCTTTGGAAGATCCAACCGTTCATCTGCTGCAGAATTCCCATATCTACCACCTCTTAAAATTTCAGCTAGATCCGACCGTCAAAACTCCGGGAACCTTCCGATTAGTGCATCACTTTTCAGATATGTTTTCTACGCGAGAACGAATCCGACCCGAAATCATTTTTTTATGAACGAGATTTCACACATCCTTTTGAAGGAAGTTTTGTATAGGGTATTGTGTTTTGTTCCTGAACATATCCCACTAACTTTAAAGTCTTTTCTGACATGATCTTCACCATCGCGCCGGTGTCAAACCAGCCCGACAAAGATGCTCCACGGTTGCTGACCTGCGCAAGACACGTCGCCGCTTTGTTGAGCCGAGCTCAACTTCTTTGGATCATCA
This sequence comes from Triticum dicoccoides, assembly GCF_002162155.2. Lineage (NCBI taxonomy): Eukaryota > Viridiplantae > Streptophyta > Magnoliopsida > Poales > Poaceae > Triticum > Triticum dicoccoides. The sequence goes on from NC_041387.1 coordinate 127,567,052, forward strand.
TCTCGGCAAGCCGAACGAGAGTTCGGCATCGCCAAGGATAAAGCATCATCAACATCACCGCCCCACGGATTACGCGGAGCGGGCACACCGGCATCACCGCATGGTCACTTCATCAAGCCGGTATTGACCGCGTCACAAGGCCTTCACCATATCTTCATCATCACCAGTGACCTGCTTCGACTCGTCGGCTCGCATGGAGGCCTCAACACCTCTGCTGGACCGGGGACTTTGCTATTTCTTCATCAACACAATCTGGTGACTTCAGCAACACCAGCCGACCAGCTTCGTCACGTCGGCTGGACCGGGGGCTTTGCCTCGGCGAGTCAACCTTTACCAGCGTCGCCATGCCATCACTTCACCGCCCATCAGGCAATGGGTATGCAGATCGAGTCCCAATTTTGGGAGTCACTTTTTCTTTGGACTGCTACAACAAATAAACCAGGTGCTACTAATCCTAGAAATTTTTGCTTGTTGAGTTTATTTTTCTTAGGGAACTATTACTCTGGTTTGTTCCATCGCCTGTACACAGGTCTATCAAATGGCGGCCACATTAACGACGGTCGCGTGGTGGTTCGATCAGCTTCCGCACATAGTTCGGCGAACGCCGCATCCGGAACCCGAACCACCCTGCGAATTCAGGCTTTGCCACGCCTTCACGGTGTCACGCCGACGCCCTGCATCGACATTGGCTTCGGCGCCAGGACACATCTCTGTAAATAAATTATTTTTGCGTAAAGCGGTTATGCAAGTATTATATATATATTATTATTATTATTTCCTGGACCGCACAGTTTTATGTGTGCAGGTAGTCAATTTTGACTGCGTGGTCACTACTCCGGAGTGCCAAACTCCTTGCTCGGACACCTCGGGCTTGGGGGCTGGGACCTCGGTCATGCCGAGGACTGCGAACCTTGTCGGATCTGTCACATATCAATGGGCGTCTTCGTCCCACCACAAGCCTGAATCGCGTCATCAACACCGAGCACATTAACCAGGTAAGTCGCTTTCATGCTCAAAGACTTTCTCTTTTGAATTTTGTTTGGTTCGACCAAGCATTACACTTTTTTGGCAATAAGTTGTTTGTGACAGAAGTCATTGTCAAAACTTTGTTTGTGACACACAAATTCAAATACCCCGTTTACTTGGGGGCTTCCTTTATGAAGCCTTTCCTCTTGCATATGATTATACTTGTATGACTTCGTTCCTTGTTCGTGTATTACGCCACAATATGCACCATATTGACCTAAGTGTTCCACAAGCTGGGTTTCCTGGCTCATGTGCTTACCCCTACATCCCCGATTGTTCAGCTAGGGAGTAAAGGGAGCACCTCTACGATTGTCACGATCGGGTCATCCGAGCTCGGACCTCAGACTGGGTGAAGCCGAAAGCTAGCGCTCTTATTGTTTTCAATCATGGTCGGCACACAACGGAACTCATGAGTACAAAAAATCTATTGCACAAGTCTCATAGTAACAATGAGCAACCGAAGAAAGGTATCGGTGGAGGTATTATTTTCTTGGAAGATGCTTCTTACACTTTGTCAGTAATATAGCATAAGTTCCCTGAGCACGCTTTGTCTGTTACAGCCTTATGGCCTGATTGCCTGGTTATCGGAAAACCGTCGATATTCTCGACAGGTGGAGTACATAACACTTTTTGGACCTTGACCAAAGAGGGAGAAGCCTACGGTCGGTTAAGACGCGTATAAAGTTCATGTGAACACAGATATGATATAAGTACTTCGGTACACACAATCATTATAACATAAATTTCTTTTACCCAAGTCACTTGGGGGCTCTTAAAATTTACATGAGCTGTTTTATAGTAAATGTGCAACGGCGGACACCTTTAGGGATTCGGCACAAACGTTCTTGGATATTGTTATATATGCATCGGTTTCAAATTGTGTCTTCGGTCAATAGTTGGGTTACCCGGCTCCTGCGCTTGCCTCCTACGTTCCACTTTGTTTGGCTAGGTGTGCAAAGGGAGAACCACTGTGATTGTGCTTCCAGCTCGCATGGTTAAGCACCTGAGTGGAGAAAGCCAAAAACTGACTGACACAATAAGCGTAAACCGGCCAGCGATCTGATGATTATGTTAAATGACGCGCCGTTCATAACATTGGCCAAAGTGTTTACGACCTGACCTCGGCTGTCGCCAAACACTAACCGGGGGCTCGTAGCTAGCTTCCCTAGTTTAACGCTCCTATGACTAAGTGAAAGTTGTAATGTCCGCATATCTGATTGCCTCATTTCCGCTAACACAACCGCCTTCGGGCACCGAGACGTCGGCTAAGGGTTGTCTTGTTATGGAAACACCCTGCGTAATATCTACAAAGGGGTAGAAGCCAACGATGGGCCACCTTCAACTGATAAACGGTCGCAATGGAGTGGATATAAACATATCGTCGGCATTTGTATTTAATATACAAGGGCTGCCTTCCGTAATCATCGTTATAAAGCCATAAATATGCATCAATTTGACTTAAGATTTTTGCCAACCTGGGTTGCCTGGCTCCTGTGCTTACCCCTACGTTCCCGATTGTTCGGCTAGGCGGTAAAGGGAACACCTCTGTGATTGTTACTACCGGGTCATCCGAGTTAGTACCTCAGACTGGGTGAAGCCGAAAGCTAGCAATCTTAATGGATCACATTGGTTGGCAATGACGGAAGTGAAAATTTTGGTTCATTAATACCATAGAGTTCGGGAACTTTCCCCGAACTAAATCCTCAATATTTTGCTCCCATATTGATCGGAGCTGAGGTTTCATGATCATGCTTAGCATGACAACCCAACGAAACGAACCGATAGTGGGACTATTTTCTTTGGAAGATGCTTCTTACGTTAAAAAGTAATATAGCATATCTCTCCGCGTACCGTTGTTTATAAAACCATATGGCCGGATTGCCTTGTTTGTCATAAATCTTTGCCCTCATAAAGGCTTTGTAAAGTAGGACAAACACTCCTCGGCTGTTGGCCGAAGAGGTTGAAGCCGATGGTCGGTCAAGAAAGTTTTGTACAATGCGGATCTGAGCATTAATGGTGTCAAGTACTTGGATACATAGAATCATTACACATAATGTGTGATTTTACTTCGGAAATCAATCTTTAATTCGGCCACCCGTGCCCACATTAAGGCTTGGGGGCTACTGGGGTTCGTGCTTATCATTTACAAATATTCAAGGGGTACATCGATCCCCTAATCTGGTGTTGCCACCCGACCAGTGTCTCGGTGGCTACGGCATTTCCTATTCAATGCAGAAAATTCAAAGTGCTCAGTGTTTGGCTTGACTGAACTATGGGCAAACGCGTCTTTGGACAACAATAGGTACCATCTGGACCTGTCTGGCATCAAGCTACTATATTGCGGCAACTTCTCAAGACCCTCTCTCAAGGGCCCGTTCTCCGATCACTATTATCTCTAATATATTACACTGCGTTTCTATTCCTACGTATGCTGCCGAGCTAGGAATTGATCCTCAGGCCGATTTCGCGCATCGACCTGAGTCTCAGGGGCTACTAGGAACAACGGTTTCATGTTTTCCTTCAGGTGCATCTTGGGTTTTGGACCGATACACACCTTGAGGGCTACTGGATATACATAAACTGGTTATATATCTCAGCAGAGAATAAATTGCACCAGTCAAAAATCAGCCCGCGGTTGGGGTGGTGCACCACCTTGGAAATAGTCCGGCATAAAGCTCGGGTTCCAACGGCTGGCTCCATAGGGGGCATTTCCGGCATTAAGCACGGCTAAACTCCTTCAACTTTTTAGAACCAAGGTGATCTATGACACCTCGGATACAGTCCGGCATTGGAGCTCGGATACAGTCCGGCGTTGGAGCTTGGATATAGCCCAACCTTGGTGCTCGGCTGCAAAGGATACCTCGAATACAGTCCAGTGTTGGAGCTCGGACGCAAGAGGACACTGCCGCCCGGGAACAACTTCAAACCCGAGGTGTGGCATAAAAATTAACAAGGCATTGATAAAGGCCGGAAACTTAAAGGGGTTCCTCGGATACCCGACGTGTAAACTCCTCGGATGCACTTCAGCGATCCTCAAGATCGAAGATGAGAAGATTTGTTGATCCAGTTTTCAAGACCGACGACTGAAGATGAAGAATAGTTCAGAAGAATCGAGGAGCATCCCCAACTTGAAGACCAGTTCAGGGGGCTACTGACGGTGTCCTGGACTAGGGGGTACTCACCACGCCGTCTCCCAATCAGTTGGATTGGGCCAAGGACCCCCATGGCCGTACACTCATGGGCCAGTTCGGACAGTTGCCGCATACAAGGAAGATTCCACAAGACTTGGTGATCAAGACAAGGACTCCTTCCCCACCGGCGTATTCGGCTAGGACTCTTGTTATCCTAGGCCTCTGGTGCATTATATAAACCGAGGCCAGGCTAGTCGATAGATCATATACAACAATCATAATCATAGGCTAGCTTCTAGGGTTTATCCTCTACGATCTCGTGGTAGATCAACTCTTGTAATACTCATATCATCAAGATCAATCAAACAAGAAGTAGGGTATTACCTCCATAGAGAGGGCCCGAAGCTGGGTAAACATCGTGTCCCCCGCCTCCTGTTACCATTAGCCTTAGACGCATAGTTCGGGACCCCCTACCCGAGATCCGTCGGTTTTGACACCGACAGGGCCCTTTGTACTGTTTAGACTCAACCGTTTAGCAACCATAGAGCCTAAACTGAAAGTCCTATCATGGAATAAAGCATGGCGCAAAATGGCAAGGTCAGGAGCACTGAGGCCACCATTGTTCTCGTGACCAATTAAGCATCTACTAGCAAATATTGCATAGTAACGTAGAACAGGAAAATGTATGCTAGTAGTTCTTGCATCTGACACTTTTCTACTTTCCCCTACAGTAATTTTATCAATAAATTCTGCCACATCACTAGGATGTGGTTCCTCGATGATGCCCTCAAAAGGCAACTTGCAAACTACACAAAAATCATAGAGTGACATCTCCTTAAACTCATCATATAAATAAAAATCCACCGAAGGTGATGATCTCCTAGCATGGAAATGATAGTTTTGCATGAAAATATTAGTGAGTAGGAGGTATTGATCACACTTATCGTGGATGAATTTAGTGATGCCTGCATTCTCAGCCAAGTAATAAAAGTCTTCATAAATTCCAGCGGCCCTCAAGAATGCATCACAAGGCCATTCACACGGCCAAACCTACGTGGTGTGGGAAAGGTTGTACTTGGGCTTTTCATTCTCTTCATTCTGGTTTCCCTTCGAACCTTGGCTCAAGGAGCCTCTCAACAATTACTTCAACGTTTTCTTCCTCTGAAAATTTCTGAAATTTTTAGTGACTCAAAATAAAAGTGAACCAAACTCAACAGATTGATAGCAACTACTCCCAAAAGTGCCTAGAGGCTATATCATGCATTAAGAGTACTTTGGACCATATAAATTTGACATGCAAGCTCAAGAATAGGGTTACCTCGGCAGAAAAAATTTGCAATGAATAAAGCACTAGAACAAAAACTAATTGGACCATTGGAGGAGTCACATACCGAAGAACAATCCCCCAAAGCAGTTTTGTGAATGGATGTTTGAGTAGGGAGATTGAAAATGGCAGCAAGATGAGCAAGATAACGGGTTTGAGCTAAGGGATGATTTTTTGGAGGAAGACGAAGTGTGTGGGTACTGGAATAAGTGGAGGGGGACCACGTGGGGCCCATGAGGCAGGGGGCGCACCCAGGGAGGTAGGGTGTGCCCTCCACCCTCATGTCTAACTGGTGGGTCCCCCTGGTGTGTTCTCAGTGCCAGAAATTCTCAAATATTCTACAAAAAATTATACTAAATTTTCAGGGCATTTGCAGAACTTTTGTTTTTGGGGTATTTTTTTATTGCATGGATAATTCAGAAAATAGACAGAAAATACTATTTTTGCTTTATTTAAACTAAATAATAGAGAGTAAAAGGGGGGTACAGAAAGTTGTGCTTTCTAAATTCATCCATATCATGCTCATCAAAAGGAATCCACTAACAAGGTTGATCAAGTCTTGTTAACAAACCTCTTCCAAATAACATGAAACCGGAGAATTTTTGAATAACACTAAGTTACCTCAACGGGGATATGCATGTCCCCAACAATAAGAATATCATATTTCTTTTTGACACGAGGAAGAGGGAATTCAAAACCTCCAATAGTAATAGTTGAAGTTTTTCCAATAGAGTTGATACTATGAACTTGAGGTTGTTTCTTCGAAAAGTGTACCGTATGCTCATTACCATTAACATGAAAAGTGACATTGCCATTGTTGCAATCAATAACAGCCCCTGCAGTATTCAGAAAAGGTCTACCCAGGATGATCGACATAATGTCGTCCTCGGGAATATCAAGAATAACAAAGTCCGTTAAAATAGTAATGTTTGCAACTACAACAGGCACATCCTCACAAATTCCGATGGGTATAACAGTTGATTTATCAGCCATTTGCAAAGAGATTTCAGTAGGTGTCAACTTATTCAAATCAAGTCTACGATATAAAGAGAAGGGCATAACACTAACACCGGCTCCAAGATCACATAAAGTAGTTTTAACATAGTTTCTTTTAATGGAGCATGGTATAGTTGGTACTCCTGGGTCTCCTAATTTCTTTGGTGTTCCACCCTTAAAAGTATAATTAGCAAGCATGGTGGTAATTTTAGCTTCCGGTATCTTTCTTTTATTTGTAACAATATCTTTCATATACTTTGCACAGGGATTCATTTTAAGCATATCAGTCAAACGCATACGCAAAAAGATAGGTCTAATCATTTTAGCAAAGCGCTCAAAATCCTGATGACCCACAAGTGTAGGGGATATATCATAGTCCTTTCAATAAGTAAGAGTGTCAAACCCAACGAGGAGCAGAAGGAAATGATAAGCGGTTTTCAGTAAGGTTTTCTCTGCAAGCACTGAAATTGTAGGTGATAGATAGTTTCGTGATAAGATAAATTGTGACGAGTAACAAGCAATGAAAGTAAATAAAGTGCAGCAAGGTGGCCCAATCCTTTTTGTAGCAAAGGGCAAGCCTGGATAATTTCTTATAATGAGAAAAGCGCTCCCGAGGACACATGGGAATTATCGTCAAGCTAGTTTCATCACGCTCATATGATTCGCGTTCGGTACTTTGATAATTTGATATGTGGGTGGACCGGTGCTTGGGTACTGCCCTTACATGGACAAGCATCCCACTTATGATTAACCCCTATTGCAAGCATCTGCAACTACAAATAAGTATTAATAAACTAGGGTTTAAGCTTCTGTCACTCTAGCAACCCATCATCTACTTATTACTTCCCAATGCCTTCCTCTAGGCCCAAGTAATGGTGAAGTGTCATGTAGTCGATGTTCACATAACACCACTAGTGGAAAGACAACATACATCTCATCAAAATATCGAATGAATACCAAATTCACATGACTACTAATAGCAAGACTTCACCCATGTCCTCAGGAACAAACGTAATTACTCACAAAGCATATTCATGTTCATAATCAGAGTTGTAATAATATGCATTAAGGATCTGAACATATGATCTTCCACCAAGTAAACCAATAAGCATCACCTACAAGGAGTAATCAACATTACTAGCAACCCACAGGTACCAATTTGTGGTTTTGGATACAAGAGATGAACTAGGGTTTGAGAGGAGATAGCGCTGGTGAAGATGTTGATCGAGATTGACCCTCTCCCGATGGGAGGATCGTTGGTGATGACGATGGTGATGATTTCCCCCTCCCGGAGGGAATTTTCCCCGGCAGAACAGCTCTGCTGGAGCTCTAGATTGGTTCCGCCAAGGTTCCGCCTCATGGCGGCGGAGTTTCGTCCCGTAAGCTTGCCTACGATTTTTTCCAGGGTAAAAGCCTTCATATAGCAGAAGATGGACACCAGAGGGCCACCAGGGGGCCCAGGAGACAGGGGGCGCGCCCAGTAGGGGTGGGCACGCCCCCCACCCTCCTGGCCAGGGTGTGGGCCCCCTGAGGTGTTTCTTCCGCTCAATAATTCTTATTAAATCCAAAAATAAGTTTCGTGGAGTTTCAGGTCTTTTGGAGTAGTGTAGGATAGGTTTCCAATGTTTGCTCCTTTCCCAGCCAGAATTCTAGCTGCCGGCATTCCCCCTCTTCATGGTAAACCTTATAAAATAAGAGAGAATGGCCATAAGTATTGATATATAATGTGTAATAAAAGCCCATAATGCAATAAATATTGATATAAAAGCATGATGCAAAATGGACGTATCAACTCCCCCAAGCTTAGACCTCGCTTGTTCTCAAGCGGAAGCCGAGAATCGAAAAATATGTCCACATGTTTAGAGATAGAGGTGTTGATAAAAATAAAATACGGACATGAGGGCATCATGATCATTCTTATAACATCAACACATATAGATTTTGTCATATGAATTCTTATGCTCAAGTAACGATCAATTCACAATGTCAAGTATGGTTCAGAAACTTCATTGGAAGCTAACAAACAATGATCTCAGTCATTGAAGCAATTGCAATTTATTGTAACATCACAAAGAGTCAAGAATAGAGCTTTTCAGCAAGTCCACATACTCAACTATCATATAGTCTTCTACAATTGCTAACACTCACGCAATACTTGTGGTTATAGAGTTTCAGCCGGGCACTGAGAAAGATAGGGGCTTATTGTGTTGCCTCCCAACGTATTCACCTTTAGGTGATGTCAACAATAATAGTCCATGCTAACGAACATCCAATTGGATATATATATCACGATCTTTCAAACACAAGGAGCTTGCCAAAGGATAAAGTGAAAAAGGGAAAGGTGAAGATCACCTTGACTCAAGCATAAAGTAAAAACATCAAGTAGGAACATAAAGTAAAAGATAGGCCCTTCGCAGAGGGAAGCAGAGGTTTTCATGCGCTTTTAGGGTTGGATACACAAAATCTTAGTACGAAAGAACGTCACTTTATATTGCCACTTGTGTATGGACCTTTATTATGTAGTCCATCGCTTTTATTGCTTCCATAAGAAGATCGTATAAAGCTTATTTTCTCCACACTAATAAGTCATGCATATTTAGAGAGCATTTTTTATTGCTTGCACCGATGACAACTTACTTGAAGGATCTTACTCAATCCATAGGTAGATATGGTGGACTCTCATGGAAAAATTGGGTTTAAGGATATTTGGAAGCACAAGTAGTATCTCTACTTGGTGCTAGGAATTTGGCTAGCATGAGGGGGAAAGGCAAGCTCAACATGTTTGGAAGGTCAATGACAATATACTTTAACTGAGATGTGAGAAAACATAAACCATTACGTTGTCTTCCTTGTCCAACGTCGACTCTTTTAGCATGTAATACTTAATGAGTGCTCACAATCATAAAAGATGTCCAAGATAGTATATTTATATTTGAAACCTCTCTTTCCTTATTACTTCATATTAATTGCAACGATGACTAAAACTATGCTTATCAACTCTCAATAACTTTTATGCCTCATACTTTCTATGTGTGAAGTCATTACTATCCATAAGATCAATATGAACTCTTTTATTCTTTTTATTCTTTCTATGTTCTCAAGATCATAGCAAGATAGCAAAGCCCTTGACTCAACACTAATCTTTATTATAGATAACTCACTGACTCGATTACATAAAGAGATCACAAAGCAAAACTCAAAAATACTTGATATCAAAACTTCAATCTACTATTTCAAGATACTACTAAAAGGATCGAACTAAATAAAACGGTAAAGATAGGAGTGTGATGGTGATACGATATCGGGGCACCTCCCCCAAGCTTGGCAGTTGCCAAGGGGGAGTACCCATACCCATGTGATTATGTCCTCGGAGGTGATGGAGGTGGTGATTATGATGGTGGATAATCGCACATCGAGCGTAAAAGCTCCTCCAGCTTGCGGATAATGGCCTTGAGTCTGGCAATATTATCCTTCAACAAAATATTCTCCTGTGTGAGATATTTATTTTGTATGCAAGCTAACTCAATCATCTTGAAAGCTTCAATCTCAGTTGGAGTAAATAGGTTAGGTAAGGGTTGAGGGATGCCATCTTCTTTCACTGTCGGGGCTTGAACTTCCATGGCCTTCTTGATCCCTTTATCCTTGTTGGTCTCTTCCGGTTCTTCTCTTTTCAGCTCTATCTTCAATAGCCAAGCATCCTTGTCTTCATTGTTGAAAGAGGGTGACGCCATGGTGCTCTAGATCTGTAACAGAAAACAGCTCGAAACGAAAACAGAGGATATTTGCGTGATACAGTGGTCAAAACCTTCGGGAGATTATATAATGAATTTTTACTGACCAAAATACGTAACGTGCAAGAAAACGGAGTCCAGGAGGCACACAAGGTGTCCACGAGACATGGGGGCGTGCCCAGTAGGGGTGGGCGCACCCTCCACCCTCGTGGAGGCCTCGTGTCCTTCCCGGACTACTTCTTTCTTCCTAAAATTCTTAAATATTCCAAAACTGATAAAAATTGCCTTTAGAATTGTTTTGGAGTCGGTTTACTTACCGTACCACATACCTATTCCTTTTCAGAGTTTGGAACGTTCTGTGAAGTGTCCCTTATGTATTCCTCCGGGGTTACGGTTTCAATAATATTAGTTTCAACATTGATAGGGTTACCTGAAATATAATGTTTAATTCTTTGACCGTTCACCACCCTCGGACTTGTGCCTTCGAAGTTGTTGATTTTTATGGCACCGGAACGATAGACCTCCTCGATAACGTAAGGGCCTTCCCATTTAGAGAGAAGTTTTCCTGCAAAAAATCTTAAACGAGAGTTGAATAATAACACATAATCACCTACGTTAAACTCACGCTTTTGTATCCTTTTGTCATGCCAGTGTTTGACTTTTTCTTTAAATAGCTTGGCATTCTCATAGGCTTTGGTTCTCCATTCATCTAGTGAGCTAATATCAAACAACCTCTTCTCACCGGCAAGTTTGAAGTCATAATTGAGCTCTTTGATAACCCAATATGCTTTATGTTCAAGTTCTAGAGGTAAATGACAAGCTTTTCCATAAACCATCTTATATGGAGACATACCCATATGATTTTTATATGCAGTTCTATAAGCCCATAATGCATCATCAAGTTTCTTGGACCAATTCTTTCTAGATCTATTAACAGTCTTTTGTAAAATTAATTTGAGCTCTCTATTGCTCAACTCTACTTGACCACTAGACTGTGGGTGATAAGGAGATGTGATTCTATGATTAACATCATACTTAGCAAGCATCTTACGGAAAGCACCATGAATAAAATGTGAACCACCATCAGTCATAAGATATCTAGGGACTCCAAACCTTAGAAAAATAACTTCTTTAAACATTTTAATAGAAGTGTTATGATCAGCACTACTAGTTGGAATAGCTTCTACCCACTTAGTAACGTAATCAATAGCAACTAAAATATGTGTATATCCATTAGAGGCAGGAAAAGATCCCATATGCTCAAAGCCCCAAACATCAAACGATTCAATAACAAGAGAATAATTCATAGGTATTTCTTGATGTCTACTAATATTACCAATTCTTTGACATTCATCACAAGACAAAACAAACTTACGAGCATCTTTGAAGAGAGTAGGCCAATAAAAACCGGATTGCAATGCCTTGTGTGCAGTTCTATCTCCAGCGTGGTGTCCTCCATATGATTCAGAGTGACACTTGTGTAGGGTCTGTTCCTGTTCATGCTCAGGTACACAACATCTAATAACACCATCTACTCCTTCTTTACAAAGGTGTGGGTCATCCCAGAAGTAATGTCTCATAAAAGAACTTTTTCTTTTGCTGGTATGTGAAACTAGGTGGTATAAATTTAGCAACAATGTAATTAGCATAATCAGCATACCAAGGAGCAGTACGCGAAGCATTAATGTCCGCTAATTGTTCATCAGGAAAGCTATCATCAATAGGCAGTGGGTCATCAAGAACATTCTCTAACCGAGACAAGTTGTCTGCAACGGGGTTCTCAGCTCCCTTTCTATCAATAATATGCAAGTCAAATTCTTGGAGCAAGAGAACCCATCTAATGAGTCTAGGCTTAGCATCTTTTTTTCCATAAGATATTTCATAGCAGCATGATCAGTGTGAATAGTAACTTTTGAATCAACAATATAAGGTCTAAACTTATCACATGCAAACACAACTGCTAAAAATTCTTTTTCAATAGTAGCATAATTTCTTTGGGCAGTATCAAGAGTCATACTAGCATACTGGATAACATTCAATTTCTTATCAACTCTTTGCCCTAGAACAACACCTACAACATAATCACTAGCATCACACATAATTTCAAAAGGTAAATTCCAATCAGGTGGCTGAACAATAGGTGCAGTGATCAAAGCTTTCTTAAGTATTTCAAATGCTTCTACACAATCATCATCAAAGACAAAAGGAATATCTTTTTGCAATAAATTAGTCAGAGGCCTAGAGATTTTAGAAAAGTCCTTAATGAACCTCCTATAAAAACCGACATGACCAAGGAAACTTCTTATACCTTTTATTTCCTTGGGACATGGCATCTTTTCAATAGCACCAACTTTAGCTTTATCAACCTTAATACCTCTCTCGGAGATCTTGTGCCCCAAGACAATGCCTTCATTAACCATAAAGTGGCACTTTTCCCAATTCAAGACGATACTAGTGTCTTCGCATCTCTGCAAAACTCGATCAAGGTTGCTCAAGCAATTATCAAAAGAGGATCCATAAACGGAGAAGTCATCCATGAATACCTCACAAATATTTTCACAAAAGTCAGAGAATATGGCCATCATGCATTTTTGGAAGGTAGCGGGTGCATTACATAAACCAAAAGGCATACGTCTATAAGCAAAAGTACCGAAAGGGCAAGTAAAAGTAGTTTTTGATTGACCATCCCTGACACAGGTTTTTGAGAGAAACCAGAATAACCATCTAGAAAGCAGAAATGTGTATGTTTGGATAGTCTTTCTAGCATTTGATCAATAAAATGTAAAGGGTAATGATCTTTCTTAGTAGCTTTATTTAATTTACGGAAATCAATTACCATCGTATAACCCGTAATAATTCTTTGCGGAATCAATTCATCGTTATCATTAGGAACAACAGCAATACCTCCATTTTTAGGGACACAATGGACAGGGCTTACCCATTCACTATCAGCAACGGGATAAATTATACCTGCCTCAAGGAGCTTTAGTATCTCCTTTCTTACCACTTCTTTCATCTTAGGATTTAATCTTCGTTGAGGATCTCTGACTGGTTTGGCATCTTTTTCCAAAATAATTTTGTGTTGGCATAGAGTGGGACTAATGCCCTTAAGATCATCCAGAGTATATCCAATAGCAGCACGGTGCTTCTTCAGAGTTTTCAATAATCTTTCTTCTTCCTGCTCTGAAAGGTTAGCACTAATAATAACATGATATATCTTCTTTTCATCAAGATAAGCATATTTAAGATTATTAGGTAATGGTTTAAGCTCAAACACGGGATCACCCTTGGGTGGAGGAGGATCCCCTAGAATTTCAACGGGAAGGTTATGTTTCAGAATAGGTTCCTGTTTAATAAATACTTCATCTATTTCCCTTCTTTCTTTCATAAACATATCATTTTCATGGTCTAACAAATATTGTTCTAACGGATCAGTTGGAGGCACGACAATAGAAGCAAGACCAATTATTTCATCTTTACTAGATAATTCTTTATCACGGGGTTGTCTACGGAATTTAGCAAAATTAAACTCATGAGTCATATCATCCAATCCAATCGTAACAACATCCTTTTCGCAATCAATCTTAGCTTTAACAGTGTTCAAGAAGGGTCTACCAAATATAATGGGACAAAAGTTATCTTGTGGAGAACCAAGAACAACAAAATCAGCAGGGTATTTGACCTTCCCACACAAGACTTCAACATCTCTAACAATCCCAAAAGGTTTAATAGTATCTCTATTGGCAAGCTTAATTGTAACATCAATATCTTCCAATTCAACGGTTGCAATGTCATGCATAATTTCTTTATATAAATCATAGGGTATTGCACTAGCACTAGCACCCATATCACATAAGCCATGATAACAATGATCTCCTATTTTAACAGAAATATCAGGCATGCCTATGATAACCCACAATGTAGGGGATCGCAACAGTTTTCGATAAGTAAGAGTGTCGAACCCAACGAGGAGCTAAAGGTAGAATAAATATTCCCTCAAGTTCTATCGACCACCGATACAACTCTACGCACGCTTGACGTTCGCTTTACCTAGAACAAGTATAAAACTAGAAGTACTTTGTAGGTGTTGTTGGATAGGTTTGCAAGATAATAAAGAGCACGTAAATAAAAGCTAGGGGCTGTTTAGATAAATAAGTAATAAACTAAATATAGCGAGTGTGGAAAAGTGGTGGTAGGAGTTGTGGAATTGTCCCTAAGCAATTGACTATGTTACTAGACCGGTAATCACTATTTCAATTCTATTTGAGGGAGAGGCATAAGCTAACATACTTTCTCTACTTGGATCATATGCAATTATGATTGGAACTCTAGCAAGCATCCGCAACTAATAAAGATTCATTAAGGTAAAACCCAACCATAGCATTAAAGTATCAAGTCCCGTTTATCCCATACGCAAACAACCTACTTACTCGGGTCTGTGCTTCTGTTCACTCACGCCACCCACCATAAGCAAATCATAAGCATATTGCAAACCCTACAGCGGGAATCCCTCACGCTTGCGCGACATGGAGGGCACCATAGGATAGCACCAATAATAAAACATGTAACTCAAACCAATCATAGCAATTCATCAATCACCGGTAGGACAACGAAAATCTACTCAGACATCATAGGATGGCAACACATCATTGGATAATAATATGAAGCATAAAGCACCATGTTCAAGTAGATGGTACAGCGGGTTGCGGGAGAGTGGACCGCTGAATATAGATGGGGGAAGGTGATGGAGATGTTGGTGAAGACGACGGAGGTGTTGGTGTAGATCGCGGTGATGATGATGGCCCCCGGCGGCGTTCCGACGCCACCGGAAGCAAGGGCGAGAGATCCCCCTTCTTCTTCTTCTTCTTCCTTGACCTTCTCCCTAGACGGGAGAAGAGTTTCCCCTCTGGTCCTTGGCTCCCATGCTGTGGGAGGGGCGAGAGCCCCTCTGAGATTGGATCTATCTCTCTGTTTCTGTGTTCCCAGATTCTACCCCTTCACCGTTTCTTTAATATCCGGAGATCCGTAACTCCGATTGGGGTGAATCTTTCGCCCAAATTTTTCTCATAAAATTAGCTTTCTTGCAGCAAAAGAAGGGTATCAACCGCCTTACGGGTGGCCCACGAGAGGGCCGGGCATGCCCAGGGGGTGTGGGTGCGCCCCCTGTCTCCTGGCCACCTTGGACACCGTTTCGCGTTGATTCTTCCTCCGGAAAATCCAAATATTCCAAAATAATTCTCCGTCCGTTTTTATCCCATTTGGACTCCGTTTGATATTGGTTTTCTGTGAAACATAAAACATGCAACAAACAGGAACTGGCACTGGGCACTTGATCAATATGTTAGTCCCAAAAATAGTATAAAAAGTTGCCAAAAGTATATGAAAGTTGAAGAATATTGGCATGGAACAATCAAAAATTACAGATACGACGGAGACGTATCAGCATCCCCAATCTTAATTCCTGCTCGTCCTCGAGTAGGTAAATGACAAACAAGATAATTTTTGATGTGGAATGCTACCTAGCATAATCTTGATCATATGTCTAATCATGGCATGAATATTAAGACACAAGTGATTCAAAGCAATAGTCTATCATTTGACATGAAAACAATAATACTTCGAGTGTACTAATAAAGAATCATGTCTTTTCAAAACAATAAGGCCAAAGCAAGCTTATCCTACAAAATCATATAGTTTGGACATGCTTCATTTTTGTCACACAAAATGCTCCCATCATGCACAACCCCGATGACAAGCCGAGCAATTGGTTCATACTTTTTAACGCGCTTCGGCTTTTTCAACCCTCACGTAATACATGAGCGCAAGCCATGGATATAGCACTATAGGTGGAATAGAATATAATGATGGAGGTTATGTGGAGAAGACAAAAAAGGAGAAAGTCTCACATCGACGTGGCTAATCAACGGGCTATGGAGATGCCCATCAATTGATGTCAATGCGAGGAGTAGGGATTGCCATGCAATGGATTCACTAAGAGTTATAAGTGTATGAAAGCTCAAACTGAAAACTAAGTGGGTGTGCATCCAACTTGCTTGCTCATGAAGACCTAGGGCATTTGAGGAAGCCCATCGTTGGAATATACAAGCCAAGTTCTATAATGAAAATTCCCACTAGTAAATGAAAGTGACAACATAGGAGACTCACTATATGAAGAACATGGTGCTACTTTAAAGCACAAGTGTGGAAAAAGGATAGTCACATTGCCCCTTTTCTTTTTCTTTTTTTCTTTTTGGGTGGGCTTCTTTGGCCCCCTTTTTTTAGGATTCTTTGGACTTTCCCTTTTTTCTTTTTTTCTTTTTTTTTCTTTTTTTCATGGGGCAATGCTCTATAATGATGATCATCACACTTTTATTTACTTACAACTCGATACTAGAACAAAGATATGACTCTATATGAATGCTTCCGGCAGTGTACTGGGATGTGCAATGATCTAGCGTAGCAATGACAACAAAAAACGGACAAGCCATGAAAACATCATGATAGCTATCTTACGATCATGCAAAGCAATGTGACAATGAATGCTCAAGTCATGAATATGATGATGATGGAAGTTGCATGGCAATATATCTCGGAATGGCTATGGAAATGCCATAATAGGTAGGTATGGTTGTTGTTTTGAGGAAGATATAATGAGGCTTATGTGGGATAGAGCGTATCGTATCACGGGGTTTGGATGCACCGGCGAAGTTTGCACCAACTCTCGAGGTGAGAAAGGGCAATGCATGGTACCGAAGAGGCTAGCAATGATGGAAAGGTAAAAGTGCGTATAATCCATGGGCTCACATTAGTCATAAAGAACTCATATACTTATTGCAAAAGTTTATTATCCCTCGAAGCAAAGTACTACTACGCATGCCCCTATGGGGATAGAGTGGTAGGAAAAGACCATCGCTCGTCCCCGATCGCCACTCATAAGGAAGACAATCAAAGAAACACCCCATGCTTCAAATTTGTCACACAACAGTTACCATACGTGCATGCTACGGGACTTGCAAACCTCAACACAAGTGTCTCTATAATCCACAACCACCCACTAGCATGACTCTAATATCACCATCTTTATATCGCAAAACTATTGCAAGGAATCAAACATATCATATTCAGCGATCTACAAGTTTATGTAGGATTTTATGACTAACCATGTGAATGACCAATTCCTGTCATCTCTCTAAATTGATATAAGTGAAGCAAGAGAGTTTAATTCTTTCTATAAAAGATATGACCACGCTCTAACAATTATAAGTGAAGCAAAAGAGCATTCTACAAATGGCGGGTTTCTATGTGAAGAGAAACAAGCAATCCAGACTTCAAATGATATAAGTGAAGCACATGAAGCATTCTATAAAGCCATATGTCGGTGTCAAAACCGGCGGATCTCGGGTAGGGGGTCCCGAACTGTGCGTCTAGGCGGATGGTAACAGGAGACAAGGGACACGATGTTTTTACCCAGGTTCGGGCCCTCTCGATGGAGGTAAAACCCTACTCCTGCTTGATTGATATTGATGATATGGGTAGTACAAGAGTGGATCTACCACGAGATCAAGGAGGCTAAACCCTAGAAGCTAGCCTATGGTATGATTGTTGTAATGGTTGTTGTGTCCTACGGACTAAAACCCTCCGGTTTATATAGACACCGGAGAGGGCTAGGGTTACACAGAGTCGGTTACAATGGTAGGAGATCTACATATCCGTATCGCCAAGCTTGCCTTCCACGCCAAGGAAAGTCCCATCCGGACACGGGACGGAGTCTTCAATCTTGTATCTTCGTAGTCTTGGAGTCCGGCGGACGATGATAGTCCGGCTGTCCGGACACCCCCTAGTCCAGGACTCCCTCAGTAGCCCCTGAACCTGGCTTCAATGATGATGAGTCCGGCGCGCATAATGTTCGGCATTGCAAGGCGGGTTCCTCCTCCGAATAATCCATAGAATATTGTGAACACCAGGATAGTGTCTGGCTCTGCAAAATAAATTCCACATTCTACCGTAGAGAGAATATTATGTACACAAGTTCAATCTGCTGACGTATCTTGTAGCATGACGTCACGCCACTACCAAGCCTTTACTTGAATCGTTTTTTATTATACCACCTCAGCGCATTTAGCGAAGCGGTTTCCTTGGCACGTCTTGTCGAGGCAGAGATCGTGTTCCCCTTATTCCAGGATTCTCATCAATACGGACGTGGGTAACCCAACCGCGCCCGTCGCCACGCCTCCTCTATCGAAGGCGAGTCCCGAACGGTCATGGAGACGGCTCTTGGTATTCTGCCTCTTTATAATAGGACCAAGGCTTGTTTCTTTTCTTCAATCTTCCATCGAATCTCCTCCTTGCCCCGAGTTCCAACACCCAGAGCCCCAGATTCGAGCGCCTCAGACCTTCAACAATGTCCGGCTCCGACCTTCAGGGCCGGTGGATGCCTGACGGAGGAGGACGTGCTAAAGCTGCGAGAGGCCAAGTACCTGTCTTACGAGATTTCGTACAGGTTGCCCGCCGAAGGGCAGGCCATCCCCATCCCCAATCCCGGCGAGTACGTCGTCTTTGTGTCCCACCTCCATCGGGGTTTAGGCTTCCCGATGGATCCTTTTGTGAGAGGGCTCATGTTTTATTATGGGCTGGAATTCCATGACTTGGCTCCGGAGTCCATCCTCCATATTTCCGCATTTATTGTCGTCTGCGAAGCCTTCCTCCGCGTCACCCCCCACTTCGGCCTATGGCTGAAGACCTTCAATGTGGAGCCGAAGATGATCGGGAGGCGTCAAGCAGAGTGCGGCGGGGCGGCCGTAAGCAGGAGGGCCGATGCCCCATGGCCCGAGGGCTCCTTCCAAGAGGATCTTGGCTTGTGGCAGCAGGAGTGGTTCTATATCACCGCTCCGAGGGGCAGCAGGCAGAAGCCGCCGCCCGTATTCCGCTCGGGACCTCCTCGACGGTTGATGTCGTGGGTCAACCAAGGGCTCAACTAGGGGCCGTCAAAAGACGTGCCCCTATTGCAGGGCCGGATTCGAGACCTCCAGGCGAGGGAGATCGATCTGGTCGTGGTGATGCAGGTTATGCTAATTAGGCATCTCCTGCCCTGCAAACATCGTCCTCTCCGGCTATGGGAGTTCAATCTGGAGGGACCACGGATTCTTCAACACTTCATGGGTACGACACCCGTGGAGATGTACAAGTTGTTCTTCGGATCACAAGCGGTGTGTCCGGAATTGACCGAGGATGCCGACCTAAGCTGCAATCGCCCGAATACTCAAGTAAGTAGCTCAGTGTTCAGACGTACCGTTTGTTTGCCTTTCTACAATTCGCCTTTTAACCCGTTATCCTTTAACAGGAGTGGATAGCGCAAGCAAAGCTGATACGGTGTCCGGCCCCCCTCCCAGAGACCGCGCCGGATCCCGTACTGGTCAAGATGCTGGAGGTTGCGCCTTCAGAAGAAAGCGAAGGGGAAAGTGGAGGAGCTACTGCCTCATCCAAGGAGTCTCTTGAAAGAGGGGGGATCGAGAATCCCTCCCTCCAAGGGGAGAATAGGACCGCATCTGGAGACCCGGAGGCCAAAGCCCCTAAGCAGGGGAAGAAATCTTCACCAGAGGGTCCTGCGTCCAGTGAGGCCCTGGCCGCACAATCTCCCCTAAAGCATCAGCCCTCCAGCGAGCCGTGAGTAGAAAAAGGGAGTTCGGTAACGAGAGACATCCTTATTTGTGCTTCTGAGGATAACCAAGTTTTTTACCTTGTAGTTCGGATCTCCGACCTTCTCAGATGAGCTCGTCTTCGGGGGATCTTCGTCCGGAGATGATGGAGAGCGAGACGCCTCCGTCTGCTGTGCTGTCGGAGAGGGCGGACGAGCCTGAAGTGTCGTCACGGAGGGTATCCCCGGACCCGGCGGAGCCGAAGAGTTCGACGCCGACTAATGTTCGGCCGGGGGAGCTGAAGGATCTGCTTGAGAGGGCGTCCATCTCAGAAGATCACCGCGCATTGATGAGCACGGTGATTAGAAGGATTTCGTCCGCCGAAAGCGGATTGCATAATGCCGTTAGGAGTTTGCTGGCGGGGTTTGAGGTATGTAAAAGTGACACCCCTTTTTGACAGTTTTGCACATAAAGTGCGCCATGTATAGATAGTAGCCCCTGAGACTCGGTAGGTTGTCGAAAGCGACAGCGTGCCGAGGATCAAAATTGCAGGTATTGAGTGTCGTCTTTCCTATGCAGGTGGCGGATAGTCCAGGAGCTAGCAGGACTGATGGAGTTGCTGAATTACTGCGGCAACTCGATGTTGCGGATGCGGACATCGCGCTAGTCAACAAGCGACTTGACGAGTCGCAAGGTAAGTTGTTTCTCCGCAGTCACCCATTAAGGGAGCCAAAGCCCACCTCTTATCATATTTATGCTTGACGCAGATGGTGCTGCTGCTGTGGAGAGCCTTCGGTCAGAACATGCTCAAGCCAAGGAGCAAGCCAGAAGGAGTAATGCAGCTGCCTCGAGGGCGGCCGAAGAGTTAGAAGCCGAAAGGGCTGCACACTGCCGAAGCAGGGAAGAGATGGCCGAACTGGCCGTTAAATTGAAGGATGCTAACGACCGCAATGAGGCTCTTGAAAAGGAGCCCCTATCAGAGCGAGAAGACCTGGGGAAGGCCACCGCCGAAGCCAAGGATGCCCGTTCTGCAATGCGGGCTATAAAGGAGGGGCTGCGTCAGGCCGGAGACATTGTGGCTGGCAAGCCTTTTGTGCTGCGCTGCAGGTTTACGGATCCAAAGTATGCCCAGCTTGGCCAACTGTGGGGTCCGGAGGATCCATATATGGACTTAGCGGCGAGTGCGGTGGATGCCGTTGTGCACTTCCGAAGTCAGAAGGATCACAAGACGGAAGAGCTGTTTTGGTCTCAATTCCATAGTCCGGATCGTTCACTTCCGCTGACCGATCGGTTGGCCGAATGGGCTGAGCTGAATAGGTTTTCCGGACTTGCCATGATGGATATCGTGACTCATGTCTGGCCGGAGAGGCCCAAGCCGAAGAGCTATTTTGGCTTATTGCAGCAGTTTCTTGGGGCGGTGCCGCATATCAAGGCGATGAAGCGGTCGGCCTGCATAGAGGGTGCGCAGATGGCCCTCGCCCGTGTGAAGACACATTGGACAGAGATGGACGCCACCGCTGTTGCAACCCAGGGTTCGGACGAAAGCCGGTTACCCGCCGAGCACTATTTTGGGGAAGTTCTGCGTGGTGCTCGTGTAATAGAGTCGCAGTGCTCAAAAAATGTCACGTTCAAATGAACGTTTAATTTTGGAAAACAATGTTTATGATGTAAGCGCTTTTTATACTTGTGCGTTTAAGTATTGAAATATCTCCTATGCGGCCGTTTATGTATACATGTGTATAACCTGAAAGATGGCAGTCTTTGGCTTCAGCCCCCACGCACAAGGTGCGGGGGTGTTCGCAAAAATAGCGCATTTTCACACTTAATCCAACGTCTCGGTCCTGTTAAGGAGGTGGTAGCGTAGAAAACGAGGCAACCGGACTATGATGCTTTATCACTTTCACTTAGCCATTGGAGTTCGAGGGTGGGACTACGATATAGCCCCTGGGGGCACCGCGCTCTCCGAATTCGGGGCGCGTGTGTGCCTGACCGGGAAACAGTCCTTCATCAAAGCGGAGGAATTCTAAACATTCCGGTGGTCGATCGAGTGGTTGACCAGTCTCTCGCTGTATCATGACAGTCAGTTTTCGGCTTTCTCTACTGAGGTGCTCGCCTAGCCTAACTGGGGCACAATCGTAGTAGTTCTCCTGGTGCCGCGTTAGCCGATGATACGGAACGTAAGGCAGCAAAACACAGGAGCCGGGCAAACCCAACATTTGACCGAAGACATGACTCGGAGCTGATGCATATAAGGCCTAACTCGAGACGCCGAACACTCCCTAAGGTGTTCAGACTTTATAATAATGGGCAGAACAATGCCCTAAGCCCCTAGTGTCCAGGTACGGGAGAGGTCCTCTGACGCAGCCGATGCCAAAACGTCAGTCTCCACTCTGGTTATAATGAAAAAGCCAGGGGATTATAGCAACAAGAGACAGTAAAAAAGGTTTGCGCAGGGTCTTAATCTGAAAAGAATCCTTGCGACGGGTCCCTACTGCACGTCTGCGCCTGTGTCTCCGTTGTGCCGTTATCCTGGACGGGTATGCACGTTGTTCATCTGTAAAAAGAGAGGAACTTAGTTTGAAAGGAAATCGTGCGAAAAAGTGCGTGAAAAATATTAATAAATGAATAAAGCGGAGTCTATATTAGCTCAATATTGCTTATACGCACAGCCCTTTGTGAAGGGGTGTGCGGCTAGGGAGCCCCCTAGCTTATTTATGCCGGACTCGTCTAGCCGTGTCCGAGGTCTTTGAATGACCCTCTTAATGAAATGATGCCACGTGGACCGGGCATTTTAAGTGTAAGAGACGCGTAATGTGGTATGGCGTTGAAGCGGACAAAAGCTTCACGTCCCAATAGTGCTTGATAGCTACTTTTGAATGGGGCGGCATGAAAGATTAGTTTTTCGCGTCGGGAGTTGTTCGGTGACCCGAACACAACTTCTAGTAATAAGGAGCCTGTGCACTTGGCGTAAGGGCCTGGCATCACTCCTTTAAAGGAAGTGCGGCTATGTCGAATTTTAGTAAGGTCTATCCCCAACTTGCGGATTGTGTTCGGATATAGCAGGTTTAAATCGCTGCCGCCGTCCATCAGGACTTGTTTAAATTGTAGTCCGTCGATTATAGGATCCAATATCAGAGTAGTCCATCCTGCATTTCAAACACTTCTGGAATAAACCAGGTGGTCAAAAGTGATTGGTTTTGACATCCAATCTCGAGGTTCCGCTGGGGTGGACCGTGCGAGACCCATCTTAGCGGGTGCCGCATTGTTTTTCCGTATTATCACATGAAGTGATTTTACTGCTTTGACTTCTTTGTGGGAAAGTCTTTTGTTTTCCAGTGCCCTGCTGGTGGGGTTCGTCGTCGTCCTCGCTTGGTGCGTCCAACCCCTTGTGTTCGGTGTTGAATCGGCTGGACTGTTTGAAAACCCAACAATCTCGGTGGGTGTGGATTTGACATATCCGATCCAATTTTTTTTTAAATGGATAGGTCATCACTGTTGTCCTTAAGAGGCAGTGTTTTATTGTTTGGCCGCGAGCTTTTGAATCCGGCGTTGACCGCCGTGTTCTTTGGGCTTTTCTCTTTATTCCGGCGCTGATCTTTTCGGCGCCGTGATTTTCCGTTTCCATCTCTGATCTCGGATGTACTTGGGTCGCTGGTGTTGCATCTTGCTAGCCAGTTGTCTTCCCCCGCGCAAAAGCGGGTCATGAGGCTTGTTAGCGCGGACATTGTCCTCGGCTTCTCTTGGCCGAGGTGTCTGGCGAGCCATTCGTCTCGGACGTTGTGTTTAAAAGCTGCTAAGGCTTCAGCGTCTGGACAGTCGACTATTTGGTTCTTTTTAGTAAGGAACCTGTTCCAGAATTTGCGCGCTGACTCTCCGGGCTGTTGAGTTATATGACTTAGATCGTCTGCATCCGGAGGGCGGACATAAGTCCCTTGAAAATTTGCTCTAAACGCGTCCTCAAGTTCTTCCCAACTTCCAACAGTGTTTTCTGGGAGGCTTTTGAGCCAGTGCCGAGTTGGCCCTTTGAGCTTGAGGGGTAGATATTTTATGGCGTGGAGATCATCTCCTCTGGCCATGTGTATGTGTAGTATATAATCCTCTATCCAGACTCCAGGGTCTGTTGTTCCGTCGTAAGCCTCTATGTTTATGGGTTTAAACCCTGCTGGGAATTCATGATCCAGCACCTCATTGGTGAAACATAGTGGGTGTGCGGCGCCCCTATAATTGGGTGTACCGCTGTCTTCGAACACTTGATGTGTTTTGTTGCTTCCTGGGGCCCACTTTTTTGGCCCGTAAATGGACCTGACTGGGCCATCTGTTTTCCCAGGATCATGATTCGGCTTGTGTGCGGCGCTGCTTGTAATTTTTGGCCTGTCATCTGGCCGTCTATCCGTCCAGGCGGCCTCTTTGTTTTTTTACTGTGGGGGCTCTATGGCTTCCTCGTCAAATTCTAGCAGCAGCTTGCGCTTCGGGTAGCTCTTTGATTGATGGCCATTGCCGTATTTGTCTGTGGTTTTGAGCACTTTGCTCCACCTCATTCTGAGTATGTCTTCCGCTGTTTTGAGCTTCCGTTTCTCCTTATTCAGACTTCTTGCAGTGGCGACGAGTCTTTTGCGAAGGCTCTTATTCTCCGGTGGTGTGTCCGGCGTGAGGTCGTCTGGACTGTTGGTTTCGCTGGGCATGGATTGATTATCCGATTTGTCCTGTTCGGACGGTTGCTTGGTTGCATGTTCATCGTCCACTGGCTTGCCCTGCTCTATTGCTGGGTCATTAGGAGCGCTGTTGTGGTCGAGGCGGGACTTAGGGCGGCGTCTGCGTCGCCGTTTTGGTTGTTTATCGGCGGGATTATCCTTTGCCGCGCCCCATTGGTCCTTGTTATCGCTTCCTTTTGGGGTATCCACCATATATACATCATGGGTTGGGGTGGCCTTCCAGTGCTCTATGAGCGCTGGTTCTTGATCGTCTTCGGCATCGTCGTCCATACCGTCGATGTCTTCGGGGTCGTAGTCTAGCATGTCGGTTAGATCGTCGACAGTGGCTACAAAGTGGGTGGTGGGTGGGCTTTGAATTTCTTCGTCCGCATCCCAACCATCCTGGCCATAGTCCGGCCAGGGCTCTCCGGATAGCGAGAGATGCTTTAGCGAATTTAAGAGGTCACCAAAGGGTGAGTGCTGAAAGATGTCCGTAGCGGTGAACTCCATGATCGGCGCCCAATCGGATTCGATTGGCAGGGGCGCAGGAGGTTCGGAGTCCGGCAGGGAGTCCGGCACCTCGGAGTCACGAGTTTTATAGGGGACAAGGTCAGTGTTCGGCTCCATCGCCGCGGATGTTGCAGCTCCCGAGGCGGTGTCCAGCCACTTGTCCTCGATCTGCGCGATCAACTCCGGACTATGGGTCGGAGCGGATTCGTGTGCGGCCTCCAAGGTATTGTCCGGCGGCAGAGCTAGATCGTGCCCATCACGATAGTGCGGCACGCTCGGCTGCAGATCGGATCCGTCAAAGATCAATTCTCCGCGGATGTCTGCCGTGAAGTTTAGGCTTCCAAATCTGACCTGACGGCCAGGGGCGTAGCTTTCGATCTGCTCCAGATGGCCAAGTGAATTGGCCCGCAGTGCGAAGCCGCCGAATACGAAGATCTTTCTGGGGAGAAAAGCCTCACCCTGGACGGTGTTGTTGTCGATTGAAGAAGCCATCAAGCCTATCGGTGACGACACAGAGGAACTCTCAATGAAAGCACCAATGTCGGTGTCAAAACCGGCGGATCTCGGGTAGGGGGTCCCGAACTGTGCGTCTAGGCGGATGGTAACAGGAGACAAGGGACACGATGTTTTTACCCAGGTTCGGGCCCTCTCGATGGAGGTAAAACCCTACTCCTGCTTGATTGATATTGATGATATGGGTAGTACAAGAGTGGATCTACCACGAGATCAAGGAGGCTAAACCCTAGAAGCTAGCCTATGGTATGATTGTTGTAATGGTTGTTGTGTCCTACGGACTAAAACCCTCCGGTTTATATAGACACCGGAGAGGGCTAGGGTTACACAGAGTCGGTTACAATGGTAGGAGATCTACATATCCGTATCGCCAAGCTTGCCTTCCACGCCAAGGAAAGTCCCATCCGGACACGGGATGGAGTCTTCAATCTTGTATCTTCATAGTCTTGGAGTCCGGCGGACGATGATAGTCCGGCTGTCCGGACACCCCCTAGTCCAGGACTCCCTCACCATACTCAAAAGATTTAAGTGAAGTGCAATGAGCATTCTATAAATCAACCAAGGACTATCTCATACCAGCATGGTGCATAAAAGTAAAATGAAAACTAAATGCAAAAGACACTCCAAGACTTGCACATATTGCATGAAGGAAACGAATACGAAAACATACCGATACTTGTTGAAGAAAGAGGGGATGCCTTCCGGGGCATCCCCAAGCTTAGACGCTTGAGTCTCCTTGAATATTTACTTGGGGTGCCTTGGGCATCCCCAAGCTTGATCTCTTGCCTCTCTTCCTTTTCCTCATATCGAGACATCCTCGATTAGACACTTCATCCACACAAAACTTCAACAGAAAACTCGGTAAGATCCGTTAGTATAATAAAGCAAATCACTACTCTAAGTATTGTTGCAAACCAATTCATATTTTGTTTTTGCATTGTGTATAATGTAATATAACTTTTCCATGGCTTAATCCACTGATATAAATTGATAGATTCATCAAAACAAGCAAACTATGCATCAAAAAACAGAATCTGTCAAAAACAGAACAGTCTGTAGCAATCTGAACATTCACCATACTTCTGTTACCCCAAAAATTCTAGTAAAATTAGGAAAAAAAAACAAGTTGTATAGAAATACATTGAAAAAGGAATCAGAACCATTTGA
This sequence comes from Triticum dicoccoides, assembly GCF_002162155.2. Taxonomy (NCBI): domain Eukaryota; kingdom Viridiplantae; phylum Streptophyta; class Magnoliopsida; order Poales; family Poaceae; genus Triticum; species Triticum dicoccoides. The sequence continues at coordinate 127,593,776 of NC_041387.1, forward strand.
CGTTCCGGGTAACAATGTAAAATCAAGCACTACAGCCAAAGTTTTTGTCCTGCACCGTTCAAACCAACAAGCATTGTAAACATCCTAAAGGCAAACCTTGGCACATTATTTTTATAATAAAATGGAATTGTACAAGGGGATAATTATTTTTGATGAAAAGTTTCTCTAATTAAGATTCACAAAGTTTACGTGAGCATGAACAAAGTTCAAGGAGCTCTCCCACTTCAACAATGTTTGTCTCTCTCACTTTCACTTTCCTTTTTGAAAAGTTTTTAGGTTCCCCTCTTTATTTTTTTTGTTTTTAAACTATAAGAAAGCACTCAACATAAATAAATGACTCTCTAAAACTTCCGGGTTGTCTCCCTGGCAGCACTTTCTTTAAAGCCATTAAGCTAGGCATATAGTGCTCAAGTAATGGATCCACCTGGATCCCAAGGTATATCAAAGCCAATTTTAATTAACAATTATTTGTAATTTAGTAGTGAGCACAAAGTAACATATATCAAGCAACAACGAAGTCTAACTCTCTTCCTGTGCATCGGCATGTCATAAAAGAACAATTCATGCACACATAGTAAAGGCCGATGCATAGTATAAGCATATTCTTGCAATTCTATCGTGTTGGAAACATAGAGAGGTGGAGATATAGTTCCTCTCTCATAATAATTGCAAGTAGGAGCAGCAAGCACATGCATATTATATCTATCAAAATCATCATGTGCAACGGTAAAAGGGAACCCATCAATATAATCCTTAGTAAGCACAAACTTTTCCAATATAGTGTAGTAGGGAGAATTCAAAAAGATAATAGGACTATCATGCGTGGGTGCAATAGCAACAGTTTCATGTTTAACATAAGGAACTATAGCAAGTTCATCTCCGTAAGCATAATTCATATTGGCATCTTGGCCACAAGCATAGCAAGCATAATCAAAAAGGGATATTTCAAACAAATTCAAAGGATCATAGCAATCATCCTTCAGTAAACACGAAGGGGAATTAAACAATGTATGAGTTGAAGAGTTACTCTCATTAGAAGGTGGGCACGGGTGATCAATACCCTCTTCCTCCTTTTGTTCTTCGCTCTCCTCATCATCTTCTTCATCTAATGAGCTCACAGTTTCATCAATTTCTTCTTCCATAGCTTCCGGCAAAATATTAGTCTCTTCTTGGACAGCGGAGACTTTCTCAATAAATGCATTAATATAGTAATTGTATTCATAATTTTCATAGCAATATCTAAGTATAGCAAGATTTTCAGGCCTATAAACATCATCATCAAAAGCTTCATACTTTTCAAACAAAGATTCAATTTCATAAGCAGCCTTGAAAGCAATAAATTCTTCAATTTGTTCAACATCATAGTAATCATATATACCATTAGCATAAGAAGCTAAAGTTTCATTCTCATTAAATTTGCATGAAAAGGGAAGGTGTGGAGGCTTCATCCTAGAGCAACAAGTAATATCATATATCAAGCATAGATCCCGGGCATACCAACGCAACATATTAATTTGATCACATAATAGTTTCCCTTTTTGTGCCAAGCGATAATCCCTAAAGTATTCACGTTGATCCAACGTGTCCCATTATAAAGTTGAATGGGGTTTTCTCAGGATTATCAAAGTAGTACAAAATATTTCTCACATGATGATCATCGAGGGTTTTAGGAGGTTCCCCATCTCCATGAGTAGCAAGTACACCTAATTTTTTGGAATTTCGTGTTCCATACCCATAACTAAAGATATAGAACAACTAAGAACAGCAAATAAAAATTACTTAGTGATAAAGCAAACAAGCACACACGAGAATATTCACCCCATGCTATGACTCCCCGGCAACGGCGCCAGAAAAAGGTCTTGATAACCCACAAGTGTAGGGGATCGCAACATTTTTTGATAAGTAAGAGTGTCGAACCCAACGAGGAGCTAAAGATAGAATAAATATTCCCTCAAGTTCTATCGACCACCGATACAACTCTACGCACGCTTGACGTTCTCTTTACCTAGAACAAGTATGAAACTAGAAGTACTTTGCAGGTGTTGTTGGATAGGTTTGCAAGATAATAAAGAGAACGTAAATAAAAGCTAGGGGCTGTTTAGATAAAGAAGTAATAAAGTAAATATAGCGAGTGTGGAAAAGTGGTGGTAGGAGTTGTGGAATTGTCCCTAAGCAATTGACTACGTTACTAGACCGGTAATCACTATTGCAATTCTATTTGAGGAAGAGGCATAAGCTAGCATACTTTCTCTACTTGGATCATATGCACTTATGATTGGAACTCTAGCAAGCATCCGCAACTACTAAAGATTCATTAAGGTAAAACCGAACCATAGCATTAAAGTATCAAGTCCCGTTTATCCCATACGCAAACAACCTACTTACTCGGGTCTGTGCTTCTGTTCACTCATGCCACCCACCATAAGCAAATCATAAGCATATTGCAAACCCTACAACAGGAATCCCTCATGCTTGCGCAACACAGAGGGCACCATAGGACAGCACCAATAATAAAACATGCAACTCAAACCAATCATAGCAATTCATCAATCACCGGTAGGACAATGAAAATCTACTCAGACATCATAGGATGGCAACACATCATTGGATAATAATATGAAGAATAAAGCACCATGTTCAAGTAGAGGGTAAAACGGGTTGCGGGAGAGTGGACCACTGAATATAGATGGGGGAAGGTGATGGAGATGTTTGTGAAGATGACGGAGGTGTTGGTGTAGATCGCGGTGATGATGATGGCCCCCGGCGGCATTCCGGCGCCACCGAAAGCAAGGGGGAGAGAGACCCCCTTCTTCTTCTTCTTCCTTGACCTTATCCCTAGATGGGAGAAGGGTTTTCCCTCTGGTCCTTGGCTCCCATGGCGTGGGAGGGGCGAGAGCCCCTCCGAGATTGGATCTATCTCTCTATTTCTGTGTTCCCAGATTCTACCCCTTCACTGTTTCTTTAATATCCGGAGATCCGTAACTCTGATTGGGGTGAATCTTTCACCCAGATTTTTCTCATAAAATTAGCTTTCTTGCGGCAAAATAAGGGCATCAACCGCCTTACGGGTGGCCCACGAGAGTGCCGGGCGCGCCCAGGGGGTGTGGGCGCGCCCCCCTGTCTCGTGGCCACCTCGGACACCGTTTCATGTTGATTCTTCCTCCGGAAAATCCCAAATATTCCAAAATAATTCGCCGTCCGTTTTTATCCCGTTTGGACTCCGTTTGATATTGGTTTTCTGCGAAACATAAAACTTGCAACAAACAGGCACTCGCACTGGGCACTGGATCAATATGTTAGTCCCAAAAATAGTATAAAAAGTTGCCAAAGTATATGAAAGTTGAAGAATATTGGGATGGAACAATCAAAAATTATAGATACTATGGAGATGTATCAGCCTACAACAGGTCTATGTATCTTAGCATCTGGTTTTTCAATATTAGCAGCTTCATCACAGAAATAAATAACATGCCCATCTAAGTTATCATCCAAGAGATCTTTAACCATAGCAATACTAGGTTCAACATTGATTTGCTCAGAGGTGTATAAGTTCTAGTATTACTCTTACGAACAACAGTCGAAGTTTTAGCATGATCCTTTATTCTAACAGGAAAAGGTGGTTTCTCAACATAAGTAGTAGGAACAATAGGATCATTATAAGTGATAGTCTTTTCTTCAACTGTAATAGGTGCAACTACTTTTACTTCAACGGGAGGATTATATTTAAACCACTTCTCCTTAGGGAGATCAACGTGAGTAGCAAAAGATTCACAGAAAGAAGCTACTATCTCAGAGTCAAATCCATATTTAGCGCTAAATCCACGAAAAGCATCAGTATCCATAAAAGATTTAACACAATCAAACTTAGGTGTCATACCTGACTCCTTACCATCGTCGGAACCCCAATCTTCAGAGTTGCGTTTAATTCTTTGCAATAAGTCCCATTTGAATTCAATAGTCTTCAGCATATAAGAGCCAGCACAAGAAGTATCGAGCATGGTGCGACCATTGAGAGAAAGCCGAGCATAAAATTTTTGAATAATCATTTCTCTGGAGAGCTCATGATTGGGGCATGAATATAACATTGACTTAGGCCTCCCCCAATCTTGAGCGATGCTTTCTCATTCGCGAGGCCTGAAATATATATGTAATTACGATCACGGTGAACAAGATGCATAGGATAGAACTTCTGGTGAAATTCCAACTTCAATCGTTTATAATTCCAAGATCTCGTATCATCACATAGCCTATACCATGTAAATGCATCTCCCTTCAAATATAAAGGAAAGACCTTCCTTTTGACAACATCATCGGGAATACCTGCAAGCTTAAATAATCCACAAACTTCATCCACAAAGATAAGGTGTAAATCGATTAGCTAGCCGTTTCTCTATCATACCCGAAGGAATTTCAAAGTGAACATTTTCAGTAGGTTTAGTAGGTTGAGGAGCAACTCTTTGCTCTGCTGGTCGGGGCGAAGATGCCCCAAACAAGCCCCTCAAAGGATTAGTTTCCATAGTAACAAGTAACCGAAAGTTTCAGCACACTATATAAATGTTTCCTTACCAAGTTCCACTCACCAAAAGTGCTACACTCCCCGGCAACAGCGCCAAAAAAGAGTCTTGATGACCCACAAGTGTAGGGGATCTATCGTAGTCCTTTTGATAAGTCAGAGTGTCGAACCCAACGAGGAGTAGAAGGATATGATAAGCGGTTTTCAGTAAGGTTTTCTCTGCAAGCACTAAAATTGTAGGTGATAGATAGTTTTGTGATAAGATAAATTGTAACGAGTAACAAGCAATGAAAGTAAATAAAGTGCAGCAAGGTGGCCCAATCCTTTTTAGAGCAAAGGACAAGCCTGGATAATTTCTTATAATGAGAAAAGCGCTCCAGAGGACACATGGGAATTATCGCCAAGCTAGTTTCATCACGCTCATATGATTCGCGTTCGATACTTTGATAATTTGATATGGGGGTGGACCGGTGCTTGGGTACTGCCCTTACTTGGACAAGAATCCCACTTATGATTAACCCCTATTGCAAGCATCCGCAACTACAAAAGAAGTATTAAGGTAAACCTAACCACAGCATTAAACATATGGATCCAAATCAGCCCCTTACGAAGCAACGCATAAACTAGGGTTTAAGCTTCTGTCACTCTAGCAACCCATCATCTACTTATTACTTCCCAATGCCTTCCTCTAGGCCTAAGTAACGGTGAAGTGTCATGTTGTCGACGTTCACATAACACCACTAGAGGAAAGACAACATACATCTCATCAAAATGTCGAACGAATACCAAATTCACATGACTACTAATAGCAAGACTTCACCCATGTCCTCAGGAACAAACGTAACTACTACAAAGAATATTCATGTTCATAATCAGAGGTGTAATAATATGCATTAAGGATCTGAACATATGATCTTCCACCAAGTAAACCAATAAGCATCAACTACAAGGAGTAATCAACATTACTAGCAACCCACAGGTACCAATTTGTGGTTTTGGATACAAGATTGGATACAAGAGATGAACTAGGGTTTGAGAGGAGATGGTGCTGGTGAAGATGTTGATGGAGATTGACCCTCTCCCGATGGGAGGATAGTTGGTGATGATGATGGTGATGATTTCCCCCTCCCGGAGGGAAGTTTCCCCGGTAGAATAGCTCTGCCGGAGCTCTAGATTGGTTCTGCCTCGTGGCGGCGGAGTTTCGCCCCGTAAGCTTGCCCACGATTTTTTCCAGGGTAAAAGCCTTCATATAGCAGAAGATGGACACTGGAGGGCCACCAGGGGGCCCAGGAGACAGGGGGTGCGCCCAGTAGGGGTGGGCGCGCCCCCACCCTCCTGGCCAGGGTGTGGGCCCCCTTAGGTGTTTCTTCCGCTCAATAATTCTTATTAAATCCAAAAATAAGTTTCATGGAGTTTTAGGTCTTTTGGAGCAGTGCAGAATAGGTTTCCAATGTTTGCTCCTTTTCCAGCCAGAATTCCAGCTGCCGGCATTCCCCCTCTTCGTGGTAAACCTTATAAAATAAGAGAGAATGGCCATAAGTATTGATATATAATGTCTAATAACAGCCCATAATGCAATAAATATTGATATAAAAGCATGATGCAAAATGGACGTATCAAATCCTCATCATCCTTTTTCTTGGATGGCTTACGAGGAAAAGGCATGGGTTTCTAAACCCATGGTTCTCTTTCTTTACCGTGCTTCCTAGAAATGAAGTCTCTCTTATCATAATGTTGATTCTTTGATTGTGGGTTATCAACATCAACAACAGGTTCAACTTCTACATCATTATCATTACTAGGTTGAGCATCAACATGAACATCATCATTAACATTATCACTAGGTTCATGCTCATTACCAGATTGTGTTTCAGCATCAGAAATAGAAATGTCATTTGGATTCTCCGATGTGTCTATAATAGGTTCACTAGAAGCATGCAAAGTTCTATATTTATTCTTTTTCTTTTTATTGGAAGGACTAGGTGCATCAGTATTAATTCTCTGAGAGTCTTGCTCAACTCTCTTAGGATAACCCTCAGGATACAAAGGTTCCTGGGTCATTTTACCACCGCTAGTCATAACTCTAACAACATTATCATTGTTCTTATTATTTAACTCATCGAGAAATCATCTTGTGCCTTAAGTACTTATTCTGCTTGAGTGGTAACCATGGAAGCATGTTTACTAATAAGCTTAAGATCACTTTTAACTCTAGACATATAATAACTCAAGTGTTAAACCATATAAGCATTGCGTTTCAATTGTCTACCAAAATAAGCATTGAAGTCTTCTTGTTTAACAATAAAATTATCAAACTCATCCAAGCATTGACTAGCAAACTTAGTAGATGGGATTTCACCCTTATCAAATCTATAGAGAGAATTTACCTTTACTACCTGTGTCGGGTTATCAAGACCATGTATCTCTTCAATAGGCTGTAAATTCTTAACATCTTCAGATTTAATACCTTTTTCTTTCATAGATTTCTGTGCATCTTGCATATCTTCAGGACTGAGAAATAGAATACCTCTTTCCTTCGGAGCTGGCTTAGGAGTTGGTTCAGGAAGTGTCCAATCATTATAGTTACTCAATATATTATTCAATAGCAATTCAGCTTGCTCAACAGTTCTTTCCCTGAAAACACAACCAGCACAACTATCCAGGTGGTCTCTGGAAGCATCGGTTAGTCCATTATAAAATATATCATGTATTTCATTCTTGAGAGGATGATCAGCCAAAGCATTAAGTAATCAAAGAAGCCTTCCCCAAGCTTTTGGGAGACTCTCTTCTTCAATTTGCACAAAATTAAATATTTCCCGCAAGGCAGCTTGTTTCTTATGAGCAGGAAATTTTTTTGCAGAGAAGTAGTAAATCATATCCTCGGGACTACGCACACAACCAAGAGCAAGATAATTAAGCCATATCTTGGCGTCACCCTTTAATGAGAAAGGAAACAATTTAAGAATATAGTAATAGAGATTTTTTTGCTCATGAGTAAATAGGGTGGCTATATCATTTAGTTTAGTAAGATGTGCCACAACAGTTTCAGATTCATAGCCATAGACAGGATCAGATTCAACCAAAGTAATTAACTCAGGATCGACAGAGAATTCATAATCCTTATCAGTAACATAGATAGGTGAAGTAGCAAAAGCAGGGTCATATTTCATTCTAGCATTCAAAGACTTTTCTTTCAGCTTAGCTAATAGTTTCTTAAGATCATATCTATCACTGCAAGCAAAGAAATCTCTAGCAGTTTCTTCATCCATAACATAACCCTCAGGTACAACAGGCAATTCATATCTGGGGGGAGAATCTTCATCATCACTTTCATTAATATCATCAGTTTCGGTAATTTCATTCTATCTAACCCTAGCAAGTTGTTCATCAAAAAATTCACCTAGTGGCACATTATTATCAAGCAGATAAGTAGTATCATCATAAGCATCATACATAGCAGAAGTGGCATCATCAATAACATGCGACAGATCAGAATCAATAGCAGGTGTAGGTGTCGCAAGTTTACTCAAAACAGAAGGTGAATCAAGTGCGGAGCTAGATGGCAGTTCCTTACCTCCCCTCGTAGTTGAGGGAAAAATCTTGGTTCTTTGATCTTTCAAATTCCTCATAGTGATCAACGGATATAAATCCCAAGTGACTCAAAGGATAGAGCTATGCTCCTCGGCAATGGTGCCAGAAAAAGGTCTTGATAACCCACCAGTATAGGGGATCGCAATAGTTTTCAAGGGTAGAGTATTCATCCCAAATTTATTGATTCGACACAAGGGGAGCCAAAGAATAGTCTCAAGTATTAGCAGCTGAGTTGTCAATTCAACCACACCTAAAAGACTTAATATCTGTAGCAAAGTAGTATGGAAGTAACGATAACGGTGGCAAAAGTAACAGTAGCAGTTTTGTAGCAATCGTAACAATGCCAACGGAGAAGTAACTTAGCAAAGATCAATATGAAACGAGCTCGTAGGCAATGGATTAATGGTGGATAATTATGTCGGATGGCATTCATGATGCAACAATTATAACATAGGGTGACACAGAACTAGCTCCAATTCATCAATATAATGTAGGCATGTATTCCGAATATAGTCATACGTGCTTATGGAAAAGAACTTGCACGACATCTTTTGTCCTACCCTCCTGTGGCAGCGGGGTCCTATTGGAAACTAAGGGATATTAAGGCCTCCTTTTAATATAGTACCGGACCAAAGCATTAGCACTTAGTGAATACATGAACTCCTCAAACTACGATCATCACCGGGAGTGGTCCCGATTATTGTCACTTCGGGGTTGCCGGATCATAACACATAGTACGTGACTATAACTTGCAAAACAGGATCAAGAACACTCATATATTCATGAAAACATAATAGGTTCAAAACTAAAATCATGGCACTTGGGCCCTAGTGACAAGCATTAAGCATGGCAAAGTCATAGCAACATAAATCTTAGAACATAATGGACACTTGGGATCAAACCCTAACAAAACTAACTCGATTACATGGTAAATCTCATCCAACCCATCACCGTCCAGAAAGCTTGTGATGGAATTACTCATGCACGGCGGTGAGCATCATGAAATTGGTGATGGAGCATGGTTTATGATGACAATGGCGACGGAATCCCCTCTCCAGAGCCCCGAACAGACTCCAGATTAGCCCTCCCGAGGAAGAACAGGGCTTGGCGGTGGCTCCGTATCATAAAATGCGATGAATCCTTCTCTCTAGGTGTTTTTCTCCCCGAACGTGAATATATGGAGTTGAAGTTGAGGTCGGTTGTAATGCCCCGAATCCGATGCGCCAGGTGTCTTCTAGTTATTCGTAGTTGTTGCCATGTCATTTGCTTGCGTGTAGCATTTTGCCATGTCATCATGTGCATTTTATCTGCATGTTTTTCAAAACTTGCATCCGTCCGGGTCCTCCCAATTCTCTCTGTTGTCCGTTTCGAGCCCAACCACACTCGCACGCGCCCCGACACCTCCGAAATATTATTTTATAAGTGGCATAAAAATGTTCTCAGAATGGGATGAGAGTTGGCGTGCGGTCTTATTATAGTGTAGACAGACCGCCTGTCAAGTTTCGTCGCATTCGGAGTTCGTCTGATAGCCCAATCGTTAAACTTGTAGCGGTACAATTGCCGCTACCTTCGTCGGAAGTTTTGGTCTCCAAAATCGTGCCGGGCCGCACTTCTTCCCCTCTCTTCTCAGCCCGAGGACTTCTACATAGCCCATCTACCCACCTACCAACCCACCTCCGATCCGGAGCCGTCCGATGGCGATCGGAGGCTCCAAAACACTCCGAAATGCCTAACCCTAGCCCCCCTTACTATATATAGACCCCTTCCCCTACCAGAAATGGCCGAAGCCTACCCTAACCTAGCCCCTAACCTTCTCCTACCCGCAGCGCCGCCGCTCCCCTCATTTTCCGCATCGGACAGCTCCCCCGCCACCACTTGTCACCGTCCCATTCGCCGCGCCGCCGCCTCCCCCTCCAAATCCTGCGCCCCCTAGCCACCTCTTGCCACTTGGCAAGTCCCCAATGGCTAGCCACCACCAGCGCCGCCGCTCTGGCCAACCAGAGTGTGCCACGCGGGGCTCCTCGCAGCTCCAGCCGCCGTGGACCGCGGAGCCCATCACGGGCCCGCGCAGGCCCAGATCCCCGCCGCCGCCTGGCCCGCGCCAGGCCCGACCGCATGCCACCGACCTTGACCGCGCCGCCTCCCCTGCGCCTGCTATGCGCCTCCCCGCCCAGCGCCTGATGCCCCTCACCGGCGCCACGCCTCCGTGCGCCACCGCCTCAACCCTGCCGCCGTGCCGCAGCTCCATCCCGTCACTCTTCTCCCCTTGCGCCCCACCTCGCCTCACCGCCGGTCGTGGGAACCACCGCCGCCGACCGCCATGGGCCGGCCTCGAGCTCGCGGTCGCCGACAGCGGCCTCCCCGCCTCGCCTCCGGCCAGATCCGGGTCGGCGCCACCCGGATAAGTCACCCCGCGCCCTCCTCCGGCCTCCTCGTGCCCGGTTTCATCGTCCCGCGCTCGCCGGAGACCCGCTGCCTCCATCGGCATTGACCTCGGCCTCCTCTGCCTCTGCCATGTGGGCCCCAGCATCCGGACGTGTCCGTCCGGGCACGGACATGTCCGCCCGGGATCCCCTCCGCAAGGGTATATTTTCTTCGAAGTCCCTGTTTTCTTACCTCATGTTGCATTCTTGTGGAGTGTGTAACTTTGTGTGTATTGCTCCGTTTTGAGAGTATGATATGTCAAAATGTTTACTGTGAGATTCTCTTCATTTCATTACATTGTGGCGTGCTTGTTTGAGTCCATCTTGATGCCCTAATCATCGCTGCAAGAGTGCTATAAAATGTTTACTACTGTTACTTATTAGATTATGATGTTTTGTCATTTTTGTTGCGTTTGATGTATGCATCATATGAGCATGAGCTCTACATGTATTTTGATCTATGACATGCCATCTGTACAGGGGTGCTAGTATTGTATTTTTGTGACCAATATGGTGGCTAGCACAAGCATGCAAACTAGGCTTCATGATGTTGCTGATTTCAGTGTTGCCAAGTCCTTGTTCCGCTGTTATTTTGATGCCATGTAAACTTGATGCTACAGTGATATCCATACTTGTTTTGGGATACTTCACTAAGTATGTTTTGAAAATATGGTTATGCTCTATCCATCCATGCCCTTGGTTGCAATTATGGCTTGCTGTAGATTGTTGTTATCATGCTCCAATGTTGCTAAATAATGTTGCTATCAGCCTGTTAACATGAAGTTCAGTTTTGCCATGTATTTTGCTAGTGATACATGCATCCTATGAACTTGCTCTTGTCATGGTTAGCTTCATGAACATGTCATCGTGCTGTCGGTGTGCTTATTTTGTCATTATATGCCTTGTGGTGAGTGGCATGAGCTCGCAAAGTTGCCTTCATAATTCTGTTTATGCCATGCTCTGTTTTTCTGCCAAGTCTCAAACTGTTGATAAAACTTGCTATGTTTACATGGGAGCCATCATATCTTATGTTCCTTTTTGGCTCATGTTTAGTAAGGTACTTTTGTTCTATGCATTTAGTAGATTCATGCCATGCCTTTTTTGCTATGATATGTTCCTATAGCATGTGGTTTGCTTGCTCTAAACATTGCAACCTGATGTTATTTCTGTCATGTCCAGTGAGTTTCTGTCAAGTCTGTGAATCTGTTATTATTTGCAATATTGCCATGTCCTTTTGAGCATGTTGTATTGGTTTCTGGAGATATCTCAGTGTTCATGTTTTGTTAAGCTTTATTTTTAAATCATGCCCATGCCTCTTGTTTTCATGTTGGGGTGTTGTAGCATATTTTCATGATGCTTGCAAGATGCCTAGTTGTTGTTTTGGACAGATTGTTTTTATATCTTGTTTGGAGTGTATGTGTTGCACCGTTGCTCCGTTTTGACCATGTTCTATATGAAACTTGCTTAGAATTGAATGTAGTTTCATATTATCATATTGCATTCATGTTTTGAGTGTGTTTGCTTGATGTTTGTATGCATTTTGCATCAATGCCATGGTTGACTTGTTTTGCTCATATCTTCTAGGCCGTAGCTCCGAACTAAATGAACTTTATATGTAACTTGACTAGAATTTCGTGTAGATCATCTTGGTGCATCTTAACTTGATGTTTAACAACTTCAATTTAATGTTTATTCAGATCTGGACTAATTTCGAAATTTGCATATGAGGACTTACCGGAATTGTTTTATATGTTGTTTCCGGCCTCATTTAAACTTGCTTTGATGTGTTGTTCTTGTATGCATCATCTCTTGCCATGAGTAGTATCATATAGCCTTGTCATGCATCGTACTTGGTTGAGCATCATGCCATGTTTATGTGTTGTGTGGTTACCATGTTGTTTGCTTCTTTCCGGTTGTGCTTCTTCTCGATAGTTCCTATTTTGTTGCGATCGTGAGGATTCGTTCGTCTATGCTTGGTTCGTCTTCGACCATTCTTCTTATTCATGGACTCATTCTTCTTCCTAGCGGGATTTCAGGCAAGATGACCGTTACCCTGGATCTCACTACTATCATTGTTATGCTAGTTGCTTCGTTCTATTGCTATGTTGCGCTACCTATCTTTTGTTTATCAAGCCTCCCAAATTGCCATGTCAGCCTCTAACCTTTTTCACCCTTCCTAGCAAACCGTTTCTTGGCTATGTTACCACTTCGCTCAGCCCCTCTTATAGCGTTGTTAGTTGCAGGTGAAGCTGATGGACAGGATTATGTTGGGATATCATAATATCTCTTATTTAATTAATGCATCTATATACTTGGTAAAGGGTGGAAGGCTCGGCCTTATGCCCGATGTTTTGTTCCATTCTTGTCGCCCTAGTTTCTGTCATACCGGTGTTATGTTCCTTGATTTTGCGTTCCTTACGCGGCTGGGTTTATGGGAACCCCTTGCCAGTTCGCTTTGAATAAAACTCCTCCAGCAAGGCCCAACTTTGGTTTTACATTTGCCTAACAAACTATTACCTTTCCCTTGGGAGTAATTAACCCGAGGGTCATATTTATTTTAACCCCCCCGGCCAGTGCTTCTCTAAGTGTTGGTCCGAACCGAGCAGCCTGCGGGGCCACCTCGGGGAAACTTGATGGCTGGTTTTACTTGTAGCTTGTCTCATCCAGTGTGCCCTGAGGGCAGATGGGAATTTGTTAATGTCCGGTTGTAGAGAACTTGACACCATATTCAAATTAAAAATGCATTAACCGCGTGTGTAGCCGTGTGGTCTCTTCTCGGTGGAGTCCGAGAAGTGAACACGGTTTTGGGTTATGTATGAACGTAAGTAGTTTCAGGATCACTTCTTGATCACTTCTAGCTTCTCGACTATTGCATTGCTTCTCTTCTCGCTCTTATTTGCGTATGTTCGCCATCATATCATGCTTAGTTGTTGCTGCAACCTCACCACTTATCCTTTCCTTTCCCATTAAGCTTTGCTAGTCTTGATACCCATGGTTATGGGATTGTTGAGTCCTCGTGGCCCACAGATTACTACAACAACAGTTGCAGGTGCAGGTTTTGTGATGTTCGTGACGCGAGAGCGATGCTTGCTTGTTTTGAGTTCTTCTTCTGCTTCTTCTTCGATCAGGCGGTAGGTTCCTGGTCGGCATCCTGGGCTAGCAGGGTGGATGTCATTTGAGTTTTTGTTTGTGTTTCATCCATAGTCCGATGATGCTCTTATGTATGGTGATGTTTTATTCGTGTGGCATTGTTTGCCTCTTGTATGTATCCCCAACTATTATGTAATGGTACAATGTAATGATATCCACCTTGCAAAAGCGTCTCCAATATGCGCTTCTATCCTTGGTGGGACCTTCGAGTTCCTTTAGGATAGGGTCACATATTAGGGGTGACATCGGTGGAGCTCCAGGGGGCCCACGAGGCAGGGGGCGCGCCTTATGGGGGCGCGCGCTCCACCCTCGTGGCTAAGGTGTGGTCCCCTTCTATTGATTCTTTTGCTAGTATTTTTTATTAATTCCAAAAGGTGACTCTGTGAAGTTTCAGGTCATTCCGAGAACTTTATTTCTGCACAAAAATAACATCATGGCAATTCTGCTGAAAACAGCATCAGTCTAGGTTAGTTCCATTCAAATTATGCAAATTACAATCCAAAACAAGGGCAAAAGGGTTTGGAAAAGTAGATACGTTGGAGTAATATCAAGGAGCTCTACACGTTGGTGGACAAGTATGCTCAGATGGAGGAGGAAAGAAGGTTGCCCGGAGAGGAAGATTGCACCAAGGTTGATTCAGAGGATGAAGATGAGTCAACTAGTCAGAAGAAGAGCAAGATGTGTAGTAAGAAGCGGAGGAATAATGCAGTGATGACTGTTGAAGGAGGGACGCCTAGTACCGGCAAGAAGGCCAAGGCTGAGGCCCCGGCAAGGAAGTTGTTGTGTGCCCTGACTGCCGGGAAGTTGCGGCTGCTGAGAAAGCCAGGAAAGGTGATGGGCCGTATTGCAAGATCCATCGGACCAAGGGCCACGACCTTCAAGAGTGTTCTCAAGTTGAGCAGCTTGTCAAGAGACAGAAAGCAAAGTATGAGAAGCCTAACAAGGAAAAAGGTCCGAATGTTGCTGGCGGTAAGGGCTGAGGTGGTGAAGTAAATTGCCCCAGCAGACCCTTTAGGAACCAAGGAAAGACTACCAGAGGTCGAAAGAAGGAAACTTGTGATGATGGGAGTGATAGAGGGGATGAAGAGGAAACCAGTTAGCAAGAGTTTGAAAAGGCCACTGGCGCCCTGTACGTTGACGGGGGTGCATCTCTACACACCTCTCACCACCAACTCAAGCGATGGGTGCGAGAAGTCAATGTCGCCAAACCAGCGCTAAGGCCCAGAAGCTGCTCAAGTGGTCCCATACGCCCATCATCTTTGACGAGGAGGATCATCCTACCCGCACCACTATGGTAGGGTGTTTGCCATTGTTGGTCTCCCCAACAATTCGCAACCTCAAGGTCACAAAGATGTTGGTGGACGGCGGGGCCAGGTTGATTCTGATCTCCCCAACAATCATCAACAAGCTTCAGATAGCAGAGGAAGAGATGGAGGTTACCGGCACGTTTCAAGGAGTTAATCTCGGTAGGAGTCATGCTGAGGGGAAGATTATGTAGTCGGTAACGTTTGGGGGAGAACTGAACTACCGGACTGAGAGGATTGTGTTTGATATGGTTGATCTCCCCTGCCATCCAATGGGATTCTTGGACACCCAACCCTGGATAAGTTCATGGCGGCATCCCACTATACCTACAGCAAATTGAAGATGCCTGGGCCACTTGGAGTCATCACCATCCCATCAGATGAGAAGGATGCAATTATTTGTGTGAACAAGATGTACCAGGATGCGGTCGTAGCAAAGGCAGCGGTCGTAGCAACTCCCGCCAAGGAAAGCAAAGGAAAGAAGAAGGATTATAGGGCCTCCGGTAAGGAGTCCGAGAAGCGTGCGCCCACCGAGTGCACGGCGCCCGTTGACGATATGCCGGAGTTTTCCGATAGCAAGAAATCCAAGGTCGCTGCACCCCAAGTAAAGAAGGTCCTGGCAGGGCTCGCTGGCGTTGATGGTACTTTCACTATCAGCGCCACCCTTGATGACAAATAGGAAAGCGCGCTCGTTGCCTTCTTCCGGGAGAATAGCAATGTGTTTGCCAGGCAACCATCTGATATCCCCAGTGTTCCCAGGGAGGTAATCGAGCACCACCTTGTTGTCTGCCCACACGCCCGACCTATCAAGCAGGGAGTCCGAAGGCAGGACCTATGAAGTGGACCCCGGAAGCAGATGCATCTCTGCAAGAGTTGAAGGCCTTCTTGTCCTCTGTGCCTACCTTGGTTGCTCCAAAACCCCAGGAGCCATTGCTGTTGTACTTAGCGGCAACCAACCAAGTGGTCCGTGTGGCTTTGGTAACACAAAGAGAAGTGGATGAGGCAGAGAGTGAGCAGAGACCAGCTGAGGCAGAGAAGGATCGGGACTACAATGAGGACGGCAACGAGAGAAACCCAAGGACGCGGCAAGGAAGAAAGTGGTGCATCGCCCAGTGTACTTCGCCAGCTCCCTGTTACAGGGGGCTAGATCGAGGTACTCTTGTGTGCAAAAGTTGATCTTTGGTCTCATTATGGCCTCAAGGAAACTGCGCCACTACTTCCATGCCCATGAGATCACGGTTGTCACTCGATTCCCATTGCAAAGGATACTCCGAAACCCTGAGGTTACTAGCAGAATTGTGGAGTGGGCTTTGGAGTTATCCAGTTTTGGTTTGAAGTTCGAGAGCACATCAACTATTCAGAGCAGGGCATTGGTAGAGTTTATTGCAGAATGGACGCCAACCCCTGATGAGAAATGACAGAGAGTGTTATTCCCAAGAATGGACTATGTATTTTGATGGAGCTTTTTCCCTACAAGGTGCAGGGGGTGGCGTGCTTCTTGTCGCCCCCTCTTGGGAGCACTTGAAGTGCGTCTTCCCAATGCATTTTTCCCAGGAAGAAGCAACCAACAATACAGCTGAGTATGAAGGGCTCCTTGCCGGGCTCAGGATTGTAGTTGAATTAGGAGTTAAGAAGTTGATCATTCGAGGAGATTCACAGTTGTGATGAGACAAGTTAACAAGGATTGCCAAAGTCCATTGATGGAGGCATACGTCAAGGAAGTGAGGAGATTGGAGGAGCACTTTGACGGATTGCAAACAGAGCATGTTCCCCGTGCGGAAAACATCATAGCTGATCAACTGTCAAAGTGTGTTGCTCAGAAGCTTCCTATGGAACCAGGAACTTTAGTTCTCCATCTCACTCAACCCTCCGTATCCCCAGCAGCAATGGCCCAGAAAAGGAGAAAATTGGACACCGATAAGCCTCTCCCAGTAGAGCCGTCCGCTCCCGGTAGAGACCCTGCCGGAAACAACTCCTCGCAGCCTGCCCGACCACACCATCCAGTCGGGCCCATAGACCCCGCGAACGAGGCATGTGCTCCCACAGCTGAGGAGGTGCGGCTAGTCCTCGTTCCCGAGCCCCAGGCTCCATCTTGGGAAAGGCACATTGTCCACTTCCTTCAAACTGGAGAGCTTCCCGGCGACCAAGATGGGGTTGAGAAAGTAGCCGGGAGGGCTAGTATGCATCAGTTTGTCGATGACACTCTGTACAGAAGGAGGCCCAATGGTGTGAAATTGAAGTGTGTCTGCCAGGAAGAAGGAAAGGAACTGCTGGCTGAGATTCACAAAGGCATGTGCGGCTCCCACATTGGATCAAGGGCATTAACTGGGAATGCATTCCGGCGAGGATTCTATTGGCCCACAACCCTGCAAGATGCCGTCGAGCTAGTCACGAAATGTGAAGCCTGCTAGTTCCATTCCAAGAAAACCCACCTGCCCGCCCAAGCTCTTCAAACAATCCCTCTATCATGGCCATTTTCGATCTAGGGGCTCAATATCCTCGGGCCCTTCCCCCGAGCAATCGGGGGCTTTGAATTCTTGTTTGTTGCTATCGACAAGTTTACAAAGTGGGCGGAAGTGACTGCCGTGAGAAAGGTGACTTCTCGGTCAGCTATCAACTTCTTGAAAGAACTCGTGTGTCGTTTTGGAGTTTCGGCAAGGATCATTACCGACAACGACACCTAGTTCACGAGTCGCGTCTTCATGCAATATGTTCATGCCCTCGGATGCAAGATCTCATTTGCCTCTGTGGCACACCCCCGGAGCAATGGACAAGCAGAGAGGGCGAATGCTGAAGTGTTGCGCAGACTCAAGACGATAACCTCTGGTACGCTGCAGAAGCATGACAGACGGTGGATCGAGGAGCTGCCGGTAGTTCTCTGGTCCCTCAGAACAACACCAAACCGAGCTACCGGGTAGACTCCATTCTCCCTAGTCTATGGGGCAGAAGCAATTATCCCCACGGAACTCATTTACGGGTCGCCTCGAGTGCTTGCCTACAATGAAGTAGCGCAAGATCAGCACCAGCGTGACGACGCTGTGCTACTCGAGGAGAACTGTCTCAGGGCAGATACGCATGCCGCATGCTATCAACAAGCCATGCGTCGCTATTATAGCCGCAGGGTTCACACCTGGTGTTTAGAGGAAGGTGATACGTCTCCGTCGTATCTATAATTTCTGATTGTTCCATGCCAATATTATTCAACTTTTATATACTTTTGGCAACTTTTTATACTAATTTTGGGACTAACATATTGATCCAGTGCCTAGTGATAGTTCCTGTTTGTTGCATGTTTTATATTTCGCAGAAACCCTATATCAAACAGAGTCCAAACAGGATAAAAAACAGACGGAGAATATTTTTGGAATATTTGTGGTTTTTGGGAAGAAGAATCAACATGAGACGCTGCCCGAGGGGGCAACAAGGTAGGGGGCGCCCCTGACCCTCGTGCGCACCCTGTAAGGCGGTTGATGCTCTTCTTTTTCCGCAAGAAAGCTAATTTCCAGAGAAAGATCTGGGCGAAGGTTTCAACCCAATCAGAGTTACGGATCTCCGTATATAAAAGAAACGGTGAAAGGGCAGAAACAGAGAGAGACAGAGAGACAGATCCAATCTCGGAGGGGCTCTCGCCCCTCCCACACCATGGAGACCATGGACCAGAGAGGAAGGGAGTGATAACCCACAAGTATATGGGATCGCAACAGTTTTCGAGGGTAGAGTATTCAACCCAAATTTATTGATTCGACATAAGGGGAGCCAAAGAATATTCTCAAGTATTAGCAGTTGAGTTGTCAATTCAACCACACCTGGATAACTTAGTATCTGTAGACGGTGGATCGAGGAGCTCTAGTTCATCAATGTAATGTAGGCATGTATTCCAAATATAGTCATACGTGCTTATGGAAAAGAACTTCCATGACATCTTTTGTCCTACCCTCCCGTGGCAGTGGGGTTCTAGTGGAAACTAATGGATATTAAGGCCTCCTTTTAATAGAGTACCGGACCAAAGCATTAACACATAGTGAATACATGAACTCCTCAAAGTACGGTCATCACCGAGAAGTATCCCGATTATTGTCACTTCGGGGTTGTTGGATCATAACACATAATAGGTGACTATAGACTTCCAAGATAGGATCAAGAACACACATATATTCATGAAAACATAATAGGTCCAGATCTGAAATCATGGCACTCGGGCCCTAGTGAAAAGCATTAAGCATAGCAAAGTCATAACAACATCAATCTCAGAACATAGTGGATACTAGGGATCAAACCCTAACAAAACTAACTTGATTACATGGTAAATCTCATCCAACCCATCACCGTCCAGCAAGCCTACGATGGAATTACTCATGCACGGCGGTGAGCACCATGAAATTGGTGATGAAGGATGGTTGATGATGACGACGGCGACGAATCCCCCTTTCTAGAGCCTTGGCGGCGGCTCCGTATCGTAAAACGCGATGAAACTTTCTCTCTGATTTTTTCTCCGCGAAAGCAAATATATAGAGTTGGAGTTGAGGTCGGTGGACATCCAGGGAGCCCACGAGGTAGGGGGGCGCGCCCAGGGGGAGGGGGCGCGCCCCCCACCCTCATGGACAGGGTGTGGGCCCCCTGGCCTTGATTCGTTTGCCAGTATTTTTTATATTTTCCAAAAATAATCTCCGTGGATTTTCAGGTCATTCCAAGAAGTTCTGTTTCTGCACAAAAATAACACCATGGCAGATCTGCTGAAAACAGTGTCAGTCCGGGTTAGTTTCATTCAAATCATGCAATTTAGAGTCCAAAACAAGGGCAAATGTGTTTGGAAAAGTAGATACGTTGGAGACGTATCAACTCCCCCAAGCTTAAACCTTTGCTTGTCCTCAAGCAATTCAGTTGATAAACTGAAAGTGATAAACAAAAACTTTTACAAACTCTGTTTGCTCTTGTTGTAAATATGTAAAGCCAGCATTCAAGTTTTCAGCAAATATTATGAACTAACCATATTCACAATAACACTTAGGTCTCATGTTTACTCATATCAATGGCATAATCAACTAGCGAGGAATAATAATAAATCTCGGATGACAACACTTTCTCAAAACAATCATAATATGATATAACAAGATGGTATCTCGCTAGCCCTTCCTGAGACTGCAAAACATAAATGCAGAGCACCTTTAAAGATCAAGGACTGATTAAACATTGTAATTCATGGTAAAAGAGATCCAGTCAAGTCATAACCAATATAAACTAATAGTAATACATGCAAATGACAGCGGTGCTCTCCAGCGGGTGCTTTTTAATAAGAGGGTGATGACTCAACATTAGAGTAAATAGATATGCCCTTCGCAGAGGGAAGCAGGGATTTGTTGAGGTGCCAGAGCTCAATTTTAAAATAGAGATGAATAACATTTTAAGCGGTATAGTTTCACTGTCAACGCAACAACTATGAGATCTCGATATCTTCCATGCTACACACATTATAGGCAGTTCCCAAATAGAATGGTAAAGTTTATACTCCCCCACCACCAACAAGCATCAATCTATGGCTTGCTCGAAACAACGAGTGCCTCCAACTAGCAACAACCCTGGGGGAGTTTTGTTTAATTATTTTGATTTTCTTTGATCTTTTTGATCATGGGACTGGGCATCCCGGTTACCAGCCATTTTCTCTTGAATGAGGACCGGAGTCCACTCCTCTTGAGAATAACCCACCTAGCATGGAAGATACAGACAGCCCTAGTTGAAACATGAGCTGCTCGAGCATACAAAACAGAATTTCATTTGAAGGTTTGGAGTTTGGCACACACAAATTTATTTGGAACGGCAGGTAAATATCGCATATAGGAAGGTATGGTGGACTCGTATGGATTAACTTTGGGGTTTATGGACTTTGGATGCACAAGCAGTATTCCCGCTTAGTACAGATGAAGGCTAGCAAAAGACTGGGAACCGACCAACTGAGAGAGCGACAACAGTCATGAACATGCATTAAAATTAATCAACACTGAGTGCAAGCATGAGTAGGATATAATCCACCATGAACATAAATATCGTGAAGGCTATGTTGATTTTGTTTCAACTACATGCGTGAACATGTGCGAAGTCAAGTTACTCGAATCATTCAAAGGAGGATACCACCCTATCATACCACATCACAACCATTTTAATATCATGTTGGCACGCAAGGTAAACCATTATAGCTCCTAGCTAATTAAGCATGGCATAAGCAACTATAATCTCTAATTGTCATTGCAAACCTATTTATTCATAATAGGCTGAATCAGGAATGATGAACTAATCATATTTACAAAAACAAGAGAGGTCGAGTTCATAACAGCTTCTCTCAACTCAATCAGTCCATCATATATTGTCATTATTGCCTTTCACTTGCACGATCGAACGGTGTGGATAATTTAAAACAAAATAGAAGCTAGCCAACTCGCATGGAGGAGGTTGCCTGATTTGCACCTTCATTGGCCGTTAGATCATGGTTGACCGAGTCTTTTTTTGCCTGCCGTCCGTTGGATCTCGCTAGGAATTGACTCCTGTCATTGTCGGAGTAATGGGCCACGGGTAGGCTGACCCGGGACCCAGGATCTTTCAAGACATCGGGGCAGGCCACGCCCCTCCAGCCGAGTCCCAGCTGGCGATCTCCAGAAGAGGCCGAGTCCCAGCTGGCGATCTCCGGAGGAGCCGAGTCCCAGATGACGGCTTCAAAGCAAGCCGGCTCCAGGCTAGCGACCTCCAGGAGTGCCGACTGTGGGAGTCGGCCCATGACACTTCACGAAGACCGATGCGGGGTACGTCCACGACGTGGCCGTCCCTCCTTGCCTACCAGCGGCTGGCATGGCTACAGTAAGCCGTATCGCTAGAAGATCTCCGGCGAGGCGCCACACTGTTGCCATGCCTACCCTGACCTCAGCCACAGTACGCGACGCACTGTGCCCACGACGCCGGCCTGTACGGCCCGAAGACCGCGGGGCCACCTGTCAGTGAGTGAATCAAAGGCGGCCAGAGCGCCCAAAGACAGCCCTGTGGGAGTCGGCCTCCCCGGAGTCGGCCGTCTCCCCTCCAGGGCCCCACAAGCCATAAACCAGATTGGATGGGGAGTGGCGACAGTGATCGCCTGATAGACGGCGGTACTGTTGCCACGACCCAATGACCAAGCATGCGTTATCAGGAGCGCCGCACAGTGTCCGGCCTGTCCGCGGGACCCACCAGTCGGCGGGCCCCAGAAGCCGGCGGGAAGGACGGCGACATGAGAGACAGACGGCTGGGACCCACGCCCAGTCGGATTACCATTGTACCCCCGGGGGGTAGGCCTATATAAACCCCCCGGGGCACCCATGCAAAGGGTTTGGATCTTGATAGAGATAGACACATAGCCCAGGGAGGAGAGGACTAGCCTTGCTCTCTCCTGCTGTAACGCCCTCGATGCGGCTATATCTCCCACGTGTCGAAGCACGACTTAGAGGCATAACCGCATTGGAAGCAATGTCGCAAGTGAGGTAATCTTCGCACAGCCCATGTAATACATAAGGGAAAGAGATACATAGTTGGCTTACAGTCGCCACTTCACACAATACATAAATAAACATCCATCATTCAGTTTACACTCAAGGTCCGGCTACGGAACCAAAATAAAAGAAGACTACCCCAAATGCAAACACAGATCCCCGATCGCCCAACTGGGCTCCACTACTGATCGTCTAGAAATGAAACATAGTAACGACCAAGGGCCTCATCAAATTCCCACTTCAGCTCAGTTGCGCCATCTGCGCTGGCATCACCGGTACCTGCATCTGTTTTGGTAGAATTTGTGAGCCACGGGGACTCAGCAATCTCACACCCGCGAGATCAAGACTATTTAAGCTTAAGGGAAGGCTGGTGTAATGAGGTGGAGCTGCAGCAAGCGACTAGCATATATGGTGGCTACGATCGCAAAAGAGAGCGAGAAGAGAAGCAAGGCACGGTCGTGAAGCTAGTAGCGATCAAGAAGTGATCCTGAAACTACTTACGTCAAACATAACTCCAACACCGTGTTCACTTCCCGGACTCCGCCGAGAAGGGACCATCACGGTTACACACGCGGTTGATGTATTTTAATTAAGGTCAACTTCGGGTTTTCTACAACCGGACATTAACAAATTCCCATCTGCCTCATAACCGCGGGCACGGCTTTCGAAAGATAATACCCTGCAGGGGTGTCCCAACTTAGCCCATCACAAGCTCTCATGGTCAACGAAGGAATAAACCTTCTCCTGGGAAGACCCGATCAGTCTCGGAATCCCGGTTCGCATGACATTTCGACAATGGTAAAACAAGACCAGCAAAGCCTCCCGAATGTGCCGACAAATCCCGATAGGAGCTGCACATATCTCGTTCTCAGGGCACACCGGATGGGCAAGACGTCGGGTTGGTATAGACCCTGGTTGCCCAGGGGACGCCGGACATCGCCCAGGTTGGACCAGCATTCGAAGGAACACTCGCCCGGGGGGGTAAATAAAGATGACCCTCGGGCTCGCGAAAACCCAAGGGAAAAAGGCTTAGGTGGCAAATGGTAAAACCAAGGTTGGGCCTTGCTGGAGGAGTTTTATTCAAAGCGAACTGTCATGGGGGCCCCATAAATCACCCAACCGCGTAAGGAACGCAAAATCAAGGAACATAACACCGGTATGACGGAAACTAGGGCGGCAAGAGTGGAACAAAACACCAGGCATAAGGTCGAGTCTTCCACCCTTTACCAAGTATATAGATGCATTAATTAAAACAATAGATATTGTGATATCCCAAAATATCCGTGTTCCAACAAGGAACAAACTTCATCTTCACCTGCAACTAGCAACGCTATAAGAGGGGCTGAGCAAAGCGGTAACATAGCCAATCAACGGTTTGCTAGGACATGGATGGTTAGAGGTTTGACATGGCAATATGGGTGGCATGATATAGCAAGTGGTAGGTATCGCAGCATAGGCATAGCAAAAGAGCGAGCATCTAGCAAGCAAAGATAGAAGTGATTTCGAAGGTATGGTCATCTTGCCTGCAAGGTTCTCAGAGTTGTCGAAGGCTTGATCCTCGTAGGCGTTCTCAACAGGTTCCTCGTACACGTACTCGTCTCCCGGCTCTACCCAAAGCAAGAACACAAGCAACAGAACAACAATCAAACAAGGAGCAATGCACAAGCAATATGATGCAATACATGACATGCTATGCGAGATGTGAAATGTAATGCATATGTGTGCACCGGAAGGAAAATGATGAACAAGGCATCAACTTGGCAAACCAAGTATGCCGCTGGAAAGATGAGATGATTTCGGTTGAAATCGATATAAAGATCACCGGAATCGGATGCACAGTTTGCAAATGACAAGCAAAACAAGAATGACGCGAATCTGCGTTTAACAGCACGATGCTACTTAGCATGCAACAAGAAACTATGCTACAGCACCCCAACATACAAACAAAGCATATGGCAGTGATCTACAGGAGATGCTTAACAAAATAGGAACACTGAGCTACGTCTAAATCACATCCTAACATGTTCAAACAAGCATGGTGAAAGTGCAAAAAATATCAGGTTCACAGACTTAGTGAAAATACTAGCATGCCAGAAATTAACATCAGGAAGGCATGTTTAGAGCAAGCAAGCGACAAGCTACAGGAACTTATAATAGCAAAACAAGGCATGACATGAATCTACTCAAAGCATAGATCAAAAGTCCCTTACTGACCATAAGCCAAAAAGGACTAGAGGATATGATGGCACCCATGTAAACATAGCAAGTTTTATTACAGATCTCAGACTTAGCAGAAAACTGGGCATGGCAAAAACAGATATCAAGTAGGCATGTTCGTGAGCTCGATGCAATCACTACAGAGCATCTCATGATAAACTAAGCATACACCCATCAAGAAGACATGGCATAGAAGCTATACATGGCAAGAACAACATCATAGCATACACGGATCAACTACAACAACCTTGTGAAAATTGAATCTCATGCAAACAACTGCCAGGAAACATTTTGAAGCAAAAGTAGAGCACGAAAATGACATGCTAGACTACTCCATAAATGCCAACAAAGGCATGGATGGATAGAGCACATCCATATGTTCAAAACACCCTTACTGATCATGCTCAAAAAGGGCTTAGATCTCTCTGTAACAACATGAACATATGGCATAAAAATAACAGCAGGACATGACTTAGTGAAAACACCAAGTTCCTGAAATCAGCAACATTATCATCCCTAGTTTGCATGCTTGTTCTAGTCACCACATAGATCACAAAAATACACGGTATACACCCCTGGAAAGATGGCATGGCATAGTTCAACACACATGTAGGACTCAAGTTCATAAGGTGCACACATTAATCATGGCAAAAATGATAAAAATGCAAGTTCTGTTAAGAAACAGAAACTAACATCACATAGCCCTCTTCCAACAGCATTTCGGGCATCAAGATGAGCTCAAATGAAAATGGTGCAATGAGATGAAATGATCTACTCTTCGAGACGAACAATTTGATATGCTACACACCCAAAACGGAGCCACGGGTGCAAAGATGTGATGCGATGAAAATGCAACGAAATAATGACAGAATTATGACTTAGTGGATTTCGGGGGGTGGGAAAAGTCAACCGTCGGTGAGTTTGGATCTGGATCTGGCGGCGCGCTGCTCGAGGTTCGCCGGAGTCGGGGTCGCCGGAGCTCGGGGAGGCGGCCGGAGGGAGGAGAGGCCGGGGCGGCGGCCGGCGGGACCGGGTGGCGGCGGCGGTGGTCCGGCGCGGCTCCAGGGCGGCGAGGTCCGA
>NC_041387.1:127620198-127652048 GCF_002162155.2 Triticum dicoccoides
CGGCGGGGTCGGCGCGGGACCGCGGCAGTGGCCGGCGGCAGAGATGCGGCGGCGGCGCAGATGGGCGGCGGCGGCCCGGGTCGGGCGCGCGGAGGGCCCGCGGCGGGCTTCGCGGGCCGGCGGCGGGGGCGGCGCGGCGGCGCCACGTGGCAGCCCCGGAGTGGCTGCGCGCGGTGGCGGACGTTGTCCGGCCCGCTCCGGACATGTCCGGTGGCGGCGGATCTGGGATTTTTAGGGTTAGGGGGAGAGGATCCGCGAATTTGGAATGGGGGGTGTATATATAGGGATAGAGGGAGCTAGGAGAGTCCAAATGGAGTGCGGTTTTCGCCCACACGATCGTGATCCGACGAAGGAGAGCATGGAGGTGACTTAGATGGGTTGTTGGGCTGTTTTGGAGGGATGTTGGGCTGCAACTTAAAAGAGGCCTTTGCGAGAGTGCGGTTAACCGTTGGAGTACCAAACGAACTCCAAATGACCCGAAACTTGACAGGTGGTCTACCGGTGCTATACCAGGGCCACTTGGCAAGGCTCGGTCCATTCCGAGAATGTTCAACACCAGCACACGGAAAAATGACAAGAGGGGACGCCGGGGAACATAGGAGTGCCGGATTGCAAAATGGACAACGGGGAAAAAGCTCGGAATCATGAGACGAACACGTATGCAAATGAGATGCACATGATGACATGATATGAGATGCATGACATGGAAAAAATGCAAAACAAAAACAAAACCCAACCACGGAGGGAATATCATAGCGCATATCCCAAAATGGCAAGAGTTGGAGTTACAAATATGGAAAGTTACATCCGGGGTGTTACACCTGCCTCCCGATACAGCTCTAGGAGCACCATTGTAGTTACCTTGCCATAGTGACCATGCGGAGACCCCGCAGAGCAGCAGTAGGGGTGTTATCTCCCCGAAGAGCCCCGAAGCTGGGTAAGATTCGCCGGCGTGCATGTCTACGCCTTATTCCGTTTCCAGGCACCGGCGACATTCTACTCGCCCCCACCATGATAAGCCATCCTTTGGCATATGTCGCACCCAACCCCCGACATTTGGCGCCCACCGTGGGGCGAGGTGCACCGTCGTCCGGAGATCTGTTCTGGACGGGAACCCCCTTCCTCCCTAGCGAGCGCAGCCAGCCAGGCTCGCTAGATGGAGTCTGCATCGACACGCTGCGCGGCGCTGAGACCGCCTGCGCCGCGAGCGGCCTCGCCGAACTTATCGGCGAGGTGCGCCTCTCCGACGAACCTGCAACCGACGCAGGCACGGGTGGCCCCGAGAACCTTCTCGCGGGCCTCCTCGACCAACTCCACGTCGCCGGCGAGCCTACCGTAGACTTGGAGTCCGTAGGCTCCTCCGACCCGATGCTGGTCGACTCCGACACCGTGTCGCTTGACATCTTCCCCACCAACGTGGTGGTCTACGACGAGCCGCTTCCGTACGAGGAGAGCGGCAGAAGCACCGTCACGGAGGTGCTCGTCATCAGCCACGACGAGCACTCTGGCGAAGAAGCCCAGGACCCGCTAGCTGCGGCCCTGCGAGACCTAACCGCGCCCATTCCAGAGGACGCAGACGCCGAGACACTGGAGGCGCGCCGCCTTCAGATCATCGAAAGCGCCAAGAAGCTGGCGAGCATGAGGCGCTTGTCAGAGGCATACCAGCGCGAGATGGATCACGCCGTAGGCGGCTCGCCGGCTCCAACTGGGCCGAGCCGTCTAGGTGCGGTCCGACAGCGCAGCGCAGCCATCGCCGACTTGCTCGGGGCAAAACGCCCCATGTACGCCACCCCAGCAGAGAATATCCGTGCCGCCCAAGCGGCAACTAACGAGCTAAAGAACTTCGAGGGCGAAGAGCGCCGCGTGATGACGGAGCGAGTCCGGCAACTCCTTGACGCGGTTGCTGCGCAAAACGCGGTCGGCGGCCGCGCGGATGCGCTGCAGCAGCCGAACGACGACTTGCCTCCCCGCCGAGATCAAGGCGCGACCTCCCGGACGCCGACTGGCGGAGTCCGCGGAAGGAAAGAGAAGGAGCCGGCTGCCAGTCACAGCCGGACTCATATCACCATCGAGCGCGACCAAGACGGCCGCCCAAGAGCAGTAGAGCGGCGGGACGATTATCTGCCTCCCCCGCCCAGAAGAGAACGGCGAGTTTCCCCGCCGCCTGTTGAGCATCCGACTCTCGGAGGTCGCCTTGGCCGCCGAGAGGGAGTCGGAGAGAATGACGCCCGCCATCGGATTGACCGACTCCACCGATCCCTGGCGCTGGAAGAAGAAGACGAGCTGGGTCCGCCTTGCTTCGGGCCCCGCATCAGAGACGAGCCCTTCCCCAAAGGGTTCATGCTCCCCCGAGACACACCCAAGTACACCGGCTCCGTGAAGCCGGAAGACTGGCTGATAGACTACTCCACAGCCATCAGCATAGCAAACGGCAACAAGCGAGTTGCCGTGAAGTACGTTCCTCTCATGCTCTAGGGCACGGCCCGGACATGGCTGAACAGCCTGAAGCCCCGCAGCATCAATAGCTAGGTCGACTTCACCGAAGCCTTCATCCGCAACTTCACCAGCATGTACAAGCGACCTCCCAAGCCGCGTCAGCTCTCCTTGTGCGTGCAGGGCCCTGAAGAATCAACACGCGACTACCTCACGCGCTGGGGCGAGCTTCGAAACTCCTGCGAGGGCGTGCACGAGGTACAGGCTATCGAGTACTTCACTGCCGGGTGCCGAGAGGGCACCCTCCTCAAGCACAAACTCCTCTACGACGAGCCAAAGACCCTCGACGAACTGCTAGTCATAGCAGACAAGTACGCCACGGCTGACTCTTCTATGAAGACGGAGATTCAAGTCAACGCGGCTAGCAAAGTGACTCCCCAGGCTCCCAGAACTCCGGCTGGAGACACCAGTCGGCGACAGCAACAGAACGACAACAAACGCAAGGCCCCACAGCCGACTTCCAACAGTCGGCAGGTCGCGGCAGTTGAAGATCAGCAGCCGGAGGGGTAGCCTCCGGCCAAGCGGCAGAAGGGCGGCAAGTCCAATTGGTTGCCGGCTTTCTCCTATGAGCAGACTTTGGATGGTCCATGCAAGTTCCACAGCGGCGCGAAGCCGTCGAACCACACCACCAGAAAGTGTCACTGGCTCACCAGGATCGCCAAGGGAGACGGCCTCACTCCTCCGCCGCCTGCTGGGCCGCCGCCTCCACCGCCGCCCTAGCAGCCGGCGGCTCGGCCAGCCGGCGCAGTACAAGATGAGTTCCCAGAAGAGCATGGAGCCTACGTAGTGTTCACCAGTGTGGCAGATGACCGGCGCAGCAGGCGCCAACAGCAACAAGAAGTAAACGCAGTAGCAACAGATGCTCCAGAGTTCATGCATTGGTCCGAGAGGCCTATCAGCTGGAGTCGGGAGGATCACCCAGAGGTGATGCCGAGTCCGGGCTCCTATGCCCTGGTCCTAGGTGCGACCTTGGCCACTGATAGGCGGGCCGCCCATTTTTCGCGGGTCCTGATAGATGGAGGCAGCAGCATAAACATCCTGTACAAGGACACCATGGAGAAGCTAGGAATCAAGCGGAGACAGCTGCAGAGCAGCTGCACCGTGTTCCATAGAATTGTACCCGGCCTCTCCTGTTCACCAATCGGCAAGATCCTGATAGACGTTCTCTTCGGAGACAAAGATCACTTCCGCCGAGAGCCAGTCTGGTTCGAGGTGGTGGACTTGGAGAGCTCGTACCACGCTCTGCTTGGCCGACCTTCCTTGGCCAAGTTCATGGCGGTTCCCCACTACGCCTACCTCAAGATGAAGATGCCGAGTTCCAAGGGGATTCTGACCGTAGCCGGCGACTACAAGAAGTCGTCCGCCTGCGCGGCCGAGAGCAGTCAGCTGGCCGAGTCCCTGGTGATCGTGGCCGAGAAGCGTCTCCTTGACCGAGTCGTGGCGATGGCCGGGAAGCAGCCAGAGATGTCGCCCGACCCCAAGGAGTCGGAGGCAGAAGGATCATTCAAGCCGGCCAAAGAGACCAAGAAGATACCCTTGGACCCGGAGCACCCTGAGAGGTACGCTGTCATGGGCACGGGCCTTGACAGCAAATAGGAAGGCGAGCTCGTCGATTTCCTCCGTGAGAATCGGGACATCTTTGCATGGTCCCCCAAGGACATGCCGGGTGTACCGATGGAATTCGCCGAGCACAAGCTACACGTCAGGCCAGATATGAAGCCCGTCAGGCAGCCCTTGCACCGCCTGTCAAAAGAGAAAAGAAGAGTTGTTGGAGAAGAGATAGCCCGGCTCTTGGCAGCCGGTTTCATCATGGAAGTGTTTTTTCCAGAGTGGCTGGCAAACCCGTTTTGGTGCTGAAGAAGAACAAGCAGTGGCGGATGTGCATCGACTACACAAGCCTCAACAAAGCCTGCCCGAAGGACACGTTTGCTCTGCCAAGGATTGATCAGGTGATAGACTCCACAGCCGGATGCGAGCTGCTGAGTTTCCTAGACGCATATTTAGGATACCACCAGATCAAGATAAACCCAGCAGACAGACTGAAGACCGCATTCATCACGCCATTTGGAGCCTTCTGCTACCTGACAATGACGTTCGGCTTGAGGAATGCCGGCGCCACCTTTTAGCATTGCATGCAGAAGTGCCTCCTCAAGCAACTCGGCAGGAACGCCCACGTCTATGTGGATGATGTGGTGGTGAAGACGGAAAGGCGTGGGACGCTGCTGGAAGACCTCAAGGAGACCTTTGAAAATCTGCGCCGATTCCGGATCAAGCTCAACCCCGAGAAGTGCGTTTTCGGAGTACAGCCGGCCAGCTCCTTGGCTTCCTGGTCTCCGAACGCGGCATAGAGTGCAACCCCGTGAAGATCAAGGCCATTGAGAGAATGGAGG
Organism: Triticum dicoccoides; assembly: GCF_002162155.2. Taxonomy (NCBI): domain Eukaryota; kingdom Viridiplantae; phylum Streptophyta; class Magnoliopsida; order Poales; family Poaceae; genus Triticum; species Triticum dicoccoides. The sequence goes on from NC_041387.1 coordinate 127,625,082, forward strand.
TACCTAGCCGACTGTTGGATGTGCAGAAGTTCACCGGCTGCCTGGCGTCCATCAGCCGATTCATCAGTCGGCTGGGCGAGAAAGCTCTGCCCTTGTATCAATTGATGAAGAAGACCACCTTTTTTTAGTGGAACCACAAGGCGGATGAGGCATTTCTCCAGCTGAAGAAAATGTTGACTACTCCCCCCGTGTTGGCGGCTCCGACTCCCAAAGAGCCCATGCTCTTGTACATCGCCGCCACCAGCCGAGTAGTCAGCACAGTCATTGTAGTCGAGCGCAAGGAGGAAGGCAAGGCGCTCCCTGTCCAGAGACCGGTATATTACCTGAGCGAGGTACTGTCGACCTCCAAGCAGAACTACCCTCATTACCAGAAGATGTGCTACGGCGTGCATTTTACCGCCAAGAAGCTGAAGCCCTACTTTCAAGAGCATCCAATCACTGTGGTTTGCACCGCCCCACTCGCCGAGATCATTGGAAGCCGAGACGCCTCCGGCTGAGTGGCCAAATGGGCTATAGATCTAGCTCCTTATACCATCTACTACCAGCCCCGCCCGCCATCAAGTCGCAGGCACTGGCCGACTTCCTCGTCGACTAGGCCGAGACCCAGTACCTGCCCCCAGCGCCTGACTCCACCCATTGGCGGATGCATTTCGATGGTTCCAAGATGCGCACCGGCCTGGGAGCCGGCGTCGTCCTCACCTCCCCTAAGGGCGACAAGCTCAAATACGTGCTACAAATCCACTTCGCCGCCTCCAACAACGTCGCCGAATATGAGGCGCTCATTCATGGGCTCCGGCTTGCCAAAGAACTCGGCATTCGCCGGATCCTGTGTTATGGCAACTCCAACTTGGTGGTCCAGCAGTCATCCGGCAACTGGGACGCCAAAGACGCAAACATGGCGAGCTACCGCTTCCTGGTGCAGCAACTCAGCGGATACTTCGAGGGGTGCGAATTCCTTCACGTGCCAAGAAATGACAATGATCAAGCAGATGCCTTGGCACGAGTCGGCTCCACTCGCCAAGCGATACCTTCCGGCGTCGCCCTTCAGCGCCTCCTCAAGCCGTCTATCAAGCCCTCACCAGAGTCAGATTCCATCTTTGTGCCAGCTCCTCCAGAAGTAGTCGGATCCGACTCCAAAACCCCAGCAGGCAGCCTCAAGAAAACCACAGTTGAAACCAGCCCGGGGACTTCAGAGCCCAGCCCGGGGACTGCGCCAACCGGCCCGGGGACTTCGGAGCCCGGCCTGGGGACTGCGCCAGTCGGCCCAGGGACTTCAGAGCCCGGCCCGGGGACTGCGCCAGTCGGCCCAGAGACTCCGTTAATCCAGCAAACGGCTGCAGACTCCAGCCCGTCGCCTCCCAGCCCAGCCACCCTTGTCCAAGTCACTGTGGTAGCAGTTGAAGAGATAGCAGCACCTTCATGGGCGCAGCCCATCCTCAAATTTCTAGTGAACAAAGAATTGCCAACAGATGAGATCCTGGCTCGGCAAGTGCAGCGCCGAGCGGCATCATACACCATAGTCAACAGAGAGCTAGTCAGGCGCAGTGTCACTGGTGTCTACCAGCGCTGCGTAGAATCAGAGCAAGGCCAAGCGATCCTCAGAGACATCCATCAGGGCGAGTGCGGCCACCATGCGGCTTCAAGGGCACTCGTGGCCAAATCCTTTCGGCACGGTTTCTTTTGGCCGACTGCCCTGGAAGAAGCTAAAGAGCTAGTCCAAAAATGCAAGGGGTGCTAGATGTTCTGCTCCAAGCCCCTTCAGCCGGCTTCCGCGCTGAAGACAATCCCCATTGCCTGGCCCTTCGCAGTATTGGGGCCTGGACATGGTAGGACCATTCAAGACGGCCCGAGGCGGCCTAACTCATCTGCTTGTCGCGGTGGACAAGTTCACCAAGTGGGTGGAAGCAAAGCCCATTAAGAAGTTGAACGGGCTGACTGTTGTAACCTTCATTGCCGACATCACGGTGCGGTACGGCATACCGCACAGCATCATCACCGACAATGACACAAACTTTGCCAAGGGCGCCTTGGCTCATTTCTGCGCGACGCAGGGCATCCGACTGGACTTAGCATCCGTTGCCCATCCGCAGTCAAACGGCCAGGTGGAACGAGCCAATGGCCTCATCCTGTCCGGCATCAAGCCTCGACTGGTCGAACCACTCGAGCGTTTGGCCGGCTGTTGGGTCAAGGAGCTTCCAGCCGTCCTCTGGAGTCTGTGCACGACTCCAAACAAGTCAACCGGCTTCACGCCTTTCTTCCTCGTCTACGGTGTCGAAGCTGTCATCCCGACGGATATAGAGTTCGACTCTCCACGAGTCACCATGTACACCGAAGAGGAAGCTGAAGAAGCACGCCAAGACGGCGTTGATCTGCTGGAAGAGGGCCGACTGTTGGCACTCAGCTGGTCCGGCATCTACCAGCAGAGTCTGCGCCGATACTACAACCGCAAGGTCAAGCCGAGATCATTCCAAGAGGGCGACCTTGTGCTCCGGCTGATTCAGAGAACAGCCGGCCAGCACAAGTTGTCGGCACCTTGGGAAGGTCCCTTCATCATCAGCAAGGTGCTAGGGAATGACGCCTACTATCTGATTGACGCTCAGAAGTCCCCCCACAGAGCCGACTCATGAGCAGTCGGCTCGCCGTCTCCGCTTTTATCAAAGACAGCCGACTCTTGAATAGTCGGCCTGTCGCTTTCTAGCCGACTTGCTAGAGAAACTCTAAACGGCTAAGTACTTGCCTTCCTGAAGTAGCCAAGCACTTGACCAAGCGACAGTCCGCAGAGCGGCTGTCCAGTCGGCAAGGCGGCAACTAAAGGAAGGCGGCAAAGGAAAAAGTCTAAGGAGCAATAAGCAAGGAAAGGCGGAAATTAGATAAATATTTACATAGGCCCTTGGCCGAATCTTCGAATAGAAATTCAGGATACACCCCGCGGGTGGAATTGTTCGAACCTAACAAGTCTTTCAAAAGATTACTAAGGACAGCTAAAAAGAAGCGGAAAAAGCAGTCTAGGAGGCGGCCTCCGGGGCCGGAGGGTCGGAGGTGACGGCGGTGTCGGATGCCGGGGCAGTCGGCTGGGCGATCTCAGCTTGGTCACCTCCAGCGGCAGCCGCCTTGTCTCCGCGCGGCTCGTTGCTGGAGGCGCGATCGGGCTGAGGCTGGCCGCCTGCTTCGTCTTCTGGCGCCTCCTCCTCGCCTCCACCCTCCGACTCGTCCTCCTCCTCGGCGCTGGAGTCGATCACCTCTGCCGAGTCTTCGTCGTACTCCGGGTTCATCCCGAACCAGTCCGGCGGCACCTCCTCGCCGCCTTCAGTCCGCTCGGGCACGAAGACGCTGGTGTCCGTGTACTCGGCGATGGCTGCCGCACGCTCGACAAGGGCGCCTTCTACGGCCTCCATCTCGGCCTGGGCTTCCGACTGGAACGCGGCCAGGCGGTCCAGGTCCAGCCCTGGATACCATGCCTTGACGAACTCCAAGGCCCGGCGCGCTCCGGCCCGGGCCGAGGAGCCCTTCCAAGCCTCAAAATGGCCGGCGGCGACTTCCAGCCAGTCGGCGGTCCGACTAGCGGTGCGCAGAGCTGGCATGTCCGGCCACAGGGCGGCAACCGCCTGGGCACCGGCACGCTGAAGCCGGCGTAGCAGCCGGTGAGCCAGACGAAGACGGGCCCCGATGCTCAGGAGCTGCTCGTCGATGGTTCGGGGGGCATTGGCGGCAATCACCTCACCCTTCGCCCTTCGCGCCTCCCAAGCCGCCTCGATGGCCAGAGGGACTGCCTGCGAGTGACCAGGAAAGAAGTCTGCCAAGACAAAAAAGAAGATAGTTGGAAAATCAGAAGTCGGCATGACACGTAGTCAAAAGCCCGAAGAAACGAAAGAGACTTACCATCGACGATGTCCTCGAGTTCGTGGTAGCCAGAGGTCAGCATCGCCTCCCTGTCAGTCCAGGCGGAGCACTCGATCTCGAACTCGGCCATGAGGGCGGCCTCCCGCGTCTTGGCCTTGTCCTGCGCCTTCTGGAGCAGCTCCTTCTGCTCGGCCAGCTGCGTCGCCAGTAGATCGCGCTCTTTGGCGAGCCTGCCGCACTCCTCTTCCTTGGCACGACGAGCAGTATTGGCCTCGCCCAGCTGCTCCTGAAGGGCGGCGTTGGCGCCTGAAGAACGAAGAAAGAAGACAAGAAAGTCATCAGTAAATTAGATCGCCGGGGAGATCCGGCCCGACTGCTCAATAGTCCGCCCGAATCTCGGGGACTACAGCCCGCGGGTGCGCCAGCGCGCCCCCGCGAAGAAGAAAGAAGACAAGAAAGTCATCAGTAAATTAGATCGCCGGGGAGATCTGGCCCTACTGCTCAGCAGTCGGCCTGAATCTCGGGGACTACAGCCCGCGGGTGCGCCAGCGCGCCCCCGCGAAGAAGGAAGAAAAGAGCTCACCCCGGCTTTCCACCAAGTCGGCGGCCCGCTTGTTCAGCTCCTCGACATTGCGGTTGAAGGCAGTGGCGCGGAGGTTGTGATATTCCTACAAAAAGCCGACAAAGGCAAAAGTTAGTATTCGGAGCTCGCCAGAGGGAGTTCCGAACCGCCTGCTCAGCAGCCGGCCCGGAACTCGGGGACTACACCCAGTGGGTGCGCTGGCGCGCCCCCACAGAGAAGGATAGGAATCAAAAAAGAAGGAAACGTACCCGGACGGATGTCCGCACGGCCAGATGCGCTCTGGTGCAGACTTGGAGGGCGTCGCTCTTCGCGCGCAGTTTTGCCTGGACGTCCAGGAGGGCCTGGTTCAGCGGGACGGTGCCGCCTCCGCGCAACCACCCGGTGGGCGCGGCACTGGAGGCCTCGACATCCAGACTCGCCGAGCTGGCGGCGCCCGTCTCCCGAGCTCGCGGCGCCGAGGTCGTCCTCTCAAGCCGGCGGCGCGTCGGCCCGGCGACTTGAAGAAGCAGCCGCGCCTCGGCCTCGTCCGTGATTGGCGGATTCAACGGGCCCACCGGCTGTTTGCCGTGCGGCCTCCCAGATGGTGGCGGAGGCGGCGGAGGCGGCGCGTGGGTGTCCGAGCCTGAAGCCTCGCCGCCCTCCTCCACGAGGGGGTTCTCGGTGCCGACCTCTCCGGTCTGCCCCGTGAACTCCGGAGCCAGCGGCGCCGACGACAACGGAGGGACGAGCATCGCCGATCGGCGACGCGCGACCTCCTCAGCACGCCGCTTCGTCGCGGCGGCGTTTTCGGCCTCCTTCAGCTTCTTCTGGGCATTGGCGGCCACCTTCTCGGCCTGCGCCTTCTCCAGGCGGTCGTCCTCCTCCTCGTCGCGCTTCTCCCGCGCGTTTCGTTTCGTCACCTCCCGAAGGTCGGCGGCGGGATCGACCCGCCAGGTGTTGGCAGACGTCTCTACCGACCTCATGACAAAGGGGGCGGCGACTCTCTCAAGGGAGAGGGGGGCTCTGGAGAAGAATGGAGGGAAAATCAAAGAAGACTCGGATAAGATCCAACGAAGAAAATGAAAGAGCGAAAAAGACTTACGCGGAAACTAACGGCGACCTTCTCACTTCCCTTCAGAAGCGGTTGGCCTTCGCGGCCGCCTCCTCCCGTTTGGTCGCGGTGGCCGCCCCCTTGAACTTCTTCTGCTTGCCGCCGGGCGCGCTCGGCCCGGCGTGGCGCCTCTTCGCGCCGCCTTGGCCAGAGGGGCCGGCCCTCGGCTGGTGACGTGGGACGACTTCCACGTCGGCGTCGTCATCGGGCCAGTCGGCGAAGGTGGCCGATGGCCTGAGGCCGCCGTCTGCCCCTTCTTCGCCGCCTTCGGCGTCGGCCTCCAACGCCGCCGCCCCCAAGTCGGGGTCGTCGACGTCGCTGTCTTCGCGGTCTAGGACGTAGTCGCGGGGCTCTCTCATGGCGCCGGCTGCGGGCTCCATGAGGGGATTCTGCCCAGAAGGAACCAATGATGATTAGAAGCCGCAGTCGGCTGCAAAGAAGATCAAACTACATAAAGATGCGACTTACCACTGGAGGGGGGTTGTCGCGCGAATACGGCTCCTTGCCGAACTGCCAGTCCTCCGTGAACTCGCAGTGCGCGATGTGGTTCACCAAGTTTGCCACCTCCCTGCGGGGCATCTCCTTGGTGCACAGCTGGCTCGGGTCGTGGCGGCCGCTCATCTGGCAGATGAGGTGAGGCCGGCCTTGGAGTGGGAGGACTCGGCGCGCCACGAAGGCGGCCAGAAGGTCGGATCCGACAAGGCCCTCCGACTGCAGCAGAACTCAAAGTCGCGCCACGGCGGCGGCTCCGGAGGGAGTCAGCGACTTGGACCGGTGAGACCAACTGGGAAGCCTCCCAGTCAGGGGCTCGGGGTTGAAGGGCGGCAGATTGACCCAGTCGCTGTCGGTGGAGAGGTTCTTCACATAGAAGTAGGAGCGCTGCCACATCTTCACCGATTTCACCAGCGAGATGAGAGGGAAGGGGTTGTCGGCCGTCGAGCGCCGCACCACGATGTAGGTGCCGCACTGAGCCGGCGTGCCGGCGGCCTGCGTGCCGAGCTTTGAAGAGAAGAATTCTCCCCACAACTCGAGGGTAGGGAGAACGCCGAGGAAGCCTTCGCACATCGTGGCAAAGGCGGAGAGTAGCACCACCGCATTTGGAGTGAGGTGGTGCGGCTGAAGATTGTGGAACTCCAGGAACGAACGGAAGAACCCGCTCGCCGGCAGCCCCAGCCCGCGCATAAGGTGCGAGCGGAAGACGACCCGCTCGCCCTCCTCCGGCGCGGGCCGGATCTCTCCCGCCGGTGCAGGACGGGCGTGCACGAGGTCCGCGCTGGGGAGACGGCGGGTCCGGCGGAGGAACTCGATATGCTCCGCCTCCACGTCCGAGCCGTCCCAAACGCCAGAGCGCGAGGCAGGAGGCGCGGCGGAGGAAGAACTCATCGCCGGCGTGAGAGGTGCTTTTGCTCGCGGCAGAGGAAGAAGAGTAGGCAGGAGGGCGGCGGAGAGGATGCGCGTGCAGTGCCGCCCTGCTCCTCCCCGCCTATTTATAGCCCTACGGGCTGAGGAGCCGAGGGGGCGGGCGTGGGATTAACTGCGCATGAAGCCCCACGCCGCCCATTATTTACCCCACGAAGTTACTGCGCGCAGTAACAACGTGGGGAAGCCAACCGTTCGCGACCGCAGCGGATCCACTCGGAAGCCGAGGCGCGGTAGTGGCGGGCCCCGCCTAGCGGCCCGTCCCGTCGCTCGGGTGGGTGGGCAGACTATCCTCCTCACGTGGCGCCGCGCGATAGGACCGCCTCGATGGCAGCAGGGAGGCGTATCCGATACGCCGCCTGTTTTCCCGCCGCGACTCTCAAACAGTGGCCCCTCGCTGAACAAAGTCCGACTTCAGCGAGTCGGCCCAAAGAAGACAACGGCCGAGTCTCAGAGTCGGCGCTGGGAAGCTTGAAACTGTCGAAGCCCCACGAGGCGGCGTCCGCAGGGCTTCGCCAGCTTCGGGGACTACTGTCGGAGTAATGGGCCACGGGTAGGCTGACCCGGGACCCAGGATCTTTCAAGACGTCGGGGCAGGCCACGCCCCTCCAGCCGAGTCCCAGCTAGCGATCTCCAGAAGAGGCCGAGTCCCAGCTAGCGATCTCCGGAGGAGCCGAGTCCCAGATGACGGCTTCAAAGCAAGCCGGCTCCAGGCTAGCGACCTCCAGGAGTGCCGACTGTGGGAGTCGGCCCATGACACTTCACGAAGACCGATGCGGGGTACGGCCACGACGTGGCCGTCCCTCCTTGCCTACGAGGGGCTGGCATGGCTACAGTGAGCCGTATCGCTGGAAGATCTCCGGCGAGGCACCACACTGTTGCCATGCCTGCCCTGACCTTAGCCACAGTACACGACGCACTGTGCCCATGACGCCGGCCTGTATGGCCCGAAGACCGCGGGGCCACCTGTCAGTGAGTGAATCAAAGGCGGCCAGAGCGCCCGAAGACGGCCCTGTGGGAGTCTGCCTCCCCGGAGTCGGCCGTCTCCCCTCCAGGGCCCCACAAGCCATAAACCAGATTGGATGGGGAGTGGCGACAGTGGTCGCCTGATAGACGGCGGTACTGTTGCCACGACCCAATGACCAAGCCTGCGTCATCAGGAGCGCCGCACAGTGTCCGGCCTATCCGCTGGACCCACCAGTCGGCGGGCCCCAGAAGCCGGCGGGAAGGACGGCGACATGAGAGACAGACGGCTGGGACCCACGCCCAGTCGGATTACCATTGTACCCCCGGGGGTAGGCCTATATAAACCCCCCGGGGCACCCATGCAAAGGGTTCGGATCTTGATAGAGATAGACACATAGCCCAGGGAGGAGAGGACTAGCCTTGCTCTCTCCTGCCTCCCGATACAGCTCTAGGAGCACCATTGTAGTTACCTTGCCATAGTGACCATGCGGAGACCCCGCAGAGCAGCAGTAGGGGTGTTATCTCCCCGGAGAGCCCCGAAGCTGGGTAAGATTCGCAGGCGTGCATGTCTACGCCTTATCCCGTTTCCAGGCACCGGCGACGTTCTACTCACCCCCACCATGATAAGCCATCCTTTGGCATATGTCGCACCCAACCCCCGACAGTCATTTTGACCGTGTGGTGAAATCTGGACAGTGTATGACGTGTGGGCTCGGGCTAGATCCGATTGGCTGGGTTAAACTTTTCTGGGTGTACACGCGCCGCGTCGCGCGCGCCGCGCCCTCCGCATCGTGCAGAGTGGGCGAGCTCGTCTGCAATTTGCTAGAGGGGGATAGAGGATGGACTGATGTGTACGAATCCGCCCCGCGAACTATGATGGACGGGCCTTGTTGGCTAATGATCCCACACAACGGTAGCTGGGCTTGTTTTCTTCCGCGTGCAGATTGACCGGGTCATCCAGCGGGAGATAAAAATCATCCCGCGCTGCGCGGCGCGACGTGCGGCCCATGCCCTTCCCACGCCGCGTCAGTCAAACACCGGCCCTCTTTCTCCCAATCCCCGCAGCCGTCGCGCCCGGCACACCTCCCTTCTCCACTCCCCCCCGCACCCCACCCTTCCCAGCCGAGCTTGTTCCTCTAGCCACCCACTCGTCTGCTCCTCCTCCTCCTCCTCTCTCTCTTCTAGCTTCCTCTTCCTTCCTGATCTCTACGTCGGCCGGACCACGAGAGGAGCGGCGGTGGCGGAGACGCTCCGGTGGCGGCATCGAGTTGCGAACCCCAGGAACCAGGTCTGGGGGTTCGGTTCCAAGGCGCGGACGGCTTCTCCGCCTATGACACCGAGGGCAAGTGTACACCCCAGTGCCCTCCTCCTGCGCAAACCCTACGAGAGAGAGAGAGAGAGAGGAAGATGAGAGGGAGGGAGAGAGAATGACCGGCGTCAGCCTGCACCAGCAAGGACGGGCGCGACGTGGAGGTTGGCCGCTGCTCGATCTGCTCTTGGATCGGGAGCTTCGACGAAGCTGGGGTTCGGGCGCATTGCACCGGAGGCTGCACTCCACCTCTTGCTTGTGGTGCGGTGGACAGCAACTCTTGCGGTCGTGCGGCTGACGGCGGCCTCAGCGGGTGGTCAACGACACTTGCAGCTGGTGCTCTACCCATGGATTCCGGCACAGCCCGAAATACTCAGGTGGTCAATTAGAAGCCCCTTTATTTATATATTTTGGGATTGCTAACCTCCTCATTCTCTCTTTAGACGTGGGTCTTTTTGTCCATAAAAACTATGAAGTTGTAAGTTCTTGTTCTTTATATTTGTGCAGATATTTGACTGCATTACTGAATGTTCTAGGGTTGGAGCAGCAGCTGAGCTTAGGTGAGTGCTTAGTTTCTATGTGGATCACATAAAAAATAGAAATCCTAATTTCTGAAAATAGATCGAACCATGTATATATTTGCAGGGCAAGACAAGCACATTAGTTGAATCCTGAACTTATAGGATGGTTTCCCCTGCCACAACCATTGTCATCGGCCTGCATTCCCTTGTCAAGCGTGCATCGGTGCTGGATATGCAAGCTGCAACAGTGCATCAACGGGCAGGCAAGAGCAAGACGATGGTCATGATTTTTGGTTTGAAGTTGCTTTTATGAACTGTCAGTCAACATTTGCAGTGAATACATATACTATTTCTTCTGCACCTAGCCGAGTAATTTAGCTGATAATTTTTTTTCCTTATGCAGCCAAGCAGTGGAAGACAATGTTAACTGAAGCCACTTTTGTTGGTCATGGATTTACAAGAAAGCCAGTAGAGTATGAAAAGGTTCTCATGGGACTCACCCTGAACTGAAATCTATCTTCAACCTTGGTATATCTCTATAGAAAAACCCAAGTGGAAGCCACTTTTGTTGGTCATGGATTTACAAGAAAGCGAGTAGAGTATGAAAAGGTTCTCATGGGACTCACCCTGAACTGAAATCTATCTTCAACCTTGGTATATCTCTATAGAAAAACCCAAGTGGTCCAATATTTTGTTTGTTTCCTTAGTGCCTGTTGTTGTTAGTTTGTTATAACTGCATTTATGGCCTATTGTTGGTTTCTTTCTTTTATTCTGTTTAGGTGGGTTCTAAACTATTAAATTATGAAACGTTTTGTTTATCAGTTTGAGACCTGCTTTAGGAAAAAGAATGAAAGGAATAATTCTTATTTCATGATGACACTCATGACTGTCGAACTGCAGAAAATACTTGATTTATGTACTCTGCACAGTGATGAGTATACCATTTAACATGTGCATATGTTAAAATTGTGTGACTCTAAGGGCCTACTTGCTTCATAATCTGTAGCTAAGTTATTTTAGGATTTTTTTTATTTTTGTGTGTGCGAGGAGAAATTGTACTATCTCTTCATGATTCATCGTTTATATATTAGTTGCATAGTATCTCTTTATTCGGTCCTTGTGACTGACCTGCTGCTTTACTTATATGGACAGCTTAAACTGAAAGCAATGCATGGTATTGTTCAATTCGAAGTGTACTTGACGTTTGCAGATCTGAGGATGAAGGGAAGAAGACAGAATTTAGCTGAAGAGTTGAATAAGATCAAGGTTATTATTCCACAACCATTTGTTGCATCCATTATGTGTTCACCCAATCCATCTCTCTCTCTCTCTGCTGGCTGCCACCACACGTGGACGGTAGTGGTTCATTTTCGTATAACATTTGTCATTTCTACAGTTTTATCATGTATAGTTGGATCCAGAAAATGTAGAGAAGAAATTTTTGAAAGAGAAATAAAGTGCATAGGTTACGCCACTTAATTTTTCTTCAACTGTTTTTGGTAAAATTGCTTACCTAGGCATCAGTATATTTTGTGACAGGAATCTGCACTATATTATTATGCTTTTAGCAATACCAATCTTATTTTATTTCTTTGTGGAATTGCTTACCTAGGCATAAAAAATGTGAAAAAATCTGCACTATGTTCTTATGCTTTCAGTAATGAGCATCTTGTTTAGATTCTCGGGGTTTAGCCCTGCTGACTTCTGAATAATTATTCATTCATGAGATTCACTGTAGAATTGCTTACCTAGGCATAAAAACGTAAAGGTGAGATTGGCTACAATTTTGATGTACTTTTGTAATGTTTTCCTGTTTGTACATACTTTATTGGTTTGCTTGAAACTGCATTTTCATATGTGCTTGTAGGCTCTACAGGATCCAGTGATGGATCTGAGTGTCAGCACTCGAGTTATAAGTTTCTTCTAGCATGTTGACACACTAATTAGATTCAGGAATTATTTGGTACATCTCAGCTTTGCGGCATCATGTGTAGAGGGTCATGTTAATAAATATATCTGGCCTCCACTTAGATGTTCTTTTCTTGTAATTGATAACTCATACAAATTCTGCAACATATTGTGCATAGCAATACACCTCTACTGAAATACTACTTTCTTATTCCCATTTCCATCCGACACCTGACTTTACATCATTTCTAATCTCGTCTTTTCTCCTGAATTTTAGTCTGCTTCAGTAATGTTGTGGCATGCCGCAAAACAACCACATTTTTGCTACTGTGATTTGGTCCATCCTATGCATTTCAGTTCCTGGTGATCTCCGACGTTTGTCAGCTAATGCCACCATGAGGGTGCTGGGCTGCTGATGGCATGCTACCTGCTTTGAAAAAAAGGAATGAAAGGAAGCATTTGTTCATAGAACAAATATATTCATTGTCTGTTAAGATAAATATCCCTATCCTCTGTTTGTTTCTTGATTATTCTCTGTGAACTTTTGTTCTATGTGCAGACAAGTTTCCTCCATATTATGTCAACATCCCATGGTGATGTATGTGAAAGATTGAAAGTGCGGTACTACATAAAGACGCGCTGCAAATATTGTTGCATAATCACAACTTTCATAACATTAACTTCCATTGTCTGTTAATAATTAATTATCTCGGGTAAAATCTATTTTTCTACCTGATTGATGTGGTTAGTTTGATTTATAGTAGAATATCAACATTCTCCTTTATGATGGTTGATGGGCAGTGTGTTTCGTCCAAGTGATATGTTTCCTGTATTGTTAGAGATGTCTATTTGGCTTATGATCGTACTGTTGAGCACATCTTACCCTTGTGCTGAAGATAAATGGTACTAATCAATCTGCCAAAGCTTTGTGATGTGAAAGTGCATTTGGTAGGAAGGGTTCTGCAGATAACCCCTTTAGATTCTGTCCCTTCAAGATTTTTTTGTATCAAGCCATAAATTTAAACAGGAATCCTTCAGTGGCTATTTTGTTTATCCACACACTTTCTAATGTCTGGTCCTCTTAAATTAGGATAAGCTTTTTACTGTCTTTGTTTTTTGATTATCATCAACAATACTGGTTCTGTTGTCCCTTAGGCTGTCAATGCTGATGCTATTTCAATGCTGAGAAGCAAACTCGGAAATCAGCTCGCTAACAAGAGTCGGAATTCGAATCTGAGGCAACTTTCACATTCCCCAATTTGTCTATTGAACCCATGATCTCTCTTTCTTTTGCATTATTTTCCATTCATTATCTAAGATATAATTTCGACTTCACTGCACCGTGTTGTCTGGTTTATAATGCCGGTTGAGCTCATTTCTAATTGTTCATAACTACTTAATTTTTTTGTTGTGATTTTGCAAGATATTGAAATTATTGTATTTCAAAATTGTTTTACTGATTCTCGATGCTCTGTTCACGGCTTTTTTCTTATTTTATCCTTCTTTGCTTTTTTCCTTTCCTGCAAGAAGATGTCGAGTCATGTAATATGTTCAAAGAAGAGAGAATCTGCATTTTATGAATCCTTTCTTCTTTCTTCATTGTTACTTCAAGTTAGTGAATTCATTTAAGTTGTATTGATCAGCTTCATGTGCATGGTTTCTTCATCTACACATCTTATTCAGTCACGAGGCGAGTAAGATCTTTTGCCTTTTAGAAAAAGGGAGATGCCATTTAGACCTTACTCTTCCAACTTGATCTTTAACTTGCTACTACTGTTTCTGAGCATTTTCCCAAGCATTTTTTATTTGCTTCAGAGAATGAGCTCACCTCATTCAGTGGATGTGCCAAGTAAAAAATTTAGAAACTGAGCAATTAGTTCCACTCTTGAATTTTGTACAGCGGTCCAAATTATCCAATAAATCATTTGTTAGCAGGGTCAAATTATAGAAGTTGAATCAGTTGTTCCAAATTACAATGTGTGACTTATTCCATTTGTTTATCCTTTTGTCCTTTTAATCAAGAACACTATTTAGAGCTTACATGGTTGTCCAAATTTAGTTCTGTAAAAGAGGAATATTGATATCATGCAATGATCAGTGCAGATTAGAATAGTTATAGAGTTATTCCTCAGTTTTCATTGAGCAAAGATTGAATCTGTATGATTTTTTCTAATACCAAGTAAATCTTGGTCTGCATTTTGTTAGTTTTCCTACTGAGTTTTTTTGGCTATTTTCGTTTAAATTGGTAGTTGATGTGAAAAAGTGTGTGTTGACATGGATGTAACCAAATCATGTATTAATGTGAGGTACTACATAGACTTGCCTATCTCTTTCCATAAGCACAACCCTCTTGATCCAACTAGGAACATCAAAACCAAATGGGAAATCATTGAGTGGACTTCAGATGGCCATGCTGTGAGTACACCATTAGTATCTGAATCTACTTTGTATAATTAAGACACACTTTCTACATATCGCTGCTATATTGATACCATGCGATCACTTAACATGAGTGTGACTAGCCTATTTTCTTGCCTAACTGTGTGATTGCATGTAGTAATGCATGGCTTCTCTATTTAAATGAAGAGTTGTGTTTATCATAATAATTATGTACCACAGACTTGTTTCTTTCTGTTTATATAATAATGCAGTTCGTCTTCTACCATATGTTTTCTTTGTTACATGTCTTCTAATTGTTCATCTTTTTTTCTCTTTCGACGACAAAATAACTTCGCGTTTCGAAATATTTAGTACGCCATCATGGTCTTTCTTAAGGGTGTTCAGGCCTTTTGGTCTTCTATTCATGCTGCGAACCCCAATATGGCATCTCGCCGTTCCCCATGATCCACATGGTAAGTATGGATTTATTTACTGATAATATGATATCAACTGCCTTTTCTTCAGGATAATCTGACACCTAATAAGGACTAAGAGAACAACAGAGATGCTAAGAGGGAACCTTTTGGGTTTAAGGATATAAACAACATGGCTTACGAGGATTTGAACTGCTGTTCTTTTAGTTCCACTCTTAAATGTTTTGGTTCTTGAAGGCCTGCACTTTCCTGTTGGAGTAGGAGCAAAATAATTCAGAGGCTTTAAACCTGCTGCACTTTAGTAGTTAGGATCAATCCTTTGTTTTGGTTTGAAATGCTCCTCAATTCCTCCTATTTGATTGATTCATCTAATGGTCATTTGCCAGGCAAATAAATAGAAGGCATATGTATTGTTTTGAGTGAAGCCATCCATATCCCATATGTGGAATTCAAGATATAGAGAAATGTTATTGTTCTTCTGCTAATTGGTTGCTTGACCAAATGTACTATAAATGATGTTATTATTGTACCAGATATAGAGAAATGTTATTGTTCTTCAATTATTGAGATGATATAAGTACTACTTAGCAGTTTTGTCTCTTAACCGAACAAAGCTCTCGAGGAAGAAGGGATAAATAAGTGCTGAGCAAAAAGGGCTAAACAAGTCGCCCGATTCACGGGCCGAACTGGCTGCACAACTGCTTCACTGATTTGAAATATACATGCGTCTGAGTGGCACATAAGCACTCTCTTTTTTCAAACACACAAAAACAAAGCTGATAGAAACAACTACTCTTTCTAAAATAGCATAATTATACATATGTTCTTAGGCAAGAAGATATGTACTCTTATAGAAGGGTCTAAATTCTTACCCCGTGTACTTGCTCAAACAAAAGATTCTGGAAAAATACATATTTTCAATGTGACATTGTTTTGAATGAGACTCCACGCTACCAAAGTAAATTGTGCATGTATATCTTATTGTAGACAATAAACCTATATGTTTTTACTAAAGGGGATTAAATTTGTTACGATATGTGCATGCTCATAGCTAAAACATGTTTTTTACAATGCGCACATGGATTAAAAAAGATACATGTATTTTCAGCGGCATGATTTTGGATGGGACTTTCTGCTACCAAATTAGAATGTGTATATACATCTCATTATAGACAATAAAATCATGCCGCTAATAAATTATAGACATTTAAAGGGGGTTAGTTTTGTTACATGGATTTTTTTTCAAATAAAACTCTGCTATCAAATTTAAATGTGTATATACATCTATTGTAGACAACAAGCCCCCGTTTTTTCCAACTAAGAGAGATTAAATTTGTTGTAATATGTGTTTGCGCGTAACAAAATCAACTGAACCATGGATTTCTTTTCATCGCTAGAATGGAATCAACAGGTCTCTACGCCATTTGACGTAACAAAATCAACTAAACCATGTTTTTTTCCTTAGGTTTCTTATCCTTTTCCCTCTTTTTTTGCAGGAAAAATATGCATGGACAGGTTTCTCATCATGATAACCATGTTTTCAAACTTGCTAAAAAAATACAACCATGCCAACTTTGCTCTCTCATCATAGTGCCCATATTTTCAAACTGAACATATTCATATTATGCAAAGTTCCCCTTTTACCGGACTATTATTTAACAACATAATAAACATTTTCTAAAAATAACATGATTTAGTTGAAGGTTCTTGCAGCATGAAACTATTTTCATCGACAACATGTCTTCAGCAGGTCTCTGCGCCATTTGGCGCAATGGGTTAACTAGTAATAATAGTACACGTGCATTGGAATAAGCTGAAATCTGCAAGCATTCAATTCAAGGGAGAAGACAAGGTAATATGGGCTCTTGGTTAAATCAATAATCATGCATATAAGGGCCACTAAAACATTTTCATTATGGTCTTCTCCTCTCGACCCCCAAAGAAAAGAAAATAAAATAAAACTATTTACACGGGAAAGCTCCCAACAAGCAAAAGAAGAATGAGAAATCTTTTTGGGTTTTCTTTTAATTACTACTACAAGCATGGAAATTAAACTAACTAATTTTTTTGATTTTTCGTAAGGTTTATCGAACACACAAGAAGAAAGCTAGAAAAAAAATTAAACTAGCATGGATAGTGCATTGAAAGAGTATGAGCACTGACAACTAGAATAAGTGTGTGAACATTAATGTAACGTAGGTGAGAAATACGTACTCCCCCAAGCTTAGGCTTTTGGCCTAAGTTGGTCTATTGCCATGGATAGCCTGGCTGATATCCGAAGTTGTAACTGGGGTCGTACTGAGATGCAGCAGCCATTGCCTCCTGAGTTGCGGCATGGCGGCGAGCTGCCTCCGCTCTCCCCTCGTATTCGGTTGCCTCCTCCCTGGTTACGACATATCTTCTTTTTGCCTGGTAATCAAAAAGGGCAGGAGCAGGGAGAGTAACATGGACAGAGCAACATCTGTCAAAAATTAGTCGATACAGGAGGAATTGTTCATTCCTCACAAGAGAATGATGACTGACCATAGCATTATAATCTAAATAAGCGGGAGGCAACTCCCTATCATCCTCACGTGGAGGTATACCAAGATAATTAGCAGCATGGGTTGCATAAATACCTCCAAACAAATCTCCATATAAACCATTATTATGCAACCTACGTGCAACAATTGCCCCCAAGTTGTAATCTTTATTACCTAATACAGCACTCTTGAGAACACAAAGATCAGGGACACACATGTGACATGCTTCATCTTTACCATTAATACATCTACCAATGAAGAGAGCAAAATAATGTATAGCAGGAAAATGAATGCTCCCTATGGTAGCTTGTGCTATATCTCTAGATTCTCCCACAGTAATACTAGCAAGAAAGTCTTTATATTCAGATTTACGGGGCTCATTAACACTACCCCACTGTGGGAGTTTGCAAGCAATAGTAAAATCTTCTAGGTCCATGGTATATGATTGATCATACATATCAAACAGGACACTTTGAGAATTACGCGAAGATGAAAATTTAAACCTTCTCACGAATGAATCAGTTAAATAGTAGTACTGAGGACACTTATCTTGCATGAAGTCCTCAATATCGGCGTTACGCACATATGCGTCAAATTCATCCTTGATGCCTGCATTGACCATAAACTCTTCTGACGGCCATTCACAAGGCCGCACATCAGCTTCCCTTGGTGGTTCATCGTCTTGCTCACGCATAGCATGCCTGGGTCCTTTCTTTGTTGAAGAACCACCTTGGTACATTTTCCTAGACATATTTCTTCCACTGAAAAATTTCTGAAATTTTTAGTAACTCAAAATAAAAGTGAATCAAACTAAACAAGATTGGTAGCAACTACTCCCACAAGTGCCTAGAGCCTATATCATGCATTACAATTACTTGGGACCTCATAAATTTTACATGCAAGCTCAAGAATAGGGTCACCTAGGTAGCAAAAATATGCAATGAATAAAGCACTAGAACAAAAACTAATTGGACCATTGGAGGAGTCACATACCAAGGAACAATCTCCTGAAGCAGTTTTATGAATGGAGCTTTGAGCAAGGAGATCGAAAATCGCAGCAAAATGAGCTAGAACTCGTGCTTGAGCTGGATGGGTTTTTTTGGGAGGAAGATGAAGTGTGTGGGTGCAGGAATAAGTGGAGAGAGGCCACCGTGGGCCCACGAGGCAGGGGGCGCGCCCTGTAAGGGTGGGTGTCGGTGTCAAAACCGGCGGATCTCGGGTAGGGGGTCCCGAACTGTGCGTCTAGGCGGATGGTAACAGGAGACAAGGGACATGATGTTTTTACCCAGGTTCGGGCCCTCTCGATGGAGGTAAAACCCTACTCCTGCTTGATTAATATTGATGATATGGGTAGTACAAGATTAGATCTACCACGAGATCAGAGAGGCTAAACCCTAGAAGCTAGCCTATGGTATGATTGTTGTTCGTCCTACGGACTAAAACCCTCCGGTTTATTTAGGCACCGAAGAGGGTTAGGGTTACACAGAGTCGGTTACAATGGTAGGAGATCTACATATCCGTATCGCCAAGCTTGGCTTCCACGCCAAGGAAAGTCCCATCCGGACACGAGACGAAGTCTTCAATCTTGTACTTCATAGTCTAGGAGTCCGGCCAAAGGTGATAGTTCGGCTATCCGGACACCCCCTAATCCAGGACTCCCTCAGTAGCCCCTGAACCAGGCTTCAATGATGACGAGTTCGGCGCGCATATTATCTTCGACATTGCAAGGCGGGTTCCTCCTCTGAATACTTCATAGAAGATTTTGAACACAAGGATAGTGTTCGTCTCTGCAAAATAAGTTCCACAGACCACCGTAGAGAGAATAATGTTTACACAAATTCAATCTGCTGATGTATTCCGTGGCGTGACATCACACCACGACCAAGCCTTTATTCAAATCGTTTTTACTGTCCCACCTCAGCGCGTTTAGCGAGGCAGTTTCCTTGGCACGTCTTGTCAAAGCAGAGATCGTGTCCCCTTATTCCGGGATTCTCATCAATACGGGCGTGGGTAACCCAACCGCACCATTGATTACGGCGCTTGGGAGATAAGCGACTTTTACCAGGCTGGTGGGGACGCATAGCTTCGCCCGTCCATATAAGGGGATAAGGATCCACCTTTTTACCTACGCCTTCTTCCTCCTTTGCTCATCCATTTCCGCGCACTCGAGCTCCAGCGCCCAAGTCCGCACATCCCACCTCAACCTTCTCCAGCCATGTCCGGAGCGGGAGGCAAGTGGATGGCCTCCTCCGTCACGGAGGGGCACATCAAAAAGCTGCGAAAGGCCGGATACTTGTCCAATGACATCGTGCATCGGCTCCCCGACAAGGGGCAGCTCATCCCCACCCCCAGGCCCCATGAGAGGGTGGTGTTTCTCACCCACTTCCTCCACGGACTAGGTTTTTGTCGGTGTACTAGAGTAGGGGTACACTAGTATCCCGAACTTGTGCACGGGCAGTCGCAGCGCCCCGCGGCAAGGCTTGCCGGGTGACCGCCAAGATCCTTCGTGGTTCCTATTGGAGCCATTCAAGAACAAATTGTTCAAGCTGAAAAGACAAGGCCTCGGCAAGAGGAGCTTGCCGGGAAGGACAAGGCCCCGGCAAGAGGAGCTTGCCGGGAAGGCCAACCAAGGCACTTTCAAGGAACTTGCCGCGACGCGCCGCGCGTCCCGGCAAGGCCCGGTGAGCGACAAGCTTCCGGACGCGACAAGACAACGGCCGCGGCAAGGCGCTTGCCGTGGCAGGATGCCACTCTGTACCTACGCTCCAGCGCATCCGTCAACGTGTCGCCCTGGGACCGTTCCAGGCGCGCGTGGCGAGAAGCTGTGCAGCCAAGCGGTGCGAGGTGGCAGGCGGAGATGACAAGATCGCCATCGTGGCAAGCGGTGGCGCCCCTAACGGTCACTTTTCTGCACTGTTTGGGCAACACAGACGGGCATTTAATGCCTTTGTCCCCTGCCGTCAGGGTTAGGTATGATACACTGTGCAAGTAGGTATACCTACCGCACCTCTTTTCCATTTTTACCCGTGCATGCGTTGCCACCTGTTGGTGACCCCTTGAGCATATAAAAGGAGGCCCATGCGCAACATAGAAGGGGTTCGAAACCAGAAAACACTGACGCTCGGTTTTTGTAGCTCTCAACACTCCCGAGCAAGAACACAATATAATCCGACAAGCAGCAGTAGGAATATTATCTCTCCGGAGAGCTCCGAAGCTGGGTAAAATCGCTCGCGTGCTTCGCCTCGATCCGCTCTTCGTGCGATCTCCGCCCCCCGCCGGACCGAAAAGGGGCCCTGCCCCATAGGTGTTCGTCCCCACGACATCTTTGGCACGCCAGGTAGGGGGCGTCGAGGTTGTGTGAACCCGATCCGGCGTTCACGCGAGCCAGATCTTCATCTTCTTCATCATCTTCATCGACATGCCACCGAAGAAGAAGGCTTCGGAGGTGGCAGCTCCGTCCACGTCGATCCCACCGCCACCGGAGAAAACGGGAGGTGGGGTATACGTCGGCGGAGGAACGAGCATCGACGAAGGAGCTCACGCTGCCGCCAGGTCCATGGACAAGGCTGCGCAAACCTCGGCGTCCGTACATGCACCGTGCCCATCTCAGGAGGTGCGGGGCCAATAGCGTCATGGTACTTGCGGTACCATACGCTCGTTAGACCAAAATCGAGCTGGTGGATCTCAGGGTGCTCAAGACCAGCATGCACGCCAACCTGCTGGCACGAGCAAGACACGGTCGCCTGGACGGGATCCTGCTCCTTCTAACATAGTTGGAAGTCCGAGCATATCCCTCTCCTCGCACCGTTCACCACCGCCACCGAAGACTCCAGAAGAAGCGTTGGCCCGAGCCCAACTGCTCCTGGATTACCCTCCAACGGCGGACAAGATCGACGATTGGAGGGCCACCATTCAGAGTCTCATCGGCTTCGCCAACGGCGACACTCCACGGCAGCCGAATGTGTCGCAGCCGCGGCAAGATTGCCGGACGCGAGCCGATGGCGACAAGGCCGGTGGGGGTGCAACCACCGTGCACTCCCCACCCCGAAGGCCAAGATCGCCGACTCGCCGGGTCAACCTCGACACTGACTCCACAGCGTCATCAGATCCACGAGCTCGTCGCGATCAGCGCAAAGTTCTTCAAGAACGACAGCAAGAAGACGCTCGTACTCGTATCGAGCGTCGAAGAGAAGCGCGGCGTCAATCAGACCAGCGCGCTGGGCCCACTGTCAACATGCATGCGCCAGGGGAACCAGGCGACTTGCCATACGTGGTAGGTTGCTCTGCGTTCACTCGTGAGCTGCGGCAAGTCCAGTGGCCCAGTACAAAGAACTTCAAGCCAGATGTACCAGAGAAGTACGATGGCAGGTTGCATCCGTCGGAATTCCTCAGCATCTACACCATCGCGGTGCAAGCTGCCGGGGGGCGCGACGACAAGATCCTTGCCAACTACTTCCCACTGGTGCTCAAGCCCAATGTCAGATCCTGGCTCATGCACTTGCCGGACAACTCCATATCCTCATGGGCGGATCTGTGCCATTAGTTTGTCGGCGCCTTTACAGGCGGCCACAAGCCTCACAGCCAGGAGAGCGATCTGCATCTGCTCGCCCAGAAGGAAGGAGAGCCCCTGCGCAAGTATATTCAGAGATTCAGCCAGGTGCAACGCAACATCCCAGACGTCCACCCTGCCGCGGTCATCAGCGCGTTCCATCAGAATGTGCGAAACCGCAGGATGCGGGAGGAGATGGCGATGTGCAAGATTAGAGACGTCAGTGAGCTATACGCCCTGGCCGACAAGTGCGCACGTGCTGAAGAAGGGAGGAAACTCCCCGGAGAGAATGCAGGAGCAGGAGGATCTGACAGCGATGATGCCGCCCCGGCAAAGAAAAACCGGCGGCGGAACAACAGGAGAAGGAAAGGCAAAGATGCGCTAGCTGTTGAGCAGTCCGGCAACGGAGGTGGCACCAAGGAAGCCGAAACTGTGGCGGCCACCGACAAGCAGGACGGCTCCGGCAAGCAGTACTGCAAGATCCACCGCACCAAGGGCCATGATCTCCGGAGTTGTAAGAAGGTTGAGTAGCTTGTCGAGCAGCAGAAAGCTGAGTACGAGCGACGCGACAAAGAGAAGGCCCAAGAAGGTACTGGAGGATCCGGCAAGAAGCGTCCCGGCCAGGGAGGACGCCGCGGCAAGGCCAAGCAGCGGCAAGGAGACAGACCTCCCCGCGGCCGCGACAAGGACAAAGATGAAGACGATGATGAAGAGATGGATGAAGATGAGGCCGACGAGCAGGAGTTTCAGAAAGCCACAAAGGTTTTGTGCGTTGACGGCGGTGCTTCTCTGCATACTTCGCACGGCCAGCTCAAACAGTGGGTGCGGTAAGTTAATGCAGCAGAACCACCAGTTGAGTCACGCAAGCCTCTGAAGTGGTCCAGCACGCCTATCATCTTTGATATTGAGGACCACCCTGATCGCATAACTGCGGTCGGGTGCTTGCCGATGTTGGTTTCACCAACTATCCGCAACCTCAAGGTCACAAAGATGCTAGTTGACGGCGGGGCCGGCTTGAATCTGATCTCCTCCGCGGTACTCCAGAAACTCCAGATCCCCGACAGCGAGCTCGAGGAGACCGACACATTTCAAGGAATTAACCTGGGAAGGAGCAAGCCGAAGGGGAAGATCACGTTGCCGGTAACATTTGGCAGCGAATTGAATTTCAGGACTGAGAGGGTCACTTTTGACGTCGCTGATTTCCCATTACCCTACAATGGGATACTCGGCCGTCCAGCACTCGCCAAGTTCATGGCAGCCTCTCACTATGCCTACAACGTGCTCAAGATACCAGGTCCGATAAGTGTCATCTCTGTCCCTGGCGACAAGAAAGATGCTCTTATCTGTACCGACAAGATCTACCGGGAAGCAGCAGCTGCAGCAGATCGCAAGACACTTGCTGCTGAAGCTCCCGGGGGGAAGAAGAAGACCAAGTCCGGCAAGAGCTCCGATGCCCACTCCGGCAAGCGCACCTCTTCGGAGTGCTGCGCTACCGTCGAGGACGCACCATCGAGCTCCACCGGCAAGTGTAAGAAGGCAAAGGCAGCTCCGCCAGAGACCAAGAAGGTGTCCGCCAAGGAGGACGGCACTGGTGGTACCTTCACCATCAGTGCCACGCTCGACCCTAAATAGGAAAGCGCGCTCGTTGCTTTCCTGCGGGCGAACATCGACGTGTTTGCATGGCAACCGTCTGACATCCCCGGTGTTCCCAGGAAAGTAATTGAGCACCATCTTGCAGTCTGTCCTCACGCACGGCCCGTCAAGCAGAAAGTCAGGAAACAAGCAGTGGAGCGCCAAGAATTCATTGCAGAAGAGATCAAGAAGTTGGAAGCAGCATGCCTTGTCAGAGGAGTGCTCCATCCTACGTGGTTGGCCAATCCTGTAGTCGTGCGCAAGGCGAACGGGAAATGGAGGCATTGTATTGACTTTACTGATGTTAATAAAGCTTGTCCCAAAGACCCATTTCCCTTGCCGCGCATTGACCAGATTGTTGACTCCACAGCCGGATGTGATTTGCTTTCATTTTTTGATGCATATTCAGGATACCATCAGATCTTCATGGCAGAAGAGGATGAAGATAAGACCGCATTCATCACTCCATGTGGCACATACTATTTTGTACGGATGCCTTTTGGATTAAAGAATGCTGGTTCAACATTTGCAAGAGTAGTCAGTCACGCTTTTGAGCCACAGCTGCACAGAAATGTGGAAGCCTACATGGATGACATAATGGTCAAGAGCAAGGACAAGGCAACTCTGATTCAAGATTTGGACGAGACCTTTGCAAATCTGCGCAAGATCAACCTCAAGCTCAACCCCGAAAAGTGTGTGTTTGGAGTTCCCTCCGGCAAGCTTCTCGGGTTCTTTGTGTCTCAGCGGGGAATTGAAGCCAATCCCGACAAGATCAAGGCTATTGAGCAGATTGAAGCAACAAAGCGCGTCAAGGATGTACGAAGGCTTGCCGGTTGCGTGGCTGCTCTCAGCAGGTTTATATCTAAGTCTGCTCAGCGCGCCCTGCCATTTTTCAAAATATTGAAAAAGGCAGGTCCAATGAAATGGACTCCGGAAGCGGAGGCTGCACTGCAGGACTTGAAGAGATACCTGTCCTCCACTCCAATACTTGTCGCACCTAAGCCACAAGAGAAGTTGTTGTTGTATCTAGCGGCAACCAATCAAGTGGTTAGTGCTGCGTTAGTAGCAGAGAGGGAGGCGGATGATGAGCCAGCAACCACGGCAAGTGCGTCCAGCGACAAGCAGGGGGCTTCCCCGACAAGCTCTGGTCCCGACAAGGATGGGTCTGCGCAGACACAGGAGGTGCAGAAGAAAATGGTGCAGCGCCCAGTTTACTTTGTCAGTTCCCTTCTGCAGGGGGCTAGGTCAAGGTACTCTGGTGTGCAGAAATTGCTTTTCGGCCTTCTCATGGCCTCGAGAAAGCTGCGCCATTACTTCCAAGCACATGAGATCACAGTTGTCACTCGCTTTCCGCTGAAGAGGATACTGCAGAATCCAGAAGCAACAGGCAGGATTGTCGAGTGGGCACTGGAACTGTCAAGCTTTGGCCTCAAGTTCGAGAGCACTTCAACTATCCAAAGCAGAGCATTGGCAGAATTCATAGCAGAGTGGACGCCAACACCAGATGAAGAAATTCCAGAAACGAGCATCCCCGTCAAGGAGGCAAACAAAGAGTGGCTGATGTACTTTGACGGTGCCTTCTCGCTGCAAGGCGCCAGTGCGGGCGTGCTGCTTGTCGCACCCACCGGAGAGCACCTCAAGTACGTGGTCCAGATGCACTTTCCCAAGGAGCAAGCAACAAACAATACTGCAGAGTATGAAGGTTTGCTTGCCGGACTTAGGATCGCTGCAGACCTTGGGATCAAGAAGCTCATTGTCAGGGGTGACTCGCAGCTTATCGTCCGCCAAGTAAACAAAGATTATCAGAGCCCGTTGATGGAAGCTTACATTGATGAAGTGAGAAAGTTGGAAGAGCACTTTGACGGCCTACAGATGGAACATGTTCCGAGAGCTCAGAACGACATTGCAGATGGCCTGTCAAAGTGCGCCGCACTTAAGTTACCTGTGGAACCAGGGATCTTTGTGCTCAAGCTGACTCAACCATCTGTAACACCATCAACTGGACAGAGCAAGAAGAGGAAGTTGGTTTCTGGTGACTACTTTCTGGCAGAGCTCCCCGAAGCCGCCGCCAAGAAGGTCCCCAAGATCAACACCAAGGGTGCTGAGGAGCAGTCTGCTCCGACAAGCCCTAAGGTTTGTTCCGTTGAAGCAGACGCTCCCGACAAGTTTTGCTCCGGCAAGCTTGCCGGGGAACATCAAGCTCCGGCTGAGCCGCAGGTTCTTGCCGTAGAAGCGGATGTTCCGCAGCAGCATATGTACCTTTAGTCCTTGTTGTCGAGCCGCAAGCTCCAGCATGGGCGCAGCAGATTGTCCGTTTCCTTCAGACAGGAGAACTTCCCGAAGAGCAAGAAGAAGCGGAGAGAGTAGCCCGGCAATCAAGTATGTACCAGTTTGTCGACAACACACTGTACAGAAGAAGATTCAACGGTGTGAAATTGAAGTGTATTCACCGGGAAGATGGGTAAAAGCTGTTGGCAGAGATACATGGAGGCATATGTGGCCACCACATTGGCGCAAGAGCACTTGCCGGCAAAGCGTTCCGACAAGGTTTCTTTTGGCCGACAGCCCTCCAGGATGCAACTGCACAAGTAACCAAGTGTGAAGCGTGCCAGTTCCATTCCAAGCAGATACACCAGCCAGCTCAAGCTCTCCAGACGATCCCTTTATCCTGGCCATTTTCGGTCTGGGGGCTCGAAATCCTCGGCCCCTTTCCCCGAGCTGTCGGGGGCTTTGAGTACTTGTACATTGCAATCGACAAGTTCACAAAGTGGCCGGAAGTGGAAGCAGTGAGGAAGGTGACAGCACAGTCAGCAGTCAAGTTCTTCAGGTTGATTGTTTGCCGTTTCGGAGTCCCTAACAGGATCATCACCGACAACGGCACGCAATTCACGAGGCGCACCTTCATGCAGTACGTCCAAGATCTTGGCGCCAAGGTCTGCTTCGCTTCTGTTGCTCACCCGAGAAGCAACGGTCAAGCGGAGAGGGCAAACGCTGAAGTGTTGCGCGGGCTCAAGACCAGAACTTTCGACAGGCTGCACAAGTGCGGAAAGAACTGGATTGAGGAGCTGCCAGTGGTTCTTTGGTCGATCAGGACGACGCCAAATCGAGCCACTGGCCAGACACCTTTCGCTCTAGTCTATGGAGCAGAGGCAGTTCTCCCCACGAAACTCATATACGGATCGCCTAGAGTACTCGCTTATGATGAGCTTGAGCAAGAGCAGTTGCGACAAGATGACGCGCTGCTCCTTGAGGAGGATCATCTTGAGGCTGCTGTTCGAGCTGCTCGATACCAGCAAGCTTTGCGCCGCTACCACAGCCGCAAAGTTAATGCCAGAAGTCTCGAGGAAGGCGACCTTGTTCTTTGGCGCGTTCAGTCCGCCAAGAATTCCAACAAGTTGACGCCGAAGTGGGAAGGCCCTTATCGGGTGAAACGAGTCACTAGGCCTGGCGCTGTCCGCCTTGAGACCGAAGATGGTTTTCCGGTGAGCAACTCCTGGAACATTGAGCATCTTCGTAAGTTTTACCCATAAGGCGTGGTTGCCGGAACCTATTCTGGCAACCACCTTTTGTACAAGCCTTGCCGCTATTGCACGTAACCCTTTGTACAAAGCCGGGCGCAGATGCCGTGCATAAATAAAGCTCATGTGCTTCGCAAATCTTGTCAATTTCATGCTTTCTATTTTTTGCATGTGTTATCTGACACTTTGTGCAGCACCAACCCCCGGTAAGCAGTAACGAGCCTTAAGGCTCCATATCTTTATTTTCTCTTCTTTCTTTTTCCCAAGAAAAAGGAAGGTTCCCTCGCCCACAAGTTC
>NC_041387.1:127652253-127657686 GCF_002162155.2 Triticum dicoccoides
GTGTGGACCAGGCGTCGTTCAAGAAAGTATCGCCTTGCCAGGACGCAAACGACAGAAAAGCTAAGTTGCCAAAGTTTGAGCACAATCAGTTTTAAATTTTTTTAAGTTATCTTCCTTGAACGACCGTGCTTTGTATGGAAAACCTGTGCCTGGAGGAACCAACTCGCAGCTAGTTGCGCCCTTACTTTGTTTCGAGTCCGCTCAACAACTTAAGTGTTCTGCGACTAGTTGCGACAAGGTTTCTTGCCGGAAGCAGCACCGCCAGCAGGCTGCTGATGTTCCGCACTCAGCGCTCGCGGCAAGGGTGCCTGCGCCGGCAAGTTCCCTGAAAGCGTAGGGTAAAAACATACAAAGGAAGGAATCAAGTAAAGGAAATAACATAGCAAATACTGCCCAAAATAAAAGTTATATTACAAAGATAACTTGTCGCGGCTCTAATAGATTGTTCTCGTAACATGACTAGCAGCGGCAAGAAAAGGAGAAAGCGGGCGACCTAATCTACGTGGCCACCATCAACCCTCCTGACCTCATTCACCTTGTCCACAATGGGTGCGACAAGGGCCTTGAGCTCTTCAAGATCAGCATACGCCGGCAGCTTCTTGAGGATGTTGGTGAGGTTGAGGCCTGGGTTGTGGAAGGCCACCTTCACCAACACCTTCTCCAGAACTCTGGCGCAGATCGTGCGCGACTCGTCGGCCAGCTGCTTTGGGATCCTTTCCCGGAGTTGTTGGAGGGCCGTCGCCACGCCCTTGAAGAATAGAGTGAGCTTGGCTCTGGGCTGGAGGTTCTCGTCGGAGGAGTACCCGAGACCCTCCACCCCCAGCTGCACCAGCTCCTCGTCGATGACTGCAGCGATGTTCACGAGGCCCTCTGTCCAGAGCTCCACCGTCTCCCTAAAGGTGTTCTGGGTTTTGGCGGCCCTCGTCAGCAGCGCTTCGTTGGCCTTGATCTCCTCTCTCAGGGTCACCTCCTGCTCCTTGGCGCTGTCCAGCGTCTGGGTCAATGTAGCCAGCTTCAACTCCAGATCAGCATTGGAGTCCTTGGCGGTGCTCAGCTCCTTGCCCTTCTCGACAAGGCGGCCCTGCAGCTCGCCGTGGGCAAGGGCGTCCTTCTCCCGCTCACGCTGAAGCGCGGCAAGCTCTTCGTCCCTCGCCTTGAGATCGGCCTCTAGCTGCGTCACCTTCATCTCCAGCTCCTTCTTGGCGGCCTCAGTAGCTGCGGCAGCATCCTTCGCCTCCTTGAGGGCCCCGCCAAGTGTTCCCTCCTGCGCAGCAAGCTCCTCCTCGTGGCTGTCAAGGTTGACTTTCCGCTGCGTCAACTCGCCTTCCCGCGCAGACAGCTCCTCGGCGGCAAGTCTCTGTTTCTCTTCAGCTTCAGCCTTCTCAAGAAGGAAGGCTTTCCGCGCCTCGACGAGCTGCGCCCGCTCCTCTGCAATGGACCGGAGAGCCTCCTGATTGCGTTCCCGGAGCTCCTCCGCACGCTTCTCAATGTCTGCTCCCGCCTGCGCGACAAGAGCTTCCCGGGATTCCACCTTGGCTTGTCGGGCGCGGTAGAGCGACACTAGCTTCCGGAGCAGCTGCTCCTCCTCAGACTCGCCACTGCTGCTGCTCAGCGCGTCAACCAGTGTCAGCCTAGCAGAGGCAAGCACTTCTCCATCAAAAACTTCTCCTTCGACCGGCGCCTTGGAGCTTGAAGCCCAGGGGAGCTTGATGAAGATACTATCGCCGGCCTTCAAGTAGGCGTCGGGCTGGGGCTCTTCGGAGCCTGGCGCTGCGTCAGGGGCGAAGGGATCGGCGGTCGGCGTAGCGCCTTGCGCTCCTGCGGCCTCGGGGTCGTCAGTGCGATCGCCGGACCCCTCGCCAGCTCCTGCGCCAGCGGCCTTGGCAGCCTCTTCGCCGGCGGGATCATCAGCGTCGACCTCTTCTTCGGTGGCGGCGGCGTCGTCAGTGTTGCCGCGCGCGTTCTCCTCGCCGGTGGCCTCGGTCTCCATCGGCTCCGTGGAAGGAGGATCTGAAGACCGGAAGAGGGAGAAAAGTCAAGCAAATATCCAAAAAGAAAAATCAGAAAAAGAAGAACCCAAGGGAAGTTTCAAGCAAGGGAGATTACCTGTACTGGGATCTACAGTCATGGGCTCCGCCAACGGGGGATCGCTGGTGCCGCCCCTTGCCGGAGACTCCTCCCTTGCCGGGGACTTCTCCCTTGCCGGAGAATCCTCCCTTGGCGGCTTCAGGAGGCTCTTGGTGAGGCTGTTCTGCTCCTACACAAGCAAACCAACAGTCAAGATATCAGCAAAGAAAGAACACCCATGCGCGCCTAACAGCGGGAAGTAAAACTATATACTTGCGCTGGGGGCTGCTTCGGGGAGTAGTTGCCAGGTCCGACAAGGTGGTCTCGGACGCACCCTCTGTTGTCACAGCGGGGTCGTCCTCGATGACAACCACGGGGACCTTGGCTCTCTTCGCCGCTCTCTGGGCCAGAGTCCTGAGAAGGAACAAGGTTCAGAGTAAAGCAGATCAGATACAGGACAAAGACAGCAAGAAATCGAAGAATTACAAATACAACAAAGAGGCTTACTCCTCTTCTTCCTCGTTGGAGCTGAGTGCGGAGAGGTCGAAGTCAGGCCCACCTTCGGCGTGACGAGGCAGAGGAGTAGGTGCCCTTGGCCGCTTGGCGGGGGCAGCGGCAGTAGTCCGGGACGACCCCGCTCCAGTTGCCGCCGCGGTGCGAGGCGCTCCCGCGGCAACATTACTTGTTGCGGCGGAGCGCGTCGCGCGGCGCGACGGCTGCTGACCCGTCTGCCGCCCTGCTACATCCCCAGCCTTGCGGAGACGCCTTCTTGGTGGAGCTGGGGGCTGCGCTGATGGCTCCGCTTGCGGCAAGCTGCCTGGAGATGGCGGGCCGCTCGCACCCTCGGCAGGTTCGCTCGACTCGGCTTCAGATTCGGCAAGCGCTTCCTCGCCGTCAAGCCACTCTTGCTCGGCAAGGCTTGCCACCTCTGCTGCCTCTGCTTCCTCCATGGTGAACCCAAATTCACCCGCAGCGGCGGCTGCCGCCGCCTCTTTCGCTCTGGTGGCGATGTGCTGCATCTCCTCGTCTGTGGTGTCGCGGGTGAGGCTCTTCTGCTCATTGGGGCAGACCGCCACCTCCACCAAGCCATCAAAAAACTGCTGCACAACATCGTCTGCAGGCTCCTGCCAAGTGGGAACGATTCCATGCGAGTCGCACTGCGGCATCATTGCACGGATGCGGTCAAGCGAAGAGTTGTTGCATAGCGGAACGACACCCGCCGGCAATCTGAACCACTCGGGATGATTGGGGTCGTGCTTGAACAGCTCCTTGAGCATCGCATCCAGCTCCAAGACAGTGAAATTGAAGTTGAGGCCTGGGCGCAGCCTCATGATGTCCGCCGGACCCCCGAACAGCCAGGCGGGTCTCCCCCTCTCCTGCAGAGGGGCGATGCGGCGGCGAAGAAAGTCCGCACCAACAGCGCCTATGGTGAGCCCGGCAAGCCTGAGTCGCAAGATCCGGGTGGTGGCGATCTTCAGCTTACCAACGTTCGCGGCCAGGGCGCTCCAATCATTGCCGTGCACTGCTGGGGTTTGGCGCAGGGCAGTAAACGGCTGCGGGTTCTCCTCGACAATCCAGCACCATTCCGCTCTCCACTCCTCCCATTTGCTGCGAAGCTCCCCCTCCAGATAGGCCTCCTTCTTGCCGACCCTCGAGATCCAGGCGATCCCGCCGGATAAGGGCTCTCCTCTCTCGACCCGGGGCATGAAGTAGTGGCGGAAAGGGGCTACGTTTGGGTGGACTCCGACAAAGTTTTCGCAGAGATGTGCGAAAACCGCCTTGGTCAGGACAGCATTGGGGGTGAAATCAAGGAGGTGGAACCCGTAGGTGTTCATGATGTCACAGAAGAATTCGGAGAAAGGCGGGCAGAGCCCGCAGTAGAAGAACAATACGAAGAAGGGGTACCCGTTTGGAACCCGTTTCGAAGCGGCGGCGGAGAGTACCTTCGTGCGCGGATGCGCTCGCGTCTCCGTCGACCAGAAGAGGTAGTACCACTCCCTCAGCTCCGCCGCGGCGAGCTCGGGGGGGAAAGTTGCCCGCTCCTTCCGCAACGCCTCAAGCCGCAGCGCCCCGGCCGACTTCGCGCCCTTCCCGGTTTTCGGAGCCATGGCGGAGGTGGTGTGGGAGATCGAAGGCGTTGGCGGCGACGGCGGCGATGGGGGGCGGAGCGCTGCTCTCTTTCGGCTTTGGAAGCGGAGGGGAATGGCGGAGATTTCGGAGATAGGAACAGCAAATGGCGAAGGTGGGGAAACTGCCCCTGTTTCCCCTACTTATAAAGAGGGACAAGGTGAACGTTACGCTTTTTCTGAATAAAGAACCACCCACGATCTCTCCCACGACGCCGCATTCGACGCGTGCTGTTAGGGGAGAGCGCGGTGGATACGGAGTAAGATACGGTGTGGACCCAGGCCGCGCGTGCCCGTGCCCTGTTTTGGGCCTGGCCCAATAGCGTTCGGCACCGTGTGTGGCCCAGGCCCGGGGGCTCCTGTCGGTGTACTAGAGTAGGGGTACACTAGTATCCCGAACTTGTGCACGGGCAGTCGCAGCGCCCCGCGGCAAGGCTTGCCGGGTGACCGCCAAGATCCTCCGTGGTTCCTATTGGAGCCATTCAAGAACAAAGTGTTCAAGCTGAGAAGACAAGGCCCCGGCAAGAGGAGCTTGCCGGGAAGGACAAGGCCCTGGCAAGAGGAGCTTGCCGGGAAGGCCAACCAAGGCACTTTCAAGGAACTTGCCGCGATGCGCCGCGCATCCCGGCAAGGCCCGGTGAGCGACAAGCTTCCGGACGCGACAAGACAACGGCCGTGGCAAGGCGCTTGCCGCGGCAGGATGCCACTCTGTATGTCACACCCTAGCTAGTCATGCATTAGAGTGTTGCATCATGTTTACTCTTTCATCAGAAACTTGAAATGGGGATCTGTGAAACCCTCAGAATCATTTTGAAAATGATCCAAATAAAAATTTCTCCAAAAGGGTCCAAGAAAATGCTCATGTTGATCTCTGAAAATATTGGACAGAGATAAAAATCAAACCAATATTTTTAGTGGCTCATGGACATTTATTTTGGGCATTTGGAATTAATGCATAAATATTTGCTTTGGAAATATATTTCTATATATATAAATATATGTCCAAATATTATGCCAATTATAAAGGAGCTCTGGAATAATATATCTAGCCCCTGCAAAAATTGGCATAAGTTAAATAAATGATTTAATATATTATTTTAATCAAAACAAATGTCAGAAATTAGAAAACAGAAAAAAAATAAAAGGGAGAAGCTTACCTGGGCTCCTCCCTGTGCAGCCCATCCAGCTGGCCGGCCCAGCCAGCAGGCGGCCCAGCCCGCCTCCCTCCTCTGTCGTCTTC
>NC_041387.1:127679687-127681660 GCF_002162155.2 Triticum dicoccoides
GCATATCATCTTGAAGGCCCCGCCAGTCTATGGTGGGAGAATTATGGAGCTATGCGCCCAGCGGGCCATGTCACTACTTGGGCTGAATTCAGCGAGGCTTTCCGTGAACATCACATTCCGGAGGGTCTCATGGACCGTAAACGTGAAGAATTTTGCAGTTTCACCCAAGGCCGACTTTCTGTGGATGCTTACAGCAGGGAGTTTGGTAATCTCGCACGATATGCAACCGAGGAAGTGTCTACCGATGCCAAGAAGCAAGCAAGGTTCCGTAAGGGCCTTAGTCCTGAGCTTCGCCGCGACCTCCGTCTGCATGAGTGCACAACTTTTCAGAAACTTGTCAACAAAGCCATCAGTGCCGAAACTGGTCAGACTGACTATGACGCAACACGCAAGCATGGCCGTGACATGGGTTCCTCATCCGGTGCTGGTCCTCAGAAGCGCTGCGTGTGGGTACCCAACACCGCCCTGCCACCCAGGTTTACACCGAGGCCATCCTTCCAGGCGCCTCGCCCCGTTCAACAGTCTGCTCCAGCCAAGCCCTATGGGGTCCAACTAACAATGCTCCTCCACGTACCAGTTCCGTGACTTGTTTCAAGTGTGGGGAATCTGGTCACTATATGCGTGAGTGTCCCCAGACCAACCCCAATCAATCTGCTAAAGCTGTTGGCCGTGGCAAGCCGACAGGAAAAATATTCCACGCCAAGCCGGTCACCGCTTCACGTGGCCATGTCAACTGTATCTCTGCCGAAGAAGCTCAAGAGGATCCCAACGTCGTTCTCGGTACGCTTCTTGTTAACTGCCACCCGGCATCTGTTCTTTTCGATACAGGAGCCTCTCATTCTTTTATATCCGAAAGTTATGCTCGTTTGCATAACGTTGCATTCTGTGACATGCCATCCACTATGGAAATTTCTACCCCTGGTTCTAGATGGCAGACCTCTAGGGTAAGTTATGGAAATGAAATCCAAGTCGACAGACTTGTTTTCCTCGCGTCTTTGATAGCCCTTAAATCTTCAGATATTAATATCATTCTGGGTATGGACTGGATGTCGGCTCATCATGCCCAAATCGATTGCTTCTCTAGGACTGTTCAACTCACCCATCCTTCGGGAAAGATAGTCAATGTCTTGACCCGAATAGCCAAGCGACAATTATATTCTCTTAACGCTAGCCCTTTGCCAGACCTTGAGGACGTTCCGGTAGTCCGTGACTTCCCGGATGTCTTTCCAGAGGAATTGCCAGGTGTTCCACCTGACAGGGATGTTGAGTTTGTAATAGACCTCATTCCAGGAACCGTTCCGATTGCTAGAAGACCTTATAAGATGGCACCCCTAGAACTAGCCGAGCTTAAGAAACAACTCGATGAGTCCTTGAAAAAGGGTTTCATCCGACCTAGCTCTTTTCCGTGGGCTTGCCCCGTCCTATTCGTCAAGAAGAAGGATGGTACGGACCGGATGGTTGTAGATTACCGACCTGTTAATTTGGTCACAATCAAGAACAAATATCCACTTCCCAGGATCAACGACCTGTACGATCAGCTCGCTGGATCCTCAGTTTTCTCCAAAATGGATTTGAGGTTGGGCTACCATCAAATCAAAATCAGAAACGGGGACATTCCTAAAACGGCCTTTGTTACTCGTTATGGCCAATACGAGTACACCGTCATGTCCTTCGGTTTAACCAACGCTCCAGCCACCTTTTCTCGGTTAATGAACTCAATCTTCATGGAGTATTTGGATAAATTCGTCGTGGTTTACCTCGATGATATACTCATCTACTCCAAGAACGAGGAAGAACATGCCGAACATCTAAGGCTAGTGTTGCTGAAACTTCGAGAGCATCGCCTTTATGCCAAATTTTCTAAATGTGAATTCTGGTTGTCAGAAGTGACCTATCTGGGTCATGTAATATCTGGTAAAGGTATTGCTGTTAACCCTGAGCGAGTTCAAGCCGTCCTTAATTGGACTCCACCT
>NC_041387.1:127681964-127758125 GCF_002162155.2 Triticum dicoccoides
GGAACACTTAGGCTGGCCGGCATGTGTCCTTCTTCGTTCCTGTGTCTGTCCCTTCTGGGAAATGTCACGCTTTGAGTACCGGAGTCCTGTTAGCCCGCTACAGCCCGATTTACCGGAGTCCTGCTAGCCCAGTGCTACAGCCCGGACCCACTTGCTGATGACCGACACGTTCGAAGCTGGGTCATGGATGCCTGTCCCTGTAAGTCTGTGCCACTTTGGGTTTACGACTAGTCATGTCAGCCCGGGCTCTTTATCATATGGATGCTAGCGACACTATCATATACGTGAGCCAAAAGGCGCAAACGGTCCCGGGCAAAGGTAAGGCGACACCCATGGGGATACCGTGCGTGAGGCCGCAAAGTGATATGAGGTGTTACCGGCTAGATCGATGTGACATCGAGTCGGGGTCCTGACAGCGTTGGCATCAGAGCCGGACTGCCTGTAGGTTCTCCAAGCCAAACTGGTCGATGTTGAGTCTAGAAATTCTTTAGTTATATGTAGGGGAATTGTTTGTGGGATGGAACGTAAGGCTCTTTTTACTCCTTTATCTTATGACATTCTGATCTGAGTCAGTCCATTCTTCTACCGGTGGATAAGGAATTAGGATCTATTCTCTCTATCAGGATCACGTGTTACTAATCAGTAGTATCTTATAAGTTTGATGGATACAAGCCTAGTTCAGTTCTACTACCACATTATGTTGTTAGAATGGATTCAGAACTTTGATATGATGATGTTGAGTGTGTATGAAATCCTTTGTCAAATGTCTCAAAATCCTTCTTGAGCATTTACAGCTGTTATGCTGCCGAAATTTCACTAGAAATTCTAATGCCTTTGCATTATGATTGTGCTTTCAGATGGCCACTCGCGACCTCAATCAAGTGGTTCGCCTGACTCGATGCCTAGATGTACCCGGCCATACTGCCAAGTTGGTCAGGGTAATGACTGAGGCTGGATACCGCTGGTATCCTGAGTGCACGGTCGAAGAGCAATTCCGAGATTTTAATCAAAGTCAGTATCTCTGCACTGTCAGGATATTTCCATCTTATCCTGGATCCACCGAGCCTCTTCACTGCTCTTATGGACTCGGGGTTACCATTGAGATGGCTGTGCAGGACGCCGCCTACTCTATGATGACCATTATGCGAGTCAGATCTGGTATATTTCGGGACTCTGATTTCCGGTATATGCCAGGATCACTTCCGGGAGCACAAGGGTATCTCCAGGCTATCTATGCTGACCCCACTCAGGAGGATTCACGGACTCGCACCACTGCTGAGATGCTCGAGGATAAGGACCGTGAAAATCGGGCCTTAAGGTTAGAGCTCTTCAATACCCGTGCTGACCACTGGGCCACTTTGACTCGGTTCGCACCGGCGGTGCAAGCTGGATGTTCAGATATGCGCGATCTCTATCCTGTGAGATCTGCTCTACCAGACGTGATGGTTTGGCGTGATGTAGGAGGCATCACCCCACCTCGCGGTCCCCGCAGGCCACCGTCTGTTGGTCCAAGGCCTCATCCTAGCCCCTATGGTCCACAAGCTCCGCGAGATCGTCTGTTTCTGGATGATCATGTTGAGCTTCCAGGCTATGGAGGTGACTTCTACGAGGACTACTACGGATCGGTCTGAGTTAGTGGTAGTATCACTAGTTCGCACTAGCTGTGTCGTCTATCGTCCCGCGTGACTCGTGGGATATGACCTAGTTTGTACTCCTTCCGGAGGTGTAGAAAAATAATGTATAGGAGCTTGGAATGCCTCCGATGAGATGTAATCCTCTTTTCACCATAATAGTACTTTGTTTGGTCTTGTACTAAACCCGGTATGGTGTGTATGACGATGGAATAAAGAAGCAGTTTCTGTATCTACCATGTCATACGGATGATCATCTTGCATTTCGAGTTATTCCTTACATTTTATCCTATGTCGGAATCTTATCATCCTGACTAAATCGTTGTCTTGTTTACCTAGGATGGTTAACACGCGCGCTAACCCTGCTTCTCAAGAGCAGGCCGAAGGCAGTGAAGCCAGGAATGAAAATCTGCCTCATCCTCCTTCCCTAGCCGAGGTTATGATGGAAGCTGAGAGAAACAAGCGGGAGACCAACCGTTTGTTGGAGCGTATTGAACAGAACACAGCACACCATCAGAGGACTAACGTGGTGTCACTCAGTGATTTTATCAAATTGCATCCACCCACGTTCCACCACTCCGTCGAGCCTCTCGACGCTGATGACTGGCTTCGCAGTATCGCTCACAAACTGCGTTCCGCGCTGGTAGCGGAGGCTGACAAGGTCACCTTTGCTGCATATCATCTTGAAGGCCCCGCCAGTCTATGGTGGGAGAATTATGGAGCTATGCGCCCAGCGGGCCATGTCACTACTTGGGCTGAATTCAGCGAGGCTTTCCGTGAACATCACATTCCGGAGGGTCTCATGGACCGTAAACGTGAAGAATTTTGCAGTTTCACCCAAGGCCGACTTTCTGTGGATGGTTACAGCAGGGAGTTTGGTAATCTCGCACGATATGCAACCGAGGAAGTGTCTACCGATGCCAAGAAGCAAGCAAGGTTCCGTAAGGGCCTTAGTCCTGAGCTTCGCCGCGACCTCCGTCTGCATGAGTGCACAACTTTTCAGAAACTTGTCAACAAAGCCATCAGTGCCGAAACTGGTCAGACTGACTATGACGCAACACGCAAGCATGGCCGTGACATGGGTTCCTCATCCGGTGCTGGTCCTCAGAAGCGCCGCGTGTGGGTACCCAACACCGCCCTGCCACCCAGGTTTACACCGAGGCCATCCTTCCAGGCGCCTCGCCCCGTTCAACAGTCTGCTCCAGCCAAGCCCTATGGGGGTCCAACTAACAATGCTCCTCCACGTACCAGTTCCGTGACTTGTTTCAAGTGTGGGGAATCTGGTCACTATATGCGTGAGTGTCCCCAGACCAACCCCAATCAATCTGCTAAAGCTGTTGGCCGTGGCAAGCCGATAGGAAAAATATTCCACGCCAAGCCGGTCACCGCTTCACGTGGCCATGTCAACTGTATCTCTGCCGAAGAAGCTCAAGAGGATCCCAACGTCGTTCTCGGTACGCTTCTTGTTAACTGCCACCCGGCATCTGTTCTTTTCGATACAGGAGCCTCTCATTCTTTTATATCCGAAAGTTATGCTCGTTTGCATAACGTTGCATTCTGTGACATGCCATCCACTATGGAAATTTCTACCCCTGTTTCTAGATGGCAGACCTCTAGGGTAAGTTATGGAAATGAAATCCAAGTCGACAGACTTGTTTTCCTCGCGTCTTTGATAGCCCTTAAATCTTCAGATATTAATATCATTCTGGGTATGGACTGGATGTCGGCTCACCATGCCCAAATCGATTGCTTCTCTAGGACTGTTCAACTCACCCATCCTTCGGGAAAGATAGTCAATGTCTTGACCCGAATAGCCAAGCGACAATTATATTCTCTTAACGCCAGCCCTTTGCCAGACCTTGAGGACGTTCCGGTAGTCCGTGACTTCCCGGATGTCTTTCCAGAGGAATTGCCAGGTGTTCCACCTGACAGGGATGTTGAGTTTGTAATAGACCTCATTCCAGGAACCGTTCCGATTGCTAGAAGACCTTATAAGATGGCACCCCTAGAACTAGCCGAGCTTAAGAAACAACTCGATGAGTCCTTGAAAAAGGGTTCCATCCGACCTAGCTCTTCTCCGTGGGCTTGCCCCGTCCTATTCGTCAAGAAGAAGGATGGTACGGACCGGATGGTTGTAGATTACCGACCTGTCAATTTGGTCACAATCAAGAACAAATATCCACTTCCCAGGATCAACGACCTGTACGATCAGCTCGCTGGATCCTCAGTCTTCTCCAAGATGGATTTGAGGTTGGGCTACCATCAAATCAAAATCAGAAACGGGGACATTCCTAAAACGGCCTTTGTTACTCGTTATGGCCAATACGAGTACACCGTCATGTCCTTCGGTTTAACCAACGCTCCAGCCACCTTTTCTCGGTTAATGAACTCAATCTTCATGGAGTATTTGGATAAATTCGTCGTGGTTTACCTCGATGATATACTCATCTACTCCAAGAACGAGGAAGAACATGCCGAACATCTAAGGCTAGTGTTGCAGAAACTTCGAGAGCATCGCCTTTATGCCAAATTTTCTAAATGTGAATTCTGGTTGTCAGAAGTGACCTATCTGGGTCATGTAATATCTGGTAAAGGTATTGCTATTAACCCTGAGCGAGTTCAAGCCGTCCTTAATTGGACTCCACCTGAATCGGTCAAGCAAGTTCGGAGCTTTCTGGGCTTAGCGAGCTATTGTCGTCGCTTTGTCGAGAACTTCTCCAAGGTTGCTAAACCTCTAACCGAACTCCTCAAGAAAGATAAGAAGTTCGAGTGGACTCCACAATGTGAGCACAGCTTTCAGGAACTGAAAAGACGCCTGACTTCTGCTCCCGTACTGGTACCGCCAGACTTCTCTAAGGACTTTGTTATCTACTGCGACGCCTCGCGACAAGGACTAGGTTGCATTCTCATGCAAGATCGACACGTAATTGCCTACGCTTCACGGCAATTGCACCCACATGAGGAGAATTATCCTACTCATGATCTAGAGCTTGCAGCCGTAGTCTATGCACTTAAGACCTGGCGACATTACCTCCTCGGTAATCGTTGC
The DNA here is from genome assembly GCF_002162155.2 of Triticum dicoccoides. NCBI lineage: Eukaryota > Viridiplantae > Streptophyta > Magnoliopsida > Poales > Poaceae > Triticum > Triticum dicoccoides. Next base: position 127,686,645 of record NC_041387.1, read on the forward strand.
AAAATATTCACTGATCACCAAAGTCTGAAGTACATCTTCACCCAACCGGATTTGAATCTCAGGCAAAGACGTTGGGTCGAGTTGATCACAGATTTCGACTTAGGAATAACCTACACCCCAGGGAAAGCCAACATCATGGCTGATGCGCTAAGTCGTAAATCTTATTGTAACAATCTGATGTTACAACAAAGTCAACCGCTTCTCCATGAGGAATTTCGGAAGCTTAACCTTCACATTGTTCCTCAAGGATTTCTTTCCACCTTGGTGGCGAAACCTACTCTTACGGATCAAATCATTGCTGCCCAGAAGCGAGATAAGGGAATAGCTAAGATCAAGGAGAACATTGCTAGCGGAGGTGCTAGTTGTTTCTCCACAAATGATCATGGTGTTGTGTACTTTGAGAACCGTCTAGTGGTTCCCAAGAACCAGCATCTACGGCAGTTGATCCTTAAGGAGGCTCATGAATCTCCTCTCACTATTCATCCCGGTAGTACTAAGATGTATCAGGACCTACGCCAGAGGTTCTGGTGGACTAGGATGAAGAGAGAAATTGCTCAGTATATTGCTAATTGCGACATTTGTCGTCGTGTAAAAGCAGAGCACCAACGGCCTGCTGGCACCCTTCAACCCTTAGCTATTCCTGAATGGAAATGGGATAAAATTGGTATGGATTTCATTACCGGTTTTCCCAGGACTAAGAGAGGGAATAATGCTATCTTCGTCGTGGTCGATCGTCTTTCCAAAGTAGCCCATTTCTTACCTGTTCGTGAGAGTATAACCGCTAGTCAGCTGGCAGACTTATACATCTCCCGAATAGTGTCTCTCCATGGTGTTCCTTTGGAAATTAACTCGGATCGAGGAAGTCTTTTCACCTCTCGATTTTGGGAAAGTTTCCAAAATGCTATGGGAACCCGTCTCTCCTTTAGCACCGCCTTCCACCCTCAGTCGAGCGGTCAAGTGGAACGCGTCAACCAGATTCTAGAAGACATGCTTCGAGCCTCTGTTATCTCATTCGGAATGGATTGGGAGAAGTGCCTTCCATTTGCCGAATTCGCTTATAACAACAGCTATCAATCTAGCTTGGGCAAAGCCCCTTTTGAAGTTCTCTATGGACGACGGTGTCGAACACCCCTTAACTGGTCAGAGACCGGGGAAAGACAATTATTTGGCCCGGATATGATTCAGGAAGCAGAAGAACAAGTTCGCATCGTTCGTGAAAAGTTGAAAACAGCCCAATCTCGTCAAAAGAGTCAATATGACCGAAAACATAAGGCTATGACTTTCGAGGTTGACGAGAAGGCTTATCTTCGGGTCACCCCTCTGAAGGGAACCCATCGTTTCGGTATCAAAGGCAAATTGGCTCCTCGTTACATTGGACCCTTTCGCATTCTCGCCAAACGAGGAGAAGTTGCCTACCAGTTGGAACTACCTCCGCATCTCTCCAGAGTCCACGATGTCTTCCACGTTTCTCAACTCAGGCGTTGCTTCTCGGATCCTATCCATGAAGTGGACCACGAAACGCTTGATCTCTAGGATAATCTTACATATCGAGAGTACCCCATTCGTATCCTCGATCAGGACGAGCGTACCACTCGACGCCAGAACATCAAGTTCCTCAAAGTACAATGGTCGCACCATTCTGAGGATGAAGCAACTTGGGAAAGGGAGGATCGTCTTCGACTCGAGTACCCCGCCTTCTTTCCGGAGGAACCCAAATCTCGGGACGAGATTCTTTTGAGTGGGGGTGAGTTGTCACACCCTAGCTAGTCATGCATTAGAGTGTTGCATCATGTTTACTCTTTCATCAGAAACTTGAAATGGGGATCTGTGAAACCCTCAGAATCATTTTGAAAATGATCCAAATAAAAATTTCTCCAAAAGGGTCCAAGAAAATGCTCATGTTGATCTCTGAAAATATTGGACAGAGATAAAAATCAAACCAATATTTTTAGTGGCTCATGGACATTTATTTTGGGCATTTGGAATTAATGCATAAATATTTGCTTTGGAAATATATTTCTATATATATAAATATATGTCCAAATATTATGCCAATTATAAAGGAGCTCTGGAATAATATATCTAGCCCCTGCAAAGTTAAATAAATGATTTAATATATTATTTTAATCAAAACAAATGTCAGAAATTAGAAAACAGAAAAAAAATAAAAGGGAGAAGCTTACCTGGGCTCCTCCCTGTGCAGCCCATCCAGCTGGCCGGCCCAGCCAGCAGGCGGCCCAGCCCGCCTCCCTCCTCTGTCGTCTTCGTCCCGACAGAGGGAGGGGAGTGTGGCCGGCGCGCGCGCGCGCCACCGCGCCACGCCACCTCTCTCCCTGCTTGCCTGCCCTCCCCTCCTCGCTCGATGCCCCGGACGACGCCACGCCTCCCCCCTGCTCTCTCTCACTCTCCCCCGGCTCTCCCCTCCTCTCCCTCGCTCTCTCTCTCACACGGCCGAACACCACCGTCGCCGCCGTTCGCCATAGCAGCCATCTCCGGCCACCCCTCGCTTCCCCGACTAGCTCAGGAGCTCCGCCTCGACCTCCTCTTCCTCCCCACCGCTCCACGGGTCTCCGGAAGCCCTGCATCGCCGCCACGTCGCCGTTCCCCTCTTCGGGCTCCGACCATCATCGCCGACGAATTCGCCGTCTCCAGCGCGTCTCCGAGCCCGCTTCGACGCCCACTGCAACCGCGGTGAGCCCCCGAGTCGTTTCCCCCTTCTTCCCGGGTCTCTTTCGACCTCTAGGCCTTAGCCCCACCTTGGCCGAGAGCTCCACGCCGCCGGCGATGTCGCCGTCGTGGCCACGGTCACCGTAGCGCCCAACCGAGCACACTATCGTGCTCCACGCCTCACTAGGAGCACGCAGCACGCACCAACGCCTCTCCAAACACCCTGCAACGCCGACTCCGACCGCACCCGAACTCCGGCCGCCGCTCACGAGCTCGCCGTTGACGGTACCGGCCACCCCAGGCTCGGCCACCACCACCGTTCGACGCGCGGGAGCAAGAGCTCTCCAACGAGCCCAAGAACGGCCTCGCCCGTGCCCTGTAGCGCGATCCCGCATCGCGCCGCCGTCTCGGGCCTCGCCGGCGTCACGTCGACGGTGGGTTTGACCCACCTTGACCACGACAGGACCCCCCAGGGTCACTGACGCGTGGGCCCCGTCGGCCAGGTGGACATCATTAGCGCTAACCACTGTTAGTTAACCCCCTGACACTGACCAGTGGGCCCCAGCGCCACTAATTAGTAATTAGGATTAATTTAACTCAGTTTAACCCCCCTGTCACTGACGTGTGGGCCCCACACGTCAGGTTTGACCACAGCCAGCCGCAGTTGACCACTGACGTCATGATGACGTCATGCTGGCGCAATAACTATAATTTCTGGATTTAATTTAAATCAGGAAATTCCAGAATATAATTTAAACTTCAAAAATTCATAACTTTTATTCTGTAACTCCAAATTGGACAAATTATATATGAAAAATGATCAGAAAAATCCAATCTATCCATCTGTACTATTTTCATGCATGATCAAACAAGTTAAATTGATGTTTCAAGCAGAACAAGGAAAAGCACTTTAAAAGGCCATATTTGAATCTGAAATTTGAATCCTTGATTCAAATTTGTTCAAACCCTTCTGGTTTTAGTTGCATTAGCCCAACACACTCATATTGCCATGTTTCATGCATGCATCATATTGTTGCACATTGTTTGGTGATGGTTGTGTATCGATGTCCCTTGCGACAGGTTCTGCCTCCGAGGAATACCGTGATTACCCTAACGAAGAACCGTATCAGTGCATCGAACCATCAGGCAAGCAACCAACCATTTGATCATATCGAACAATCCCATGTTCTCGCTCCTCCTCTCTTTTACTGCATTAAGACAACGTGATTCAAACTGCTGTGTGCTACGGTACTTGAACCCATTTCCTCTGCATGACCTGTCATTGCCACAGTAACTAGATGAAACCCACTAGCATGTGTAGGAGTTGATTGAGCCATATGTATGTGTTGTTCCTACCTTGCTATGCCTGCTATGCTTAGAGTCGTGTCAGGTCTGGTTCATCGGGGTGATGGGCTAGAGTGAAATGATTATGTCGGTAACGAGAGTGGTGTGGTGAACACGATTTGGTAAAGGTATCGATGAGAGGCCATGTAGGAGTACATGGTGGGTTGTTTCATTGAAGCCGACCTTAAGCACTGAGATCTGTATGCGTGATTTAAGATACAGCTACTACCATGCATTGGGCCCTGAAATATGACCCCGCTCGACTTCTTATTCACCCTAGCTCTCTGTCCAGGAGTTGCAAGTAGTTTCTGGTGTTTGTAGCCTACTGGAGGCCGTGGACAGCGCTGACCGTAGGGGTGGGCTGTGATGCGGTAGGTACGTGGCCGGGTGTACCGAATACCCGTTAGGTATCTCGGGAACCCTGTTCACATCGTTCGGGGCCGTATGGGAAACCCCGGCCGGACTCCCTGCGGATGGAACCTGAATAGGCGATAAACCTGGACTAGAGGCTTAAGTGTTTAGGTAGGTCCTGGTCAACACCCACGTCGGCTTTCGCTTGAAGTCTGCCGAGCACATGTCGTGTGCAGACGCTAAGTGGTGGAAACATGTATGAAGAAGTACACCCCTGCAGGGTTATCATAATCTATTCGAATAGCCACGTCCGCGGTAAAGGACTACTTGGTTGCCTATACAGTTCATAGACAAGTAAATGGAAACTGTTAAAAGCCTCAAGATAAGTGTGAGTGCCGAGGATGGCTCTTCCGTAGGAAGACGGAGGTGGATCCTCGGTAGTGTATTGAAGTGGTGAGTAGTGGACTCGTGTGCGCAAAACCATTTCAAGTTGGAGTATCGTAGGATAGTCTAGCCAAGAGTCAAAGCTGGCTTGCTGCAATAACTCCACCAACCCTTCTTGATACTAAGCATGTATGTAGGATCTGATGTAAGTCTTGCTGAGTACCTTTGTACTCATGTTGCTATAATCTACATTTTTACAGAAGACGCTGCAACCCCTTCTGATGGGTTCTATGTAGACGTTGACATCAACGAGTAGGCTAAAGACCTAGGTGGTGACCCTGAGCTTGTGAAGGACCTTGTAGTATAGCTAGGCTTCCCAAGCCTCTTTTATTTTACTAGTTGTCTGTACTCAGACAAGTTACTTCCGCTGCTGGTTTGTATGACTGTATGACTTGTATGTTGGGTCGTGAGACCCGTACCTTTGTGTATGTTATGTATGGCTCCCTGAGCCTTAAATAAAGTACTTGTGTCGTAGAGTCATGTTGTGATGCTTCGTTGTATTTGCACATATCGAGCATATTGTGTGTATGATTGAAATGCTTGGTATGTGTGGGATCTGACTATCTAGTTGTTTATCTTTAGTAGCCTCTCTTACCGGGAAATGTCTCCTAGTGTTACCGCTGAGCCATGGTAGCTTGCTACTGCTCTGGAACACTTAGGCTGGCCGGCATGTGTCCTTCTTCGTTCCTGTGTCTGTCCCTTCTGGGAAATGTCACGCTTTGAGTACCGGAGTCCTGTTAGCCCGCTACAGCCCGGTTTACCAGAGTCCTGCTAGCCCAGTGCTACAGCCCGGACCCACTTGCTGATGACCGACACGTTCGAAGCTGGGTCATGGATGCCTGTCCCTGTAAGTCTGTGCCACTTTGGGTTTACGACTAGTCATGTCAGCCCGGGCTCTTTATCATATGGATGCTAGCGACACTATCATATACGTGAGCCAAAAGGCGCAAACGGTCCCGGGCAAAGGTAAGGCGACACCCGTGGGGATACCGTGCGTGAGGCCGCAAAGTGATATGAGGTGTTACCGGCTAGATCGATGTGACATCGAGTCGGGGTCCTGACACTGTACCTACGCTCCAGCGCATCCATCAATGTGTCGCCCTGGGACCGTTCCAGGCGCGCGTGGCGAGAAGCTGTGCAGCCAAGCGGTGCGAGGTGGCAGGCGGAGATGACAAGATCACCATCGTGGCAAGCGGTGGCGCCCCTAACGGTCACTTTTCTGCACTGTTTGGGCGACACAAACGGGCATTTAATGCCTTTGTCCCCTGCCGTCAGGGTTAGGTATGATACACTGTGCAAGTAGGTATACCTACCGCACCTCTTTTCCATTTTTACCCTTGCATGCGTTGCCACCTGTTGGTGACCCCTTGAGCATATAAAAGGAGGCCCATGCGCAACGCAGAAGGGGTTCGAAACCAGAAAACACTGACGCTCGGTTTTGTAGCTCTCAACGCTCCCGAGCAAGAACACAATATAATCCGACAAGCAGTAGTAGGAGTATTATCTCTCCGGAGAGCTCCGAAGCCGGGTAAAATCGCTCGCGAGCTTCGCCTCGATCCGCTCTTCGTGCGATCTCCGCCCCCCGCCAGACCGAAAAGGGGCCCTGCCCCATAGGTGTTCGTCCCCACGACAGTTTTCCACTTCACCCATTTGTCCGGGGGCTCATGTTCTACTACGGCCAGGATTTCCATGATCTGGCCCCGAATTTCATCCTCAACATCTCGGCGTTCATCGTCGTGTGGGAGGCCTTCCTCTGCATCCAGCCCCACTTTGGCTTATGGCTGAAACCTTCAATGTCAAGCCGAAGGTAGTGGGCGGCCGCCAAGTGGAGTGCGGAGGTGCCATGGTGGGCAAGATGGCCAACGTCCTATGGCTCGAGGGCTCCTTCATGGAGACCATAAAGGTGTGGCAATCGGGGTGGTTCTACATCACTGAGCCGCGTGACCCTAAATGGGCAGCGGCCCCCGAATTACGATCTGGCTTCCCTACACGGCTCACCTCTTGGAAAGAGTTGGGCCTGACATTGGGTAATTTGGAAGAGCTGACCGTACTCCAAACCTGCGTCCAAAACCTGGTGAACAAGAAGCTCAAGCTTGTCAACGTAGTCCAGGCCATGCTCATCCGCCGGATCCTCCCGTGCCAACGACGGGCCTTCAACTTGTGGGAGTTTGATCTGGCACAACATCAAACCTTGAGCAGGCTCTTCGACACTACGTATGAAGATGCCTGGAAGGTGTTGTTCAAGGGCGCCGAGGCTCCCGCATCCGCTACCGAAGATCGCGGATTCAGCTCGCAGCATCAAGCTAGCGAGGTAAGCTACTTTACCCTTTACAAGACTCTTGTTTTCCATAGTTTGACTCTATGCGGGATCTAAACTCCCTTACCTTTGACAGGCCTGGCAGGAGACGTGTGGGCAGGTTAATTGTCCGGCTCCCTTGCCAGAAGACCCAGCGGACGCCCGATTGACGGGGCTGCTGGTTCCGGCACCTCACGTGGTGCCGGAGAAGAAGGCCAAGAAGAAGGCCACGGGAACTCGAAGGAGTTCCCGGCGCCAGGTGTTGTCGGACTCATCGTCCGATGACTCCGAGGTGGACTCCTCCCGCGAAGATGAGGAGGAGGAAAAAGAGGCCTCTCCCCCAGCGGGGGGAGAGAAGAAAAGGAAGGCCGCCCCAGCTGGGGAGGCCAGAGGGTCCGAGAAGGGAAGGACCCTTCCTCCGGACTACTCCACCAACGCTGACGACGTCGAAGAGGAGTGGCCGCCGAGGGCTAAGCCCCTGGCGACATTGTAAGTGTCCGTATACCAGAATAACTCATGGCGTTTCGTTTGTCGTACAGAATCTCCTAACGCCGAATGTAACCCTGCAGCCCGCCCAAGGACGGGCTCGACGCTTCAACGAGCAGCTCCCTGGATTCGTCGGATGTGAATAGCACCTCAGTTTCGGCTGCCTCCTCTGCTCGCGCTATGGATGACGCCAAGGTGGGGTCCCAAAAGGGGCCCAGCCAGGAGGAGGTGGTCCAGGAGGCACCGCAAGGCAACCTCCCGGACTCCAGGCGCAAGGGGGATAAAACCCCAAAGGGCTCTAAGTCTGGCCCTGGACCGGACTCCGCACCGGAACCTTCAGTGGTTCCGGAGTCCGGTAGGCGGCCCCTTCGTAAGAAGGGCGAGACTGTGACACCGGTGACCTCATTCCAACCGGAGGCATCGGATAATTTGCTGGAGGCGCTTAACGGCGCCTCCCTCGACGAGGAGCACCGCACTGTTATGAGTGTGGTGATCCAGAAAGTTTAGTCCGCCAAGAGCGGGCTGACTTAAGCCTGTGCCAGCCTTCTAACAGGCTTTGAGGTATGTGTTTAAGATATGTAAAGATATTACCCCATAGATAGTAGCCCCTGATGCTCAGTTTGGTGTTCGAAAAGAAAAGCCGAAATGAGGATCTAAAAATTTGTACGCAGGAGTCTAACATAAGTATGTCAATATGGGGAATGCAGGCTGCGCTGCTGACCTCTGCCGCACTGACTGTGGAGGTCAATGCATTGAAGCAGAGCCTCGAGCGGTCCGAGAACGAGCTCGGCCTTGCCAAAAAGCAGCTCGAGGACAAGGAAGGTAAGTAATACCTTATGGAAGTATATAAAATATGTGGTTGCAAAAAATGACAGGAATAACGTGAGTATTGCAGGGGCCACAAACGAGGTGGCGACCCTGAAGGAAGCGGTGTCCAAGGCCGAAAGCAATGCGGCCGCAGAGCGCACCGAGCGAGAGAAGCAGGAGGCGCGGGTGGCGAAGGTGTGGCAAGAGCTCCAGGCTCTCGTGGAAAAACATGAGAGTTTAGAGCGTGACTCAAAGACTCGAGAGTCCGAGCTCGCCTCGGCCCTTGAGAGCGCCAAAGCCGCTAAGGCCGAAGCCCAAAAAGCCCTCCAGGAAATTGAAGCAATGAAGAAGATAGCAGCGGGTAAGGCATTCTTTATGCAAAGCAGGCACGTGAAAGAGAATTACTTGTTACTTACCCGAATCCGGAGCTCTCCAGGAGCATTCGCAGATCTACCCTGTAGTGTGTCCGATGCTGCCGCGTTCTACCGAGCCGAGGAGGGGAGCTCGACGGAGAAGGTGTTCTGGTCTCAGTATGCTGAGGCCGGACACCCGGTGCCCTTGAGCGACCAGCTGAAGCAGCTGGTCGAGCTCCATAAGGTGGCCGAACAGGCCATGAAGGGCCACATAGTTCGGTTCTGGCCTAAGGAAGCCATGCCTAGGAGCTACTTCGGGCTGGTGAGGCGGCTGGTTGACGCCTGTCCATGGATTGAAGTCGTCAAGCGCTCCATCTGCATCGAAGGTGCCCGTAGGGCCCTTGCCCGTGCTAAAGTGCACAGGGGCAAGATGGACATTGAGAAGCTTGTGACGGACAGACCACCGCCAGGCAGGGAGTATCGCAAGCCCGAGATGTATTATGAGGGTGTCCTGAAGGGTGCCCGCCTTATAGCGGGTGAATGCTCCTAAGATGTAATTTTTGAGTAAACTCGCATTTGTTATCCTGTACGCTGAAAACTAGTTCATATGCGCTAAGCAACGCTTGTGAATTTAAAATATTACCTTCTGTGCAGCCATTTATTAAATTTGAGAGATGGCGAGTCGTCGGCTTCTGCCCACATGCCACGAGTGCTGGGGTGTTCGGGATAAACTTGAGCGCTCTTTTTCCCATTCTTTGGTCCTTCGAGGGAGGCGCTCAACGCAACGAACAAGGCAACCAGACTATAATGCTTGAACACTCTCACTTAGCCATAGAATTCTATAATTTTAAATTTTGGCGAAGCCCCTAGTATTCGGAAGACCGAGTTCGGGGTGCTATCCATGCCTGGGCCGGACAAAGCCGAATCCTCGCTCTAAGCGGCATAAGTCTTTAGGGACTCGAAAACCTCTCGAACAGCGACCGGCTCTCGCCCTATCATGACGGTCAGTTTTAACTTTCTCCACTGAGGTGCTTAACCCAGCTCAACCGGGGCACAATCGCAGTGGATCTCCCAGCGCTACCTTAGCCGATATAACGGAATGTAAGGTACCAAAACATGGGAGCCGGGCAAACCCAACTATTGACCCAAGACATGATTCGGAGCTGATGCATATAATGCTATAAGTTCGAGGTGCCGCACTTGTGAAAGTGTTCGGACTTATCACACCATATTTTGGGGTACTTAAGCCCATGGTGTATTTGGCCGTACCAAAGTGTACGGATGCAACATGTCATAAGTGAACATATATAGAAAAAAAGGAATGCAATAATAGGCAGAAGCTATGTATTGTTTATTCAAAAAGGCTGCGGTAAAAGCAGAACGATACAAATAGTGCGATAAGCAATGGACGGGACTATTTGACCTATCCCCCTCCAGGGGTGAGCTGCGGGATGATATGTGAAACAAGTATACTGCTCGTTATAGAGACCACCTGGACACTTGTCGTAGCTTTCTGCTTCCCTGGCTGTTGCATCGTGTGTTCGGCGATTCTACTGCCAGACAAGGCTTCTTGAGAACGGACTCCTGAAAGTAAGAAAAACAATAATGACACAATCGGGATACCCTGGTGCGGTTGAGCCGCATTCTGGGCCTGCCGTGGTCGTGCCCCTCCCCCTATGCCCATGGTATTTCCAGAGCGTAATTATGTACGCGTAGTACTGGTTTCGCAATTTCGCGAGGGCTGGGGTTGGGGCCGCATTGCTACACATGCTCGGAACGTGCCAGGCGGTCTTGTTATAGGTTACTCCGGGCGCGCTTGACGGTGTCCGGATGTTGAATAGCCGGACTCGAGAATTGCCTTGAGAGGCTGCTTTTTACTTCCGCCGCGAGGGCCGCCATATGCTCCTCCATTCAGAGAGAGCGTTCGGTGTTTCCATTGACCGTAATGACTCCTCGAGGGCCTGGCATCTTGAGCTTGAGGTATGCGTAGTGCGGCACCGCATTGAACTTTGCAAATGCGGTTTGTCCGAGCAGTGCGTGATAGCCGCTGCGGAACGGGACTATGTCGAAGATTAATTCCTCGCTTCGAAAGTTATCCGGGGATCCGAAGACCACTTCAAGTGTAACTGAGCCTGTACAGTTGGCCTCTACACCTGGTATGACGCCTTTAAAGGTCGTTTTTGTAGGTTTAATCCTTGAGGGGTCTATGCCCATTTTGTGCACTGTATCCTGATAAAGCAGGTTCAGGCTACTGCCGCCGTCCATCAGGACTCTGGTGAGGTGAAATCCGTCAATGATTGGGTCTAGAACCAATGCGGCGAATCCGCCATGGCGGATGCTAGTGGGGTGGTCCCTTCAATCAAAAGTGATCGGGCAGGAGGACCACGGATTGAACTTTGGGGCGACTGGCTCCATCGCATATACGTCCCTTAGTGCACGCTTCCGCTCCCTTTTGGGTATGTGGGTTGCGTATATCATGTTCACCGTCCACACTTGTAGGGGGGAAGCCCTTCTGTCCTCTATTGTTCGGCGGTCGGGGATCCTCCTCGTCGTCGCTATGCAGCCCCTTGTCATTGTTTTCGGCATTTAACTTGCCTGCCTGCTTGAACACCCAACAATCCCTGTTGGTGTGGTTGGCTTGTTTTTTGGGGGTGCCGTGTATCTGGCACGAGCGATCGAGTATTCTGTCCAAATTGGACGGGCCTGGAGTATTTCTTTTGAATGGCTTTTTCCGCTGACCAGGTTTAGAGCCTCTGAATCCGGCATTGACTGTCGTATCCTCTGCATTGTCACCGTTAATGCGGTGCTTGTGCTTGTTGCGACGCGACCTGCCGTTGCTGTCCTTGGTATCCGAATTACCAGGGCTCTTGGTCATGTTGTTACTACGAGCTAGCCAGCAGTCCTCTCCCGCGCAAAAGCGGGTCATGAGTGTTGTGAGGGCTGCCATGGATTTCGGCTTTTCCTGTCCTAGGTGCTGGGCAAGCCACTCGTCGCGGATGTTATGTTTGAAGGCTGCAAGGGCCTCTGCATCCGGACAGTCGACGATTTGATTTTTCTTGGTTAGGAACCGTGTCCAGAATTTTCTGGCCGATTCCTCTGGCTGCTGAATTATGTGGCTTAGGTCATCAGCGTCTGGTGGTCGCACATAAGTGCCCTGGAAATTGTCGAGGAATGCGGCTTCCAGGTCTTCCCAACAATCAATTGACTCTGCTGGCAAGCTATTAAGCCAATGCCGAGCTGGTCCTTTAAGCTTGAGTGGGAGGTATTTGATGGCGTGTAGATCATCACCGCGGGCCATGTGGATATGAAGGAGGTAGTCCTCGATCCATACCACAGGATCTGTTGTGCCATCATACAATTCGATGTTTACGGGTTTGAAGCCCTCGAGGATTTGATGATCCATTACTTCATCTGTGAAGCATAGTGGGTGTGCGGCGCCCCTGTACTGGGCTATATCACGACGTAGCTCAAATGAGCTTTGTCTGCTGTGTTCGGCTCGGCTGGATTTGTTGTATCCGGCATGACGGTTATCCTCACGTGCAGTGAGGCGCCCACGCGATCCATAGATCGATCTTGTTTGCCTTGCCTTGTCCTCCAATATATCTCGCAGGTCTAGCGCATTTCCCCGTGCCTTGGTACTTTTTGAGCGACGCTAGGGTGCGGCTTGAGTGGAGGGCCGAGAGGCCTCTCTGTCGCGGCCACGAGGTGGCCGGTCGGCCACATCATGCGCTGGTGATGTAGGTTTGGGTGCTTCCTCCTCTAATCGGAGTAGCAGCCTGCGTTTTGGGTAGCTCTTGGAGGGGCGTTCGAGTTCATACTCTTCAGCCGCAAGGACTTTGGTCCATCTGTCAGCTAGCAAATCTTGGTCAGCTCTAAGCAGTTGCTGCTTTTTGTTTAGGCTGCTTGCCGTGGCCATAAGCCTGCGTTTGAAACACTCCTGTTCGACGGGATCCTCAGGCACGACAAATTCGTCGTCGTCGAGGCTTGCCTCGTCTTTAGAGGGAGGCATGTAATTATCGTTCTCTACCTCTCTGTCTGCCGCTCTCTCATGAGGGCTGACTTCTCCATCCTCCTGCGCTGAATCCTGCTGGAGGGGGTTGGCTTCGGCACTGTCTGGGGTGTTATTATCTCCGGTGCTGGAATCGCCATTTTTGTTGTGGCGAGATTTAGAGCGGCGCCGCTGACGCTGGCACTTAGGCTGTTTCTTGGAGGGGTCATCCTCCGTTGTTCCATCGCCATTCCCATCGTTTGGGATATCCACCATGTATATGTTGTATGACGAGGTGGCCTTCCAGTGCCCTGTAGGCGCTGGTTCTTGGTCGTCTCCTGCATCGTCGTCCATACCGTCGATGTCTTCGGAGTCGAAGTCGAGCATGTCGGTTAAATAATCAACAGTGGCTACGAAGTGGGTGGTGGGTGGGCTTTGAATTTCTTCGTTGTCCGCATCCCATCCTTCCTGACCATGATCCGGCCAGGGCTCTCCCAATAAAGAGAGAGACTTTAGTGAATTCAGGATGTTGCCAAAGGGCGAGTGCTGAAAGATGTCCGCGGCAGTGAACTCCATGATCAGCGCCCAATCGGATTCGATTGGCAGGGGCGCAGAAGGTTCGGAGTCCGGCACCTTGGAGGCACGAGCTTCGCAAAGGACAGGGTTGGTGTTCGGCTCGATCGCCATAGAGATAGCAGCCCCCGAGGCGGTGTCCAGCCACCCGTCCTCGATCGGCGGAGTTGGCTCCGAGCTAAGGGTCAAAGCGGACATTGGTGCGGCCTCCAGGGCACTGTCCGGCGGCAGAGCTAGATCATGCCCATCGTGACAGTGCGGCGTGCTTGGCTGTGGCTCGAACCCATCGAAGATCAAGTCTCCGCGGACGTCAGCCGTATAGTTCAAACTTCCAAATCTGACCTGATGGCCAGGGGCGTAGCTTTCGATCTGCTCTAGATGGCCAAGCGAATTGGCCCGAAGTGCAAAGCTACCGAATACGAAGATCTGTCCGGGGAGAAAAGTCTCACCCTGGACCGCATTGTTGTTGATGATCGGAGGAGCCATCGGGCCTAAAGATGACGACACGGAGGAACTCTCAATGAAAGCATCAATGTCGGTGTGAAAACCGGCGGATCTCGGGTAGGGGGTCCCGAACTGTGCGTCTAGGCTGATGGTAACAGGAGACAAGGGACCCGATGTTTTTACCCAGGTTCGAGCCCTCTCGATGAAGGTAAAACCCTACTCCTGCTTGATTAATATTGATGATATGGGTAGTACAAGCGTAGATCTACCACGAGATTAGAGAGGCTAAACCCTAGAAGCTAGCCTATGGTATGATTGTTGTTCGTCCTACGGACTAAAACCCTCCGATTTATATAGGCACCAAAGAGGGTTAGGTTTACACAGAGTCGGTTACAATGGTAGGAGATCTACATATCCGTATCGCCAAGCGTGCCCTCCACGCCAAGGAAAGTCCCATCCGGACACGGGACGAAGTCTTCAATCTTGTATCTTCATAGTCCAGGAGTCCGACCAAAGATGATAGTTCGGCTATCCGGACACCCCCTAATCTAGGACTCCCTCAGTGGGCGTGCCCTGGACCCTCGTGGCCAGGTGCTTACCCTCCCTGCTGTGTTCTCAGTGCCTAAAATCCTAAAATATTCCAGAAAAAATCATACTAAATTTGTAGGGCATTTGGAGAACTTTTATTTTGGGATATTTTTTATTGCATGGATAATTTAGAAAACAGACAGATAATACTATTTTTTCTTTATTTATTCTAAATAACAGAAAGTAAAAGTTGGGTACAGAAGGTTGTGCCTTCTAGTTTCATCCATCTCATGATCATCAAAAGGAACCCACTAACAAGGTTGATCAAGTCTTGTTAACAAACTCATTCCGAATAACATGGAACCGGAGAAATTTCAAATAACACTAGGTTACCTCAACGGGGACATGAACATCCCCTATAATAAGAATATCGTATTTCTTCTTAACAGTAGGAAGAGGAAATTCAAAACCTCCAATAATGATAGTTGGATTTTTTCCAATAGAATTGATGCTATGAACTTGAGGTTGTTTCCTCGGAAAGTGTACCGTATGCTCATTGCCATTCACATGAAAAGTGACATTGCCTTTGTTGCAATCAATAACAGCCCCTGCAGTATTCAAAAAGGGTCTACCAAGGATAATCGACATACTATAGTCCTCGGAAATATCAAGAATAACAAAGTCCATTAAGATAGTGACATTTGCAACCACAACAGGCACATCCTCACAAATACCGACAGGTGTAGCAGTTGATTTATCATCCATTTGCAAAGATATCTCAGTAGGTGTCAACTTATTCAATTCATGTCTACGATATAAAGAGAGAGGCATAACACTAACACCGGCTCCAAGATCACATAAAGCAGTTTTAACATAGTTTCTTTTAATGGAGCATGGTATAGTTGGTACCCCTGGATCTCCTAGTTTCTTTGGTATTCCATCTTTAAAAGTATAATTAGCAAGCATGGTGGAAATTTCAGCTTCCGGTATCTTTCTTTTATTTGTAATAATATCTTTCATATATTTAGCATAAGGATTTACTTTAAGCATATCAGTTAAGTGCATACGTAAGAAGATAGGTCTAATCATTTCAGCAAAGCGCTCAAAATCCTCATCATCCTTTTCCTTGGATGGCTTAGGAGGAAAAGGCATGGGTTTCTGAACCCATGGTTCTCTTTCTTTACCGTGCTTCCTAGCAACAAAGTCTCTCTTATCATAACTTTAATTCTTTGATTATGGGTTATCAAGATCAATAGCAGGTTCAACCTACTCATCATTATTATTGCTAGGTTGAGCATCAACATGAACATTATCATTAACATTATCACTAGGTTCATGTTCATCACCAGTTTGTGTTTCAGCATCAGAAATAGAAATACCATTGGGATTCTCAGGTGTGTCTATAACAGGTTCACTAGAAGCATTCAAAGTCCTATCATTTCTTCTTCTTCTTTTTAGAAGTACTAGGTGCATCTAAATTATTTCTCTGAGAATCTTGCTCAATTTTCTTAGGGTGCCCTTCAGGATACAAAGGTTCCTGAGTCATTCTACCAGTTCTAGTAGCCACTATAACAGCAAAATCATGTTTATTATTTAATTCATCGAGCAAATCACTTTGAGCTTTAAGTACTTGCTCCGCTTGAGTGGTAACCATCGAAGCATATTTACTAATGAGTTCAAGTTCACCTTTAACTCTAGCCATATAATCACTCAAGCGTCCAATCATGTAAGGGTTACTCTTTAATTCTCTACCAACATAAGCATTAAAACTTTCTTGTCTAGCCATAAAGTCATCAAATTCATCCAAACATTGGCTAGGAAACCTAGTAGACGAGATTTCAACCTTTTCATCTCTATAAAAAGAATTCACCTCTACTACCTGTGTCGGCTTATCAAGACCATGTGCTTCTTCAATAGGTGGTATATTAAGACCATGTATTTCTTCAACAGGAGGTAAATTCTTAACATCTTCAGCTTTAATACCTTTTTCTTTCATAGATTTCTTTGCCTCTTGCATATCTTCAGGACTGAGAAATAGAGCTCCCCTCTTCTTCGGAGTTGGTTTAGGAATATGTTCAGGAGTTGGCTCAATTGGCTCAGGAATTGGTTTGGGAAGAGTCCAATTATTTTCATTAGTCAACATATTATTCAATAACGATTCAGCTTGGTCAACCGTTCTTTCCCTGAAAACACAACCAGCACAACTATCCAAGTGGTCCTTGGAAGCATCGGTTAGTCCATTATAAAAGATATCAAGTGTTTCATTTTTCTTAAGAGGATGATCAGGCAAAGCAATAAGTAACCGGAGAAGCCTCCCCAAGCTTGTGGGAGACTCTCTTATTCAATTTGCACAAAATTATATATTTCCCTCGAGGCAGCTTGTTTCTTATGAGGGGGGAAATATTTAGCATAGAAGTAATAAATCATATCCTGGGGACTACGCACACAACCAGGATCAAGAGAATTAAACCAAGTTTTAGCATCACCCATTAATGAGAATGGAAATATCTTAAGGATATAATAAGAACGGTATTTCTCATCATTAGTGAACAGGGTGGCTATATAATTTAACTTAGTAAGATGTGCCACAATAGTTTCAGATTCATTGCCATAAAAAGGATCAGATTTGACCAAAGTAATTATCTCGGGATCAATAGAGAATTCATAATCCTTATCAGTAAAGATAGGTGAAGTAGCAAAAGCAAGGTCATATTTCATTCTAGCATTTAGAGATTTCTTTTTAAGTTTAGCTAGTAACTTCTTAAGATCAGATCTATCATTGCAAGCAAGAAGATCTCTAACAGTTTCTTCATCCGTAACATAACCCTTAGGAACAATAGGCAATTCATACTTAGGGGGAGAACCTTCATCATCACTATCTTCAATAATATCATCTTCAATAATTTCATTCTGTCTAACCCTAGCAAGTTGTTCATCAAGAAATTCACCTAATGGCACAGTAGTATCAAGCACGAAAGTAGTTTCATCATAAGTATCATGCATTGCAGAAGTGGCATCATCACTAACATGCGACATATCAGAATTCATAGCAGTAGCAGGTTTAGGTGTCGCAAGCTTACTCAAAACAGAAGGAGAATCTAGTGCAGAGATAGATCGCAGTTCCTTACCTCCCCTCATAGTTGAGGGAAAAATCTTAGTTCTTTCGTCTTTCAAGTTCCTCATAGTGACTAGCAGATATAAATCCCAAGTGACTCAAAGAATAGAGTTATGCTCCCCGACAACGGTGCTAGAAAATAGTCTTGATAACCCACAAGTAGAGGGGATCGCAACAGTTTTCGAGGGTAGAGTATTCAACCCAAATTTATTGATTCGACACAAGGGGATCCAAAGAATATTCTCAAGTATTAGCAGTTGAGTTGTCAATTCAACCACACCTGGATAACTTAGTATCTGCAGCAAAGTATTTAGTAGCAAAGTAGTATGGAAGTAACGGTAACGGTAGCAAAAGTAACGATAGCAGTTTTGTAGTAATTGTAACAGCACCAACGGTAAAGTAAATAAGCAAAGCGCAATATGTGAAAAGCTCATAGGCATTGGATCAGTCATGTATAATTATGTCGGATGCGATTCCTCATGTAATAGTTATAACATAGGGTGACATGAAACTAGCTCCAGTTCATCAATGTAATGTAGGCATGTATTCCGAATATAGTCATACGTGCTTATGGAAAAGAACTTGTGAGGGAGTCCCGGACTAGGGGGTGTCTGGATAGCCGAACTATCATCATCGGCCGGACTCCAAGACTATGAAGATACAAGATTGAAGACTTCGTCCCGTGTCCGGATGGGACTTTCCTTGGCGTGGAAGGCAAGCTTGGCGATACGGATATGTAGATCTCCTACCATTGTAACCGATTCTGTGTAACCCTAGCCCTCTCCGGTGTCTATATAAACCGGAGGGTTTTAGTACGTAGGACACAACAACAATCATACCATAGGCTAGCTTCTAGGGTTTAGCCTCCTTGATCTCGTGGTAGATCCACTCTTGTACTACCCATATCATCAATATCAATCAAGCAGGAGTAGGGTTTTACCTCCATCGAGAGGGCCCGAACCTGGGTAAAAACACCGTGTCCCTTGTCTCCTGTTACCATCCGCCAAGAGGCACAGTTCGGGACCCCCTACCCGAGATCCGCCGGTTTTGACACCGACATTGGTGCTTTCATTGAGAGTTCCTCTGTGTCGTCACCGATAGGCTCGATGGCTCCTTCGATCATCAACAACAAAGACGCAGTCCAGGGTGAGACTTTTCTCCCCGGGAAGATCTTCGTATTCGGTGGCTTCGCACTGCGGGCCAATTCGCTTGGCCATCTGGAGCAGATCGAAAGCTACGCCCTGGTCGTCAGGTCAGATTTGGAAGTCTGAACTTCACGGCTGACATCCGCGGAGACTTGATCTTCGATGGATTCGAGCCACAGCCGAGCGCGCCGCACTGTCACGATGGGCATGATTTAGCTCTGCTGCCGGACAGTGCCCTGGGGGCCGCACACGAGTCCGCTCCGACCCTCAATTCGGAGCCGGCTGCGCAGATCGAGGACGGGTGGCTAGACACCGCCTCGGGGGCTGCAACCTCTACGGCGATGGAGCCGAATACTGACCTTGTCCCTTGTGAAGCTCGTGACTCCGAGGTGCCGGACTCCTCGCCGGACTCCGAACCTCCCGCGCCCCCTCCAATCGAATCTGACTGGGCGCCGATCATGGAGTTCACCGCTACGGACATCTTTCAACACTCACCTTTTGGTGACATCCTGAATTCGCTAAAATATCTCTCGTTATCAGGAGAGCCCTGGCCGGACTGCGGTCATGACGGTTGGGATGCGGACGACGAAGAAATTCAAAGCCCACCCACCACCCACTTAGTAGCCACTGTCGACGATCTAACCGACATGCTAGACTTCGACTCCGAAGACATCGAAGGTATGGACGACGATGCCGGAGATGACCAAGAACCAGCGCCCACTGGGCACTGGAAAGCCACCTCGTCAAAGGACATATACATGGTGGACATCCCAAAGGATGGGAATGGCGATGGAACAGCGGAGGAAGACCCCTCCAGGAAATAGCCTAAGCGCCGGCGTCAGCGGCGCCGCTCTAAATCCCGCCACAGCAAGAATGGAGATTCCGGCACCGGAGATAATAACACCCCAGATAGTGCCGAAGACAACCCCCTCCAGCAAGATTCAGCACAGGAGGACGGAGAAGCCAGCCCTCACGAGAAAGCGGCAGACGAAGAGGTAGAGGACGATAATTACATGCCTCCCTCCGGAGACGAGGCAAGCCTCGACGACGATGAATTCGTCGTGCCTGAGGATCCCATCGAACAAGAGCGTTTTAAACGCAGGCTTATGGCCACGGCAAACAGCCTCAAAAGCAGCAATAGCTTAGAGCTGATCAAGATCTTCTAGCCGACAGATGGACTGAAGTCCTTGCGGCCGAAGAGCATGAACTCGAACGCCCCTCCAAAAGCTACCCCAAGCGCAAGCTGCTCCCCCGATTAGAGGAGGAGGCATATAAACCTGCATCACCAGCGCACAATACGGCTGACCGACCACCTCATGGCCGCGACAGAGAGGCCTCTAGGCCCTCCACTAGAACCGTACCCCGGCATCGCTCGAAAAGCACAAAGCCACAGGGGAACGCTCCGGACTTGCGAGATATATTGGAGGATAAGGCAAGACAATCAAGATCGATCTATGGATCGCGTGGGCGCCCCACGATACGCGACGACATCCGTCGCGCCGGACACAGCAAGTCCGGTCGGGCCAAACACAGTAGACAAAGCTCGTTTGAGCTACGTCGTGATATAGCCCAATACAGAGGCGCCGCACACCCACTATGCTTCACAGATGAAGTAATGGATCATCAAATCGCCGAAGGGTTTAAACCCTTGAATATTGAATCCTACGATGGCACAACAGACCCCGCGGTTTCGATCGAAGACTATCTCCTACATATCCACATGGCCCGCGGTGATGGTCTTGACGCCATCAAATACCTCCCACTCAAGCTTAAAGGACCAGCTCGGCATTGGCTTAACAGCTTGCCAGCAGAATCAATTGGGTGTTGGGAGGACCTGGAAGCCGCATTCCTTGATAACTTCCAGGGCACGTATGTGTGACCACCAGACGCTGACGACCTAAGCCATATAATTCAGCAGCCAGACGAATCGGCCAGACAATTCTGGACACGGTTCTTAACTAAGAAAAATCAAATCCTCGACTGTCCGAATGCAGAGGCCCTCGCGGCCTTCAAACATAACATCCGCGACGAGTGGCTTGCCCGGCACCTGGGACAGGAAAAGCCAAAATACATGGCAGCCCTCACATCTCTCATGACCCGCTTCTGCGCGGGAGAGGACGGCTGGCTAGCTCGCAGCAACAACCTCAGCAAAAATTCTGGCAGTCCGGATACTAAGGACCGCAACGGCAGGTCGCGTCGCAACAAGCACAAACACCGTATTAACGGCGACAATACTGAGGATACGGCAGTCAATGCCGGATTCATAGGCTCCAACCCCGGTCAGCGGAAAAAGCCATTCAAAAGAACTACTCCGGGTCCGTCCAATTTGGACCGAATACTCGACCGCTCGTGCCAGATACACAGCACCCCCGAAAAGCCAGCTAATCACACCAACAGGGACTGTTGGGTATTCAAGCAGGCAGGCAAGCTAATTGCCGAAAACAATGACAAGGGGCTGCATAGCGATGACGAGGAAGAGACCCGACCGCCGAACAATAGAGGACAGAAGGGTTTCCCCCCACAAGTGCGGACGGTGAACATGATATACGCAACCCACATACCCAAGAGGGAGCGGAAACGTGCACTCAGGGACGTATACGCGATGGAGCCAGTCGCCCCGAAGTTCAACCCATGGTCCTCCTGCCCGATCACTTTTGATCGAAGGGACCACCCCACCAGTATCCGCCATGGCAGATTCGCTGCATTGGTTTTAGACTCAATCGTCGATGGATTTCACCTCACCAGAGTCCTGATGGACGGCGGCAGCAGCCCGAACCTGCTTTATCAGGATACAGTGCGCAAGATGGGCATAGACCCCTCAAGGATTAAACCCACAAAGACGACCTTCAAAGGCGTCATACCATGTGTAGAGGCCAATTGTACAGGCTCAGTCACACTTGAAGTGGTCTTCGGATCCCCAGATAACTTCTGCCGTTCCGCAGCGGCTATCATGCTCTGCTCGGACGAACCGCGTTTGCAAAGTTCAACGCGGTGCCGCACTACACATACCTCAAGTTCAAGATGCCAGGCCCTCGAGGAGTCATCACGGTCAATGGAAACACTGAACGCTCTCTCCAAACGGAGGAACATACAGCGGCTCTCGCTGCAGAAGTACAGTGCAGCCTCTTAAGGCAATTCTCGAGTCCGGCCGTTAAGCGACCGGACACGGCTAAACGCACCCGGAGTAACCTACAACAAGACCACCTTTCACGTTCCGAGCATGCGTAGCAATGCGGCCCCAACCCCAGCCCTTGCAAAATTGCAAGACTAATCCTTCACGTACATCATTACACTCTGGAGATACCATGGGCATAGGGGGGGGCACGACCACGACAGGCCCAGAATGCGGCTTAACCACACCAGGGGCTCCCAAGTGTTTCATTTCTTTTTCCTTTTTTTCCTCTTCTTACCCACATGACTCCATTCACCAGAGGCCCTGTCCGGCAGTAGACCTGCCGAACTCACGATGCAACAGCCAGGGAAGGAGAAAGGCTACGACGAGTATCCAGGTGGTCTCCATTACGAGCATTAAATCTGTTTTATACACCATTCCGCAGCCTACCCCTGGAGGGGACATGTTTAATAGTCCCATCCCTTGCTTACCGCACTATTTGTATCGTTCTGCATTCATGGCAGTATTCCTTGAATAAACAATGCATCGCCTTTTTGCTTATAATTGCATTCCTTTCTTACACATATCTTCATTTATGACATGTTGCATCCGTACACTTTGGTACGGCTAAATACACCAGGGGCTTAAGTTCCCCACATTATGGTGTGATAAGTCCGAACACTTTCACAAGTGCGGCACCCCGAACTTATAGCATTATATGCATCGGCTCCGAATCATGTCTTGGGTCAATAGTTGGGTTTGCCTGGCTCCCATGTTTTGGTACCTTACGTTCTGTTATATCGGCTAAGGTAGCGCTGGGAGAACCACTGCGATTGCGCCCCAGTTGAGCTGGGCGAGCGCCTCAGTGGAGAAAGCTAAAACTGACCGTCATGACGAGGCGAGAGCCGGTCGCTGTTCGAGAGGTTTTTTCGAATCCCTAAAGACTTATGCCGCTTAGAGCGAGGAACCGGCCTTGTCCGGTCCAGGCGTGGATAGCGCCCCGAATTCGGCCTTCCAAAAACTAGGGGCTTCGCCGAAATTTAAAATTATAGAATTCTATGGCTAAGTGAGAGTGTTCAAGCACTATAAGTCTGGTTGCCTTGTTCGTTGTGTTGAACGCCTCCCTAGATGGACCCAAAAATGGGAACAAGAGCGCTCAAGTTTATCCCGAACACCCCAGCACTCGTGGCATGGGGGCTGAAGCCGACGACTTGCCATCTCTCAGATTTGATAAATGGCCGCACAGAAGGTAATATTTTAAATTAACAAGCGTTGCTTAGCGCATACGAACAAAGTTTTCGGCGCACAGGATAACAAAATGCGAGTGTACTCAAATATTACATCTTTGGAGCACTCACCCGCAACAATGCAGGCACCCTTCAGGACACCCTTATAATACATCTCGGGTGTGCGATACTCCTTGCCCGGCGGTGGCGCGTCCGTCAAAAGCTTCTCAGCATCCATCTTGCCCCAGTGCACCTTAGCACGGGCAAGGGCCCGACGGGCACCTTCAATGCAGGCGGAGTGCTTGATGACTTCAACCCATGGACAAGCATCCACTAGCCGCCGCACCAGGCCGAAGTAGCTCCCAGGCATGACCTCCTTGGGCCACAGCCGAACTATAAGGCCCTTCATGGCCTGTTCGGCCACCCTGTGGAGCTTGACCAGCTGCTTCAGCTGGTCGCTAAGGGGCACCGGATGTCCGGCCTCAGCATACTGAGACCAGAATACCTTCTCCGTCAAGCTCCCCTCCTCGGCTCTGTAGAAAGCGGCAGCATCGGACACGCTGCAGGGCAGATCTGCGAACGTTCCTGGAGAGCTCCGAATTCGGGTAAGTAACAAGTAATTCAGTTTAACATGCTTGCTTTGCATGAAGAATGCCTTACCCGCTGCTATTTTCTTCAAATCCTCAATTTCCTGGAGGGCCTTGTGGGCATCGGCCTTAGCGGCTTTGGCACTCTCAAGAGCCGACGCAAGCTCGGACTCTCGAGTCTTCGAGTCACGCTCCAAACTCTCGTGCTTTTCCACGAGAGCCTGGAGCTCTTGCTGTACCTCCGCCACCCGCGCCTCCTGCTTCTCTCACTCGGCTCGTTCCGCGGCCGCATCGCGTTCAGCCGCGGACACCGCCTCCTTCAGGGTTGCCACCTCGTTCGTAGCCCCTGGAGTACCCACGTTATCCTTGTTATTTCTCTTGCAACCAAATCCTTTTCTATAAGGTACTACTTTAATACGGTGTTACTCACCTTCCTTGTCCTTGAGCTGCTTCTTGGCACGGCCGAGCTTGCTCTCGGGCCGCTCGAGGCTCTGCTTCAAGGTATTGACCTCCGCAGTCAGTGCGGCAGAGGTCAGCAGCGGAGCCTGCATTCCCATATGGACACATTTTTTAAGACTCCTGCGTATATCTTTTTAGATCCTCAGTTCGGCTTTTGTTTCCGAACACCGAACCGAGCATCAGGGGCTACTATCTATGCGGTACTATATTACATATCTTAAAATTCTTACCTCAAAGCCTATTAGAAGGCTGCTGCAGGCCTCGGACAGCCCGCTCTTGGCGAGCTGAACCTTCTGAACCACCACACTCATGATAGTGTGGTGTTCTTCTTTGATGGAAGCGCCGTTGAGTGCCTCCAGCAAGTTATTCGGTGCCTCCAGTTGGACGGAGGCCGCCGGTGTCACAGTCTTGCCCTTCTTACGAAGGGCCGCCCGCCGGACTTCGGAACCACTGGAGGTTCTGGTACGGAATCCGGGAGGTTGCCCTGCGGCACCTCCCGCGCCTCCTCCTCCTGGTGGGTCCCTTCCCGGGATCCCACCTCGGTGTCGTCAGTGTCACGGGGGGTGGAGGCGGTCGGAAGAGAATCCATATCCGACGTGCCCAAGGACCCGCTCGACAAAGCAGGAAGATCGTCCTTGGGCGGACTACAGGGTTGTATGTGGCACTAGAAAGACACCATGCGACAAAAAGAAAAATTATAACTCATCTAGGAGTCCGGATACTTATGATCTGGCCAAGGGCTTGGCCCTTGAGGGCCACTCCTCGTCGCTGTCGCCGACGTTGGCGGAATAGTCCGGGGGAAGGGTCCTTCCCTTCTTGGACCCTTCGGCCTCCCTCGTTGGGGAGGCCTTCCTCTTCTTCTCTCCCCCCACTGGGGGAGAGGCCTCTTTCTTCTCCTCCTCGTCCTCGTGGGAGGAGTCCGCCTCGGAGTCATCGGACGATGAGTCCGATACCACCTGACGCCGGGAACTCCTTCGGGTTCTCGTGGCCTTCTTCTTGGCCTTCTTCTCTGGCACTGCGTAAAGTGTCGGGACCAGTAGCCCTGTCAAACGGGCATCCGCTGGGTCCTCTGGAAGGGGAGCCGGACAGTTAACATGTCCGTATGTCGCCTGCCAGGCCTGCTAAAGGTATTGGGAGTTTAGATCCCGCATAAAGTCAAAATATGAAAGGCAAGTGTCCCATAAAGGATAACATGGCTTTCCTCGCCAGCCGGACGCTGTGAGCTGAATCTGCGATCTTCGGTAGCGGATGCGGGAGCTTCGGCGCCCTTGAACAGCACCCTCCAGGCATCTTTGTACGTAGTCTCGAAGAGCCCGCTCAAGGTCCGGTGCTGTGCCGGATCAAACTCCCACAAATTGAAGTCCCGTTGCTGGCAGGGGAGAATCCGGCGGATGAGCATGACCTGGATCACGTTGACAAGCTTGAGCTTCTTGTTCACCAGGGTCTGGAGACAGGACTGGAGTCCAGTCAGCTCTTCCGAACTACCCCATAGCAAGCCCTTCTCTTTCCAGGAGTTGAGCTGCATGGGTATGCAAGATCTAAATTCAGGGGCCGCTGCCCATTTAGGGTCACGCGGCTCGGTGATGTAGAACCACCCCGATTGCCACCCTTTGATGGATTCCACGAAGGCACCCTCGAGCCAAGTGACGTTGGGCATTTTGCCCACCATGGCGCCTCCGCACTCCGCTTGGCTGCCCTTCACAACCTTCGGCTTGACATTGAAGGTCTTTAGCCACAAGCCGAAGTGGGGCTGGATGCAGAGGAAGGCCTCGCACACGATGATAAACGCCGAGATATTGAGGATGAAATTTGGGGCCAGATCGTGGAAATCCAGGCCATAGTAGAACATGAGCCCCCAGACAAAGGGGTGGAGTGGGAAGCCCAGTCCGAGGAGGAAATGGGGAAGGAATACCACCCTCTCATGGGGCCTGGGGTGGGTATGAGCTGCCCCTCGTCGGGGAGCCGGTGCGCCATGTCGCTGGACAGATATCCAGCGCTGCACAGCTTCTCGATGTGCCCCTCCGTAACGGAGGAGGCCATCCACTTGCCTCCCGCTCCGGACATGGCTGGAGAAGGTCGAGGTGAGATGTGCGGACTTGGGCGTTGGAGCTCGAGTGCGCGGAGATGGATAAACAAAGGAGGAAGAAGGCATAGGTAAAAAAGGTGGATCCTTATCCCCTTATATATGGGCGGATGAAATGCGTCCCTACTGGCCTGGTAAAACTCGCTTATCTCCCAAGCGCCGCAATCAATGGCGCGGTTGGGTTACCCACGTCCGTATTGATGGGGATCCCGGAATAAGGGGAACACGATCTCTGCTTCGACAAGACATGCCAAGGAAACCGCTTCGCTAAACGCGCTGAGGTGGTATAATAAAAACAATTCGAGTAAAGGCTTGGTTGTGGTGTGACGTCACGCCACAAAATACGTCAGCAGATTGAACTTGTGTAAATATTATTCTCTCTACGGTGGCATGTGGAATTTATTTTACAGAGCTGGACACTATCCTGGTGTTCACAATCTTCTATGAATTATTCGGAGGAGGAACCCACCTTGCAGTGCCGAAGACAATATGCGCGCCGGACTCGTCGTCATTGAAGCCTGGTTCAGGGGCTACTGAGGGAGTCCCGGACTAGGGGGTGTCCGGATAGCCGAACTATCATCATCGGCCGGACTCCAAGACTATGAAGATTCAAGACTGAAGACTTCGTCCCGTGTCCGGATGGGACTTTCCTTGGCGTGGAAGGCAAGCTTGGCGATATGGATATGTAGATCTCCTACCATTGTAACCGACTCTGTGTAACCCTAGCCCTCTCCAATGTCTATATAAACCGTAGGGTTTTAGTCCGTAGGACACAGCAACAATCATACCATAGGCTAGCTTCTAGGGTTTAGCCTCCTTGATCT
The DNA here is from genome assembly GCF_002162155.2 of Triticum dicoccoides. Classification (NCBI taxonomy): domain Eukaryota; kingdom Viridiplantae; phylum Streptophyta; class Magnoliopsida; order Poales; family Poaceae; genus Triticum; species Triticum dicoccoides. The sequence goes on from NC_041387.1 coordinate 127,713,477, forward strand.
CGTGGTAGATCCACTCTTGTACTACCCATATCATCAATATCAATCAAGCAGGAGTAGGGTTTTACCTCCATCGAGAGGGCCCGAACCTGGGTAAAAACATCGTGTCCCTTGTCTCTTGTTACCATCCGCCTAGACGCACAGTTCAGGACCCCCTACCCGAGATCCGCCGGTTTTGACACCGACAACTTGCATGACATCTTTTGTCCTACCCTCCCGTGGCAGCGGGGTCCTACTGGAAACTAAGGGATATTAAGGCCTCCGTTTAATAGAGTACCAGACCAAAGCATTAACACATAGTGAATACATGAACTCCTCAAACTACGGTCATCACCGAGAAGTATCCCGATTATTGTCACTTCGGGGTTGTCGGATCATAACACATAATAGGTGACTATAGACTTGCAAGATAGGATCAAGAACACACATATATTCATGAAACCATAATAGGTTCAGATCCGAAATCATGGCACTCGGGCCCTAGTGACAAGCATTAAGCATAGCAAAGTCATAGCAACATCAATCTCAGAACATAGTGGATACTAGGGATGAAACCCTAACAAAACTAACTTGATTACATGGTAAATCTCATCCAAACCATCACCGTCTAGCAAGCCTACAATGGAATTACTCACGCATGGCGATGAGCATCATGAAATTGGTGATGAAGGATGGTTGATGATGACGACGGCGGCGAATCCCCCTCTCTGGAGCCCCAAACGGACTCCAGATCAGCCCTCCCGAGAGAGATTAGGGCTTGGCGGCGGCTCCATATCGTAAAACGCGATGAAACTTTCTCTCTGATTTTTTCTCTAGGAAAGCAAATATATAGAAATGGAGTTGAGGTCGGTGGAAATCCAGGGGCCCCAGGAGGCAGGGAGTGTGCCCAGGGGGAGGGGGCGCGCTCCCCACCCTCATGGGCAGGGTGTGGGCCCCCTGGCCTTGATTTTTTCGCCAGTATTTTTTATATTTTCCAAAAATAATCTCCATGGATTTTCAGGTCATTCCGAGAACTTTTGTTTCTGCACAAAAATAACACCATGGCAGTTCTGCTGAAAACAGTGTCGGTCCGGGTTAGTTTCATTCAAATCAGGCAAGTTAGAGTCCAAAACTAGGGCAAAAGTGTTTGGAGAAGTAGATATGTTGGAGACATATCAGGGAGAAGGTCAAGGAAGAAGAAGAAGGAGGAGGGGGGCTCTCTCCCCCTTGCTTCCGGTGGCGCCGAAATGCCACCGGAGGCCATCATCATCACCGCGATCTACACCAACACCTCCATCATCTTCACCAACATCTCCATCACCTTCCCCCATCTATATTCAGCGGTCCACTCTCCCGCAACCCGCTGTACCCTCTACTTGAACATGGTGCTTTATGCTTCATATTATTATCCAATGATGTGTTGCCATCCTATGATTTCTGAGTAGATTTTCGTTGTCCTACCGATGATTGATGAATTTCTATGATTGGTTTAATTTGCTTGTGGTTATGTTGTTGTCCTATTGTGCCCTCCGTGTTGTGCAAGCGTGAGGGATTCCCGCTGTAGGGTGTTGCAATACATTCATGATTCGCTTATAGTGGATTGCTTGAGTGACAGAAGCATAAACCCGAGTAAGGGGGTTGTGGCGTATGGGATAGAGGGGACTTGATGCTTTAATGCTATGGTTGGGTTTTACCTTAATGATCTTTAGTAGTTGCGGATGATTGCTAGTGTTCCAATCATAAGTGCATATGATCCAAGAAGAGAAAGTATGTTAGCTTATGCCTCTCCCACATAAAACTTGCTATCATTCTAGTATAGTAGTCAATTGCTTAGGGACTCCTACCACCACTTTTCCACACTTGCTATATTTACTTTATTGCTTCTTTATCTAAACAGCCCCTAGCTTTTATTTACGTGCTCTTTATTATCTTGCAAACCTATCCAACAACACCTACAAAGTACTTCTAGTTTCACACTTGTTCTAGGTAAAGCGAACGTCAAGCATGCATAGAGTTGTATCGGTGGTAGATAGAACTTGAGGGAATATTTGTTCTACCTTTAGCTCCTCATTGGGTTTGACACTCTTACTTATCGAAAGAGGCTAAAATTGATGCTCTATACTTGTGGGTTATGAAGACCTTTTTCTGGCGCCGTTGCCGGGGAATCATAGCGTGGGGTGAATATTCTCGTGTGTGCTTGTTTGCTTTATCACTAAGTAATTTTTATTTGCCGTTCTTAGTTGTTTTCTATCTTTAGTTATGGGTAGGAAACGCAAAATACCAAAAAAATTAGTTGTACCTACTACACCAATGGTTGAAGAACCACTCAAAATCTATCGCACTCTTGAAGCTTTTTACTTGGATCATCTTCGATCCCTATGTGCTCGTGCTGAAACCACTACAAAAAAAAGACACACGCGTGACATTTTGGGCTGAACGAATTTTTTTTCTGTCATACTTATGACACTTCTATGACGATAATTGTGACAAAACTCGGTATCATCATAGATGTGGTGGGCTCCTACTTCTATGACAAGAAATCATGATAGAAAATGGGCTTTTCGTCCTGGGCGGGCCGGAGACGCAGCTGCATGACATTCTTTGGGCCGTCCATGACGGGAAAAACCGTAGTAGAAGCGAGTTCCCGGTTATGGTGGGTGGTCGGGAGCCGAGCGATGCGCGTTTCTCTCGTACACGTACGCGTGTGTGTGCGAGGCGTTGGCTGTAACTGAACCCGAGCGAGGCGCTGGGCTCTAACTGAACCCGAGCGATTGCACTGCAGGCTACGCGTTACTGAACGCGAGCGATCGATCGATGGCTGTTAACTAAACCCGATCGAGTGATTCCTTTGCTACTGCTGCTAACTAAAGCCGATCGATGCTGCCTCTAGATGAACAGTGAGCATTGCGGGAGGGTTTGGATGAACAGTGAGCGGTGGGGGTGGATGAACAGGACCCTGTGATGTTGCCTCTGGATGAACTGGACCCCGATCGATCGAGCCGGTTGGGGCTGGATGAACAGGACCCCGTTGAGGGCTGGATGAACAGGACGACACCGTGGAGGGTTGGATGAACAATAGAAGGTGGAGGTGTGGATGAACAGTAGCCCTTGGAGGGGTGGTTGAACAGGAGCCCGTGGAGAGGGGTGGTTGAACAGTAGCCGGTGGAGTAGCGCACGGTGGAGGCTGGATGAACAGGAGCCCATGGATGAACAGTCGCAGGTGAAGGCTGGAGGAGGTCGATGGTGGATGAACAGTAGCCCGTGGAGGCTGGAGGAGGTCGACGGTGGAGATGAACAATATCCCGTGGAGTCCCGTTTTGCGGTACGCCACACCCCTCCCGATGAACAGGACCCCCGTTTCGACCGTAGCGCTCCAACACAAGTCCGTTTCCTCCGTTTTGCGGTACGCCACACCCCTCCCGATCAACAGGACCCCGTTTCGACTGTAGGAGGTCCAAGACAACTTCGTTTCCTCCGTTTTGCGGCACGCCAGACCCCTCCCGATGAACAGGATCCCGTTTCAAACTTGGCCGATCAAACACAAGGATGTTTCCTCCATTCTGCGGTACGCCAGGCCTCGTTTCCATTGCCTGTTCCGTCCAAGCCCTCCCGATGAACACGATGACGCATTCTGTTCTGACCCAGCCGGTTGGCTCCCCATGAACACGACGACGATGTTGTTTCTCCATTCTGACCCAGCCATGTACCCGAGCCCTGGCCGTACGTATGCACGAGTAGGCATTCGAGACCCCGCCCGTATGTACGTACATGGCCGTATTTACTTTCTTGCACCCTAGTTGTTATACGTACGTGTATATGCTACATGCGCGCCTCTACTATGACACGTGCGTGCATCTACATCGACCAGTATGTATGTACACGTTCGCGACCAGAATGACAACGCTACGTACGCTTCGACCGGGTGGGTCCTGACTATCAGGCACTTCCTTGCGTGCGAAGATGTAGCTGGTTGGCCCCAGCAGTCACGGGGGTGAATCATTTTTTTCAGACGCACTTCCTTGGGTGCGAAGATGTAGCTGGTGGGTCCCAGCAGTCAACGGGGCGAATCATTTTTTTTTGCCCGGGCGCACTTCCTTACGTGCGAAGATGTAGCTAGTGCGTCCCAGTAGTCAGGGGGAAACATTGTTTTTCGTGAAATACGGTGGCCCGTCCGGTGGGTCCCTGCTGTCAGGTGGAGGAATCAGCATTTTGCACGTAATAAGCACTTCCTTGCTGCTGCAGTGGACCTAGCTATCAGCCTCTCCACGTATAGTCCACGTCCGATGGAAGTCATTCCTTGACCATGTTGACCACGCCACGCCGAGAGCACCAGGCCGGTGGACGATGACGAGGCGTAGGAAGGGGATGACGCAGAGCCGGGGAAGACGCGGTAGTGGATGCCCATGCAGAGAGGAGTACGAGGGTTCACTGGTTCGGAAGTGGTGTGAGGCTGCCGTCGCTGCAGAATAACAGGGGGTGTGGGTGAGTAGAGGGATGGCCTGGCCAGCGGTGGGAGTAGTAGGGGGCGGTGAGGCCTCCGCGGCATCACAGCCGGCCACGGGAGGGAGGAGCACGCAGCATGACCCGCGCTGGTTTGGGGGCTGGAGCAAGAAGACTAGAGGTTGAAGAAGCACTACGGCCGTAGGATGAACATCGTACGGTAACAGGAGCTAGAATCGTTCATATTGACTAAGTTGACAAAGCCATCCGTCCCCGTCAACTTGGTAGGCCCACAAGTCAGCCTCCCACTCTGCTGGGTTCCAGCTGGCGGGGAGAGTATTCATTTTTTTGCGCGTAATAAGGAGGCACTTCCTTGCGTGCGAAGATAGCTGGTGGGTCCGACCTATCAGCGGGGGGCATGTTTTTTTGCCAAATACAGAGGCCCTTCCGGTGGGTCCCAGATGTCAGGTGCAGGAATCATTATTTTGCATGTAATAAGGAGGCATTTCCTTGTGTGCGGCCATGGACCCAGCTGTCAGCCTCTCCACGCACAGTCTACTTCCGATGGTGTCGTTCGTTGACCAAGTTGACCACGCCATGCCGAGCGCATCCAAGGTGGTGGACGATGGTGAGGCTCTGGACAGCAACGAGCCGGAGATAGGAAGACGCGGGAGTAGAGTCGCAGACAGAGAGGTGTACGAGGGTTAACTGGTTCTAGTGCGGTGTGGTTTGGTAGTCGGTGGAGAAGAACATGAGGTGTGGAGGGGTGGAGGGATGGCCTGGACAACGGTGGAGTAGCGCTTCACAGCGACGCGTGCTAAGCAGAGCTGCTAGCAGCAGGAGGCGGGAAGTGGTCCCGCTGGCGCTGGAGGAAGAAGTCGAGAGATTGAAGATGGATGCCGGTCGTTGGATGTAAATCCAACGGCTAACATGTCAGAATCATTTGTTGACTAAATTGACAACGACTTGCGTTGGCTTTGACCTATTGGCCCACATTTCGGCCTCCAAAAATGTGGCACATATTCAACCCATTTTTCAAAATTTACAGTCTTTTTTTGCATGGTAGAATTTACAGTCAATTTGATCTTTTTTTGAATTACAGTCCATTAGCTGGGCTGGGTGAACAAATAATGTAGCGTCCATGCAGCCCATTTATTTTTTTCCTAAAAGATTACAGGCCATTTGCACTTTCTTGAAATACACAATTTTAGTGGGCTGATTCTAATTATAATGTTGGGTTGGGCCAGCAATGTTATCAAAAAATAAAAAGGGGTTGAGCATTTTGTTATAAATATATTTAAATAATAAGTGATATTATTACATTCGTCCTTAAATCTTACCAAGCTTTTGTACACAATCACCAGGATTTTCGTGCCAAAACAATCCAGGATTTTATTGTTAACAAATTATTTTTATAAGTTAATAAGATGTGGGATATTGTTTTCTTATATATGTAAGTATCTGTTAAATATATGATGACAATAAAAATAATATATAATAACATATAAAATAATTTAAATATATATAATATAGTTAGAAGGGAAACATAAGTTGGACCTGGCGTTCCTATTCTTATATAGAAAAATAGAACAGACCTCTGCGTTTTCTTCAAAAAATCACATAAATTGGGCTGCCGATGTTTCAGAAAAATAAAACCTCGTACAGGAAGTCCATAGGCCGGTCGATACATGACGGCCCTCAAGAAAATACAAACATGCCTATGGACCTCCCATCCGAGGTCGTGGTTTGCGCATGTTAAAAAAGAAAGCCTAGACGGGGCAGCCCAAAACCCAGCTGATACTTGTTGCCCCAGTGATAATAAATGATACCTGCCAGCTCCCTGCCTTCATTGTGAATTTATCTCCTATAGTAACTACGTTGAAGCACCTAAAAAAATGTAACTATGTTAACAAACCCGTGGGCCCCAATGTTAGTATAGCATTAGGAGGAAGTATCTTTTCGATGAGGCACTTGCTTGCGTACGGCCATAGACCTGGTGGGTCCCGACTGTCTGTCTCTCCATGTACAGTCCTCTCTAGATTCCTCTCGTTTGTTCAGCATGTTCACAACGGCAGATAGCGGCATCGCGGCGAGCGCACAAAGGCGCAGCAGGGGATCCGACTACCTGAGGAAGTGCCTTATTATTAACGAAACTACTGAACTAGCCTAGTGGCCAAGTGACACTACCCGACAGCTGTTTCGCCCGGGTTCGATTCCACCTGTGCAGTGAAAATATCTCCAAATTTTTTGCCTCTGCCTTTATTGACATGTGGGTCCCCATTGTCATCTACGCACACCACGTCCAACACTTGCCAAAACTTCATCCCTCGTTTTCTCTGTGTTTCGCACACTCGACATTGTGTGGGCATTTTGAAATAGCATATCTTTTTGACTGTGCATCATGTGAAGATGTGCTATGCATGAATGTTGATCAGCATGATGTTAACTGGCTGGTAGTTCCATTTTCAACCATGAATAAAACTTCCAACATGATGTAAACCCTATTTGAAAAGGCCGTGTTAATATAAATGCTCTGCCTCTGAAAGTTGCAGTTTCTTATCTGAAACTGAACTTGCAGTTTCTTATCTGAAACTGAAACTTGCAGTTTCTTCTCTGAGAATCACATTGTCTGCACTTTTATACTCCTATGAAACTAGATTTTTAAGTGCTAAAAATAGATCTCTAGAATTCATAAAATACTTCATATGCTAAATACTGCAAATCTGAAATTCAACATACATATCTAAAAGTACTCTCAAAATACACAACACAAAACACAATTCATAACCTACAAATACTGACAACCCTAAGCTCCTATTGAAAATTCACAACCTGCCCGACTATTGGGCTGGGGGGCAGTCCCATCCTATTCCTCGGCGGCAGACAGCCGCCCCGTGAGACGATGTGAAAGGCGAGGGAGAGGATGGCGGGGAAGCGTCGTCGGGCCAACTGCTTTTCTCCTCTTGAAGTTGGGTTCGGTTGACGAAGACTCCACCGGCTTGCTTTGGCAGGACACCCTCACAAACGGCACCCTGTAGATGCTCGATTCTTCAATCTCTGGTGGATGCTCCATCTGGGATCGATACTCCCACCACCGCTCCCTCACGATCAGATTAGGTGAATCTGTTTTCTCCATGGCCCAGAGGAGCAGCTATATGTACAGCCGCGCGACTCCCTCCGGGAGTGCCGCCTTTTCACTCTGTTGCTGATATTTGGCCATGGATGTCGCCGTTGCCGCTAGTTGGTCCTTGTTGTCAAACCAAGACTGTATCTCCAACATCCTAGCTAGCTTCACAGGGTCGCCGTCTGCGATCCTCATGTATTGGTTGTACTCCTCCATCGATCTACTTCTCCACAACACCTTCACTCACCGGCGGTGGTTTTTGAATGGAAGAGGAGAGGAGCAGCACTGGTTTTGGTTTAGAACGGGAGAGGAGCGATGCTGGTTTTGGACTGGAACAGGAGAGGAGGGGCGGTGGTTTTGAAATGGAAGAGGAGAGGAGTGGTGCTGGATTTAGATTGGAACAGGAGAGGAGTGGTGGTGGTTTAAGAGGAGAAGAGCGGAAGAGCGACACTGGTCTTGGAAGTACTTTTTTTTGCGTATTTTGGGTCAAAGTTTGACCACGTACTGTATTTGACAAGCAAAACGTGAATGCATGTCACCAAAAATTGTATCATTTGGTTCGAATCTGAATGTACTTTCAAATTATATTATTTTTGCAACGTATAATGTGGGGTCGCTTTGTTAATTGAAGGGTAAATTGATTTTGATTTTGGTCCAGTCACAGTGTGCCGGCCCACTCGTGCAATCCCAAATCGCTGCCGCACGCTCCTCTCCCTCTTCTCCATTGCAAAACCACCTCCTCTCCTCTCCATCATCTCCATTCCAAAACCACCGTCTCGCCTCTCCCTCTTTTGATCTTCTCCATTGCAAAAGCACCTCCTCTCCACTCCATCATCTCCATTCCAAAACCATTGTCTCGCCTCTCCCTCTTCTCTATTGCAAGACCATCGTCTCTCCTCCCATCTTCCAAAGATAGCACCGGACCACTCAGAAGGACACTGATACGTCTCCAACGTATCTATAATTTTTGATTGTTCCATGCTATTATATTACCCGTTTTGGATGTTTATGGGCTTTACATTACACTTTTATATCATTTTTGGGACTAACCTACTAACCGGAGGCCCGGCCCGTATTGCTGTTTTTTTTGCCTATTTCAGTATTTTGAAGAAAAGGAATATCAAACGGAGTCCAAATGGAATGAAACCTTCGGGGGCGATCTTTTTGGAACAAATGTGATCTAGAGGACTTGTAGTGCAATTCAAGAAGCAATCAAGGAGGCCACGAGGGTAGAGGGTGCGCCCCCCTACTGGGAATGCCCCCCTATCTCGTGGGCCCCTCGGGCGGCCACCGACCTACTTCTTCCTCCTATATATACCCACGTACCCGGAGAACATCAGAGGCGACCATGAAAAACTATTTCCACCACCGTAACCTTCTGTATCCACGGGATCCCATCTTGGAGCCTTTGTCGGTGCTCCGCCGGAGGGGGAATCAACCATGGAGGCCCTCTACATCATCTCCAAGGCCTCTCCGATGAGTTGTGAGTAGTTTACCACAGACCTTCAGGTCCATAGTTATTAGCTAGATGGCTTCTTCTCTCTCTTTGAATCTCAATACCATGTTCTCTTCGATCTTCTTGGAGATCTATTCGATGTAACTCTTTTTGCAGTGTGTTTGTCGAGATCCGATGAATTGTGGGTTTATGATCAAGTTTATCTATGAGAAATATTTGAATCTCCTCTAAATTCTTTTATGTGTGATTAAGTTATCTTGGCAAGTCTCTTCGAATTATTAGTTTGGTTTGGCCTACTAGATTGATCTTTCTTGCAATGGAAGAAGTGCTTAGCTTTGGGTTCAATCTTGCGGTGTCCTTTCCCAGTGACAGTAGGGGCAGCAAGGCACATATTGTATTGTTGCCATCAAGGATAAAAAGATGGGGTTTATATCATATTGCATGAGTTTATCCCTCTACATCATGTCATCTTTCTTAATGTGTTACTCTGTTCTTTATGAACTTAATACTCTAGATGCATGCTGGATAGCGGTCGATGTGTGGAGTAATAGCAGTAGATGCAGGCAGGAGTCGGTCTACTTGTCACGGATGTGATGCCTATATACATGATCATGCCTAGATAATCTCATAATTATTCGCTTTTCTATCAATTGCTCGACAGTAATTTGCTCACCCACCGTAATACTTATGCTATCTTGAGAGAAGCCACTAGTGAAACCTATGGCCCCCGGGTCTATCTATTATCATATAAGCTTTCAATCTACTTTTATTTCCATCTTTACTTTTCCAATCTATATTATAAAATACAAAAAATATATTTATCTTATAATATTATCTCTATCAGATCTCACTTTTGCATGTGGTCGTGAAGGGATTGACAACCCCTTTATTGCGTTGGTTGCGAGTTCTTGTTTGTTTGTGTAGGTGCGTGGGAATTTTTAGGAGCCTCTTACTGGATTGATACCTTGGTTCTCAAAAACTGAGGGAAATACTTACGCTACTATTGCTGCATCACCCTTTCCTCTTCAAGGAAAACCAACGCAAGCTCAAGACGTAGCAAGAAGGATTTCTGGTGCCGTTGCCGGGGAGGTCTTCGCTCAAGTCAAGACATACAAAGTACCCATCACAAACCCATCTCCCTCGCATTTACATTATTTGCCATTTGCCTCTCGTTTTCCTCTCCCCCACTTCACCTTTGCCGTTTTATTCGCCCCCTCTTTCCCAATCACCTCTCTCTTTCGTTTGCCTTTCTGTTTGCTTGTGTGTTGGATTACTTGTCGCGATGGCCCAAGATAATACCAAATTGTCTGATTTCTCCAATACCAATAATAATGATTTCCTTAGTACTCTGATTGCTCCTCTTAATGATGTTGAGTCTTGTGAAATCAATACTGCTTTGCTGAATCTTCTTATGAAAGATCAATTCTCCGGCCTTCCTAGTGATGATGACGCTACTCATCTAAACAACTTTGTTGATTTGTGTGAGATGCAAAAGAAGAAAGATACGGATAATGATATTGTCAAATTGAAGTTATTTCTGTTTTCACATAGAGATCGTGCTAAAGTTTGGTTTTCGTCTTTGCCTAAGAATAGCCTTGATTCATGGAATAAGTGCAAACATGCTTTTATCTGTAAGTATTTTCCTCCCTCTAAGATCAACACTCTTAGGAACCATATTATGACTTTTAAACAGCTTGATCATGAGCATGTTGCCCAATCTTGGGAAAGAATGAAATTGATTATTCGCAATTGCCCTACTCATGGTTTGAATTTATGGATGAGCATACAAAAAATTTATGCCGGATTGAATTTTGCTTCTAGAAATCTTTTAGATTTGGCCGCGGGAGGCACGTTTATGGAAATCACCTTAGGAGAAGCTACAAAACTCCTTGACAATATTATGGCTAATTATTCTCAATGGCACACTGAAAGATCTACTAGTAAAAAAGTGCATGCTATAGAAGAAATTAATGTTTTGAGTGGAAAGATGGATGAACTTATGAGATTGTTTGCTACTAAGAGTGCTTCTATTGATCCCAATGATATGCCTTTGTCTACTTTGATTGAGAATAATAATGAACCTATGGATGTGAATTTTGTTGGTAGGAATAATTTTGGTAACAATGCTTATAGAGGAAACTTTAATCCTAGACCGTTCCCTAGTAATTCCTCTAATAATTATGGAAATTCCTACAACATTTCTTATGGTAATTTTAGTAAGATGCCCTCTGATTTTGAGAATAGTGTGAAAGAATTTATGATCTCTCAAAAGAATTTTAATGCCTTGCTTGAAGAAAAATTGCTCAAAGTTGATGATTTGGCTAGGAACGTTGATAACTCTCGCTTGATGTTGATTCTTTGAAACTTAGATCTACTCCTCCTAAGCATGATATCAATGAGTCTCTCAAAGCTATGAGAATTTCCATTGATGAGTGCAAAGAAAGAACCGCTAGATTGCGTGCTCTTCTAATTTCCATGAAAATAATGATGAAGATCTTGGATGTGTCCCCTATTAGATCTTTGTTTTGCAATATTAATATTAATAATGATGGGACTGGAGATGAGTCAACTTTAGTTAAAAGGCGTCCCAATGATTCAGAGTTTTTAGATCTTGATGCTAAATTTGGTAAAAGTGGGATTGGAGAGGTCAAGACTTTAAATAGCATTGAACCCACTATCTTGGATTTCAAGGAATTTAATTATTATAATTGTTCTTTAGAAGATTGTATTTCCTTGTTGCAATCTGTTGTGAATTCTCCTCATGCTTATAGTCAAAATAAAGCTTTTACCAAACATATTGTTGATGCCTTGATGCAATCTTTTGATGAAAAACTTAATTTGGAAGTTCTGTACCTAGAAAACTTTATGATGAGTGGGAACCTACTATAAAGATTAAAATTAAAGATCATGAGTGTTATGCTTTATGTGATTTGGGTGCTAGTGTTTCCACGATTCCGAAAACTTTATGTGATATTCCAGGTTTCCATGATCTTGATGATTGCTCTTTAAATTTGCACCTTGTGGAATCCACCATTAAAAAGGCAATGGGAAGGATCTATGATGTTCTCATTGTTGCAAATAGAAATTTGGTGCCCGTAGATTTTATCGTTCTTGATATAGATTGCAATCTTTCTTGCCCTATTATTCTTGGTAGACCTTTCCTTAGAATGATTGGTGCGATTATTGATATGAAGGAAGGGAATATTAGATTCCAATTTCCATTAAGGAAAGGCATGGAGCACTTTCCAATAAAGAAAGTCAAATTACCTTATGAATGTATCATGCGAGCTACTTATGAATTGAGTGCCAAAGATGGCACTACTTAGATCTATCCTCGCTTTTATACCAAGCTAGGGGCATTAAATGATAGCGCTAGATGGGAGGCAACCCAATTTTATTTGTGTTTTTTGTTTTTTTGTTTTTGTTTAGTAATAAATTTTGCATCTACCTTATGTTTAGATGTGTTTTTTATTTTATTTAGTGTTTGTTCCAAGTAGAACCTATAGGATAACCTATGGTGATAGTTAATTTGATTCTGCTGAAAAACAGAAACTTTGCCCGCACGAAAATAATTTTAGTAATTCACAGAAACGTGCTTTTGCATTGATTCGTTTTGCTGTAGATCAGTAGACAAATTGCCCAGGACTTCCTACTTTGGTAGGATATTTATAGTTCAAAAGTATTCAAGAGTTACAAATTGCTACAGATTGTTCTGTTTTTGACAGATTCTGCCTTTCGTGTGTTGTTTGCTTATTTTGATGCATCTATGGCTAGTATTAAGTGGTATGAACCATAGAGAACTTGAAATACAGTAGGTTTAACACCAATCTAAATAAAGAATGAGTTCATTACAGTACCTTATGTGGTGGTTTTTCTTTCTTTCACTAATGGAGCTTATGAGATTTCCTGTTGAGTTTTGTGTTGTGAAGTTTTCAAGTTTTGCATAAAGATTTGATGGACTATGGAACAAGGAGTGGCAATAGCCTAAGCTTGGGGATGCCCATGGCACCCCAAGATATTCAAGAACAGCCAAAAGCCTAAGCTTAGGGATGCCCCCGGACGGCATTCCCTTTTTCGTCTTCGTTTATCGGTAACTTTACTTGGAGCTATATTTTTATTTGCCACATGATATGTGTTTTGCTTGGAGTGTCTTGTATGATATTAGTATTTTATTTTTAGTTTTCCACAATCATCCTTGCTTTACACACCTTTTGGGAGAAGTCCACTTGATTAGAATTTATTAGAATACTATATGTGCTTCGCTTATATCTTTTGAGCTGGATAGTATTTGCTCTAGTACTTCACTTATATCTTTTAGAGCGCGGCGGTGGCTTAATTTTGAAGAAATTGTTGATCTATCATGCTTCACTTATATTATTTTGAGAGTCTTTTAGAACAGCATGGTATTTGCTATGGTTATTAATTTGGTCCTAGAATGATGAGCATCCAAGTTGGGTATAATAAAAACTATCACAGAAAGTGCATTAAACACTAGGATCAATTTGATGCTTGATAATTGTTTTGAGATATAAAGGTGGTAATATTAGAGTCATGCTAGTTGGGTAATTATGAAATTGAGAAATACTTGTGTTGAAGTTGGCAAGTCCCGTATCATGCACGTATGGTAAAAGTTGTGTGACAAATTTGTTGCATGAGGTGCTCTTTTAATTGTGTCGTGGATTTGTCACGGCAGATGTCCTAGTGTGAGGACTTAATCGCGAGGCCAACGCATCTATGTGGTAGCTTGAGAGGGGTTGATTGGAATCGAGAGACGCAACACAAGACAAGGATTTAGACAGCTTCGGGCCCCAGGAAACATCATCCGGTAACAACCCTACATGTTGTTTGTGGCTAGGTCACATTATCATCACGAGAGAGTCGCCGGTAAACTGGCTCTTTGTGTCTAACCCTAGAAATTGTTTCCTCTTGCCCTCTCCCTCTTTGGGGAGCCCTGCCCCTCCTTATATATGTTGAAGGGGCGGTTTACATGACTAGTCCTAGTTGGATTAGGATTACTCTATTATAAGTGGAGTCCTAGTCTTGCTTCCTTTGTAGGAGAATATTCCTTGTGCTTTCCTTATAAACTGGCCCACCATAACATGAACCGGCCTTCCATAAACCGCCTTCTGGGCCACCGTGTCTTGTCATTCCTCTGACCCACTCGCCGGGTCACCCATGAGTCGCCAGGCTCGGGCGGTTCACTTAGTGAGTTGTCCAGTCCAGCGGGGTTATACTTCCGTCCGGGTTACTCCGCGGGGTATATCCCCGAAAAATTGTCTTCCTTATGAGTGGAGGTCGGGATCGCGCAATGGTTAACTCCTACCAACCCTTCCCCTAGGAGCATGCGTAGTAGTACTTTGCTTCGAGGGCAAGTAGACTTTTGCAATAAGTATATGAGTTCTTTATGACTAATGTGAGTCCATGGATATACGCACACTCACCCTTCCACTTTGCTAGCCTCTATTGTGCCGCGCAACTTTCTCCGATATCATGCACCCATTATTTACCTTCCTCAAAACAGCCACCATACCTACCTATTATGGCATTAACATAGCCATTCCGAGATATATTGTCATGCAACTTTCCACCGTTTCGTTATTATGACACGCTCCATCATTGTCATATTGCTCTTTCCATGATCATGTAGTTGACATTGTATTTGTGGCAAGGCCACCCTCATAATTTTCATACATGTCACTCTTAATTCATTGCATATCCCGGTACATCGCTGGAGGCATTCATATAGAGTCATATTTTGTTCTAAGTGTTGACTTGTAATTCTCGAGTTGTAAATTAATAAAAGTGTGATGATCTTCATTATTAGAGCATTGTCCCAAGTGAGGAAAGGATGATGAAGACTATGATTCCCCCACAAGTCGGGATGAGACTTCAGACTTTAAAAAAAAAGAAAAAAAGGCCAAAGAGCCCACCAAATAAAAAAGGCCAAAAAAAGAGAAAGGCCAAATCAAAAAATGAGAGAAACATAGAGAAGGGACAATGCTACTATCTCTTTTCCACACTTGTGCTTCAAAGTAGCACCATGATCTTCATGATAGAGAGTCTCTTGTGTTGTCACTTTCATATACTAGTGGGAATTTTTCATTATAGAACTTGGCTTGTATATTCCAATGATGGGCTTCCTCAAAATGTCCTAGGTCTTCGTGAGCAAGCAAGTTGGATGCACACCCACTTAGTTTCTTTTGTTGAGCTTTCATACATTTATAGCTCTAGAGCATCCGTTGCATGGCAATCCCTACTCACTCACATTGATATCTATTGATGGGCATCTCCCTAGCCCATTGATACGCCTAGTTGATGTGAGACTATCTTCTCCCTTTTTGTCCCCACAACCAACACCTTATACCACCATAGTGCTATGCCCATGGCTTGCACTCATGTATTGCGTAAGAGTTGAAAAGGCTGAAGCGCGTTAAAAAGTATGAACCAACTGCTTGGCTGAAACCGGGGTTGTGCATGATGGGAGTATTTTGTGTAATGAAAATGAAGCATGGCCTAACTATATGATTTTGTAGGGATAAGCTTTCTTTGGCTATGCTATTTTGATAAGACATGATTATTTGTTAGTATGCTTCGAGTATTACTATTTTTTATGTTTTATAAGCTTTTATCTTGAATCATTTGGATCTGAACAATCATGCCACAATAAATAAAATTACATTGAGAATTATGCTAGGTAGCATTCCACATCAAAAATTCTGTTTTTATCATTTACCTACTCGAGGACGAGCAGGAATTAAGCTTGGGGATGCTTGATACGTCTCCAACATATCTATATTTTTTGATTGTTCCATGCTATTATATTACCCGTTTTGGATGTTTATGGGCTTTACATTACACTTTTATATCATTTTTGGGACTAACCTACTAACCGGAGGCCCAGCCCGTATTGCTATTTTTTTTCCTATTTCAATATTTCGAAGAAAAGGAATATCAAACGGAGTCCAAACGGAATGAAACCTTTGGGGGCGATCTTTTTGGAACAAACATGATCCAGTGCAAGGCAAGAAGCAATTGAGGATGCCACGAGGGTGGAGGGCGCGCCCACCTATCTCGTGGGCCCCTCGGGCGGCCACCGACCTACTTCTTCCTCCTATATATACCCACGTACCCCGAGAACATCAGAGGCGACCACGAAAAACTATTTCCACCACCGTAACCTTCTGTATCCGCGAGATCCCATCTTGGAGCCTTCGCCGGCGCTCCGCTGGAGGGGGAATCAACCACGGAGGGCCTCTACATCATCTCCAAGGCCTCTCCGATGAGTTGTGAGTAGTTTACCACAGACCTTCGGGTCCATAGCTATTAGCTAGATGGCTTCTTCTCTCTCTTTGAATCTCAATACCATGTTCTCCTCGATCTTCTTGGAGATCTATTCGATGTAACTCTTTTTGCGGTGTGTTTGTCGAGATCCGATGAATTGTGGGTTTATGATCAAGTTTATCTATGAGAAATATTTGAATCTCCTCTGAATTCTTTTATGTGTGATTAAGTTATCTTTGCAAGTCTCTTCGAATTATCAGTTTGGTTTGGCCTACTAGATTGATCTTTCTTTCAATGGGAGAAGTGCTTAGCTTTGGGTTCAATCTTGCGGTGTCCTTTCCTAGTGACAACAGGGGCAGCAAGGCACATATTGTGTTGTTGCCATCGAGGATAAAAAGATGGGGTTTATATCATATTGCATGAGTTTATCCCTCTAGATCATGTCATCTTTCTTAATGGGTTACTCTGTTCTTTATGAACTTAATACTCTAGATGCATGCTGGATAGCGGTCGATGTGTGGAGTAATAGTAGTAGATGCAGGCAGGAGTTGGTCTACTTGTCATGGACGTGATGCCTATATACATGATCATGCCTAGGTAATCTCATAATTATTCGCTTTTCTATCAATTGCTCGACAGTAATTTGCTCACCCACCGTAATACTTATGCTATCTTGAGAGAAGCCACTAGTGAAACCTATGGCCCCCGGGTCTATCTTTTATCATATAAGCTTTGAATCTACTTTTATTTGCATCTTTATTTTTCCAATCTATATTCTAAAGTACCAAAAATATATTTATCTTATCATATTATCTCTATCAGATCTCACTTTCGCAAGTGGCCGTGAAGGGATTGACAACCCCTTTATTGCGTTAGTTGCGAGTTCTTGTTTGTTTGTGTAGGTGCGTGGGACTTTTGAGGAGCCTCCTACTGGATTGATACCTTGGTTCTCAAAAACTGAGGGAAATACTTATGCTACTATTGCTGCATCACCCTTTCCTCTTCAAGGAAAACCAATGCAAGCTCAAGACATAGCAGACATCTATGGTGAGGATGGAGCAGCAAATCAGGCAGATCGCTGGCGGCGACCAGGCAAAGTTAGCCAGGTTGAAGGAGATCCTTACTTGGTTTGACAATGAGTTGGAGATTTCAAGGACGGTGAGGGCCATGTGGCAATGTGTGCGAAAGAGCAAGACGGCGGCGATGAGGGCGGCGATGTACATGTACTCCTCGGCTGCAGTCACGCTGCAGTCCTCCGAGTTCATCGAGTATCTCCTCTGGGCGATGGAGCAGGCAGATTCTCCTGAGACGACAGTCAGGCGCAGGTGGCGGGCGTACAGGTCGAAGGTCGAGCACCCAGAGGATAACGAATTGATTGAGTATGGTGTGCCGTTCGTGAGGGTGCAGAGCTAGCCGGAGCCATAGGAGTATTTGTTCTCCCACCGTAAGAGGTGGCCGGATGGCGCGACATCACTTCCCCGTCGTTCTCCACTGTTCCCTCGATGCTCGCCTCATCTCAACGGCGGCGGTAGGGTTTAAGGTAAGCTTCGCACTAACCTAATCTTCCACCTGCTCATGCTTACAATCAGTTTGACAACTAATGAAAATCATGCTTACAATCAGTCTCCGAGTACTACGCCAATCACCCTAAAATAGCTCTGGACCTTTGGGTCAAAGTTGTGACACAGTGTACAAATAAACAAAAATAGATTGGTGCTTCTTTCAAAAAAGAGTACTCCCTAGAAAACTGCCAATATAAGCTACTAGTATTTGGTTAGAGGATTTGCTGCCAAGAAAGATCCGTCCAAAGAGGACGCCACACATCCCACTTGTGGTGGTGGATGCCAATGCGTGCATGCAGCATGGTTGGTGTCGGTAATTTTTACTTGGCACACCTCGCACTCTGCAAATATGTCGGTTCCATACATACATTTGTGCAGTTCCACCAAAATGCAGCTGAATAACCCTGTTTGCACAGATAATGAAAAAGCGTGATTACATTATAGTGGCACTAGTTGATGAAACACACAAAATAAATAGAAGAAAATATTGCGATAGTATCATAGAATGCCATGCTGCGAGGGTGAGATGGGCCCTGCGACGCCTCATACGGTACGCCTCATACTGGAAATCGTCCCAAGTCTCCCAGATACACCTTCTTCTAGTGATGAACATAAGTGTACAGCGGTAGTACAAGGAGGCACCTTGAGACATTCAAATCTCTATTTTTGTACAGATCAACTAAAATTAAGCACCCCAGTTTCCAGAAACGCTTAAACATTAACAATGGGACAGATAAAACATACATTAACAAAGAGAAGCACTTTCTTTATCTACATTGGAAATGAAATGATAGCAAGGACACTCGCTCTATTTTAACTGTATTATTACTTCATTTTATCAGTGACACTAGGGTCGAGCAGGTGGCAAACAAGGTGTACCATGTGTCGCAAGGATGGAGGCCGGGGGTGCTTAGATTGGGATGCTGAAGCTGGCTCTTTCAGTCACCAACCTGGATGATTCAATTCATGGGACCTTTTGGTGCAGTTCACCTAAAATGAAGCAATGTCCCATGAGCTAGCAGCTTCTTCTTCATTTTTTTAAGAAAAGGGCTTCAGCCCCGGTTCCATTTCCATCAGAAAATGAAACCCACAGAGCTTCTTCTTCATTAGTTGCAATAAAATTGAGCAACATCAAGGTTGGTTGTGAAGCTCCTGGAATGTTCAACTATAATTTGGATACCATTTGTGCAGTTCAACTAAGATCGAGCATGAAATTTATATCTCTGTTTGCACAAAAAAGGTGGAAAGGAGGGTGACTAACAAGTGATGAAACATGCATCAAATGAAAAGAAGCATGTTCCTTATCTGAATGGCAATCCTACAAGGACAGTAGCAATTTCTAAATCAGTGGCATTGCTAGATATTAGTGTGGGCATTAGGATTAACTATGACAACCGTTAAATATGACATTACTTTGGGCACGGGAGAGTAGGCGGACCAGGACAGTTGCATTTCTAACGAAAAGAACCAATTATCTTAATGGGAAATTTAGTAGGACATGTAAAAAAGTGCCATTGATTCATATTACTGGAGGCATTACATTGAAAACAACATTGGTTTAACGTGTCCTTACTTTTAAAAGTGCGACTGCTACATTTTACCAGTGGCATTACATAAGAATGGCTCGGGGCAACAAACATCAGAACAGGATATCTAGGTTGGTCCCATTTTTGTTCAGTATAGCCACCTTATACTGTGTGAGTGTCGGCGTTCTGGGAATGGGGGTACCCAGACTTGCCTGCCTATGGCCTGCGGCGTGGCTCAAGGAGTGGCCCAGTACGGCCCATCTTCATCAACACATGCTCAAGACCCTCGCGAGGGGCCAAGCCTCGCGGGGCGGACAACAGGAGGATTCCTCAGGCACGGCCTCGTCAGGCTGGCTCACGAGGAGGCGGAGAGATCAAGGCGGGGTACCTCACGAGGTGCCCGTGACGCAAGCCGTGACGACCAAGGCGCAGGCGGGCGCCAGGCGGGCGCCGGCCTATGCAGAGTCCTTGTTTCCCCTTTGGTGCAAAGGGGGCAAGCGCAGGCAAGGGTATCAAGCAAAGGCAACTATTTCGGTGCAACAAGACCAAGACCAGCAGGACAACAGAACGGAGGTCATCGTGGATCCCAAGCCAGCGTCATCGTCAGGGCCTTTTGGCAGGCGAGGACCAACTTTAGTCAGGATAAGTGTACTAGATGTTCCCCTTCAAAATGGCCAATTGGTGGCGCCCTTCCCGCTCAATATTTGGGAAGAGGCCCGGGGCCTTCGCCTATAAATAGGACTAGCCACCCACAAGGTAGAGGCATCTGGAGATCAACCAGAGAGAGAGGCGACTGAACTCCCCAAGCAGTTCATCGCGCCAACCAAGAACAGACCCTCGCGAGGCTGTTCTTCCCTTGTACTGTTCCTCATCAGCCCTAGAGGCAATTCACACACCACAAACTGGAGTAGGGTATTACACCACAATGGTGGCCTGAACTAGTATAAATCTTGTGTCCCTTGTGTTGTTCTTTGAGTAGTCTAGATCCTTACGAGGCGGTGAAACATGGGTAGGCTGGGGGTGTGATCTCCGCGCGCACCCCAGTGTTCGAACCTCAAGGGTCTGCCGGAACCCGAAATCCGACATTTGGCGCGCCAGGTAGGGGTGTGCCGGAATCTGCTCTCCGTCGGCTCGTGTTTCGCCGCCCGTCGCATCATCATCATGTCCGGCGACCCCACGGGCAACCTAGATCCCTGGGCGGCCTGGCCCGCCCACGCGGAGCCACTTGCCCAGGGCGACCTCAACCCCGTGCCCCAGGCAGCCCACGGTCCGCAGGTCGCTGCAAGCCGTGGGCGACGCGGTCAGGCGACACCAGCCCTCACACCGCGGCAGGTGCGGTCGGCAGCGAGGGCCTCGAGCCACGCCGCGGACACGGCGCCCTACTCACGGCGAGAGCAGGCAAACTACTGCAATGCAGGCTGCTGGAGGGCGGCCGCGACGTACTACTGGAGCGGTGGCAGAGCTCCTGGGCTCCGCCGCCTCGGGGGCTCCCCCCTTCTGCACCCAGCTGCCACTTCAGGCCCAAGGTGGACCGCACGGAGGCCCCACACGTGCCCGCACAGCTCCCAGCGGATTCCAGGGCCACTCCAACACCAACCTGGCCCTCGGCGCCTGGCCACCAACGGGGCCGCCTCCGCCTCCGACCTACGAAGAGGGATCCACTACAGCCCACGGCCCCGGTGAGCCGCCACGCTACCACTCCCAGGTTGGCATCGCGAGCAGAACTGCGTGGCACATGGGGCGCTACGGCGAGGCATTCGGGGCGGCGGCCCCGGAGGCGTATGTGCCACACATGATGGATCAAGGACACGCGCAAGAGGAAGACCATGGCCAGTTCCTTAGCCCAGGCTGGGGAGAAGAAGCACCTAAGGCCGAGCTCTTTCAGGAGCCAAGGGAAGGCCCCGTCGACCGCGCCACAGGTAGTGACTATCGGGTACCGCTAATCCCTCTGGAACAGGCATACGCTAACCCTGGAACACAGGAGGTACAGGTCGTCACAGTGGGTGGCTGCCCCAATCCAGCAGCTCCCCACCCATCAGGAGGAGGGCACCGGGGGCTGCAGGAGAGGGGCCGAGATCCGGCCTCGCCCACACGGCGCTCAGAGCAAGGCGCCCTCAGGCGGTAGGTGCTACGTCTCGAGCTTGCCTTGGTTTTCCCCAAAGAGGAGAGGATGATGCAGCATAGTAGTGTAAGTATTTCCCTCAGTTTTTGAGAACCAAGGTATCAATCCAGTAGGAGGTCACGCGCAAGTCCCTCGTACCTGCACAACACGATAGCAACTCGCAACCAACGCTTAGGGGTCGTCAATCCCTTCACAGTTACTTACGAGAGTGAGATCTGATAGAGATAATATTTTTGGTATTTTTGATAGATAGATGCAAAGTAAAAAGTAAAGGCAAAGTAAAAACAAAGCAAGTAAATAAAGTGATATAGATTGATATGATGAGAATAGACCCGGGGGCCATAGGTTTCACTAGTGGCTTCTCTCAAGAGCATAAGTATTCTACGGTGGGTGAACAAATTACTGTTGAGCAATTGACAGAATTGAGCATAGTTATGAGTATATCTAGGCAATGATCATGTATATAGGCATCACGTCGGTGACAAGTAGATCGAAACGATTCTGCATCTACTACTATTACTCCACTCATCGACCGCTATCCAGCATGCATCTAGAGTATTAAGTTAAAAACAGAGTAACGCTTTAAGCAAGATGACATGATGTAGAGGGATAAATTCATGCAATATGATAAAAACCCCATCTTGTTATCCTCGATGGCAACAATACAATATGTGCCTTGCAACTCTTTCTGTCACTGAGTAAGGACACCGCAAGATTGAACCCAAAGCCATGCACTTCTCCCATTGCAAGAACTACCAATCTAGTTGGCCAAACCAAACGGATAATTCGAAGAGACTTGCAAAGATAACTCAATCATACATAAAAGAATTCAGACAAGAATCAAATATTTTCCATAGATAAAACTGGATCATAAACCCACAATTCATCGGTCTCAACAAACACACTGCAAAAAGAAGATTACATCGAATAGATCTCCACAAGAGAGGGGGAGAACATTGTATTGAGATCCAAAAAGAGAGAAGAAGCCATCTAGCTACTAGCTATGGACCCGAAGGTCTGAAGTAAACTACTCACACTTCATCGGAGGAGCTATGGTGATGATGTAGAAGCCCTCCATGGTGGATGCCCTCTCCGGCGGAGCTCCGGAACAGGCCCCAAGATGGGATCTCGTGGATACAGAAGGTCGCGGCAGTGGAATTAGGTTTTTGGCTCCGTGTCTCGTCTATCGGGGATACGTAGGTATATATAGGAGGAAGGAGTACATCGGTGGAGCTCCGAGGGGCCCACGAGGTAGGGGGGCGCGCCCAGGGGGGCGCCCCCTCCACCCTCGTAACCTCCTCAGAAGCTTCTTGGAGTAGGGTACAAGTCTCCTGGATCTCGTTCGGTGAGAAAATCACGTTCCCAAAGGTTTCATTCCGTTTGGACTCCGTTTGATATTCCGTTTCTTCGAAATACTAAAATAGGCACAAAAAACAGCAATTCTGGGCTGGGCCTCCGGTTGATAGGTTAGTCCCAAAAATAATATAAAAGTGGAAAATAAAGCCCAATATAGTCCAAAACAGTAGATAAAGTAGCATGGAGCAATCAAAAATTATAGATACGTTGGAGACGTATCAAGCATCCCCAAGCTTAATTCCTGCTCGTCCTCGAGTAGGTAAATGATAAAAAAAGAATTTTTGATGCGAAGTGATACTTTGGCATAATTTCAATGTAAATCTTCTTAATCATGGTATGAATATTCAGATCCGAAAGATTCAAGACAAAAGTTCATATTGACACAAAAATAATAATACTTCAAGCATACTAATCAAAGCAATCATGTCTTCTCAAAATAACATGGCAAAAGAAAGTTCATCCCTACAAAATCATATAGTTAGGCTATGCTTCATTTTCGTCACACAAAGATGTTCCCAACTTCTATACCCCCGATAACAAGCCAAGCAATTGTTTCATACTTAAATAATCTCAAACTTTTTCAACCTTCACACAATACATGAGCATGAGCCATGGATATAGCACTATGGGTGGAATAGAATATGATGATGGGGATTGTGTGGAGAAGACAAAAAGGAGAAAGTCTCACGTTGACGAGGCTAATCAACGGGCTAGGGAGATGCCCATCAATTGATGTCAACATGAGGAGTAGGGATTGCCATGCAACGGATGCACTAGAGCTATGAATGCTCAACAAAAGAAAACTAGTGGGTGTACATCCAACTTGCTTGCTCATGAAGACCTAGGGCATTTGAGGAACCCATCGTAGGAATATACAAGCCAAGTTCTATAATAAAAAATTCCCACTAGTATAAAAAGACAACTTATGAGACTCACTGAAGAACAAGGTGCTACTTTGAAGCACAATATATGAGACTCACTACATGAAGAACAAGGTGCTACTTTGAAGCACAAGTGTGGAAAAGAGATAGTAGCATTGCCCTTTTTATTTATTTATTTTTTTATTTTTTTGGGGGCCTTTCTTTTTTTTTGGGCCTTTCCTTTTTTTGGGCCTTTCTTTTTTTTGGCCTTTCTCTTTTTTTTGGGCAATGCTCTAATAATGATGATCATCACACTTCTATTGATTACAACATAAGGATTACAACTCGAAACTAGAACAAGATATGACTCTATATGAATGCCTCCGGCGGTGTACCGGGATGGTGCAATGAATCAAGAGTGACATATATAAAAAATAATGCATGATGGCTTTGCCACAAATACGATGTCAACTACAAGATCATGCAATGGCAATATGACAAAACTAATGCATGTCACGATGATGATGGTGGAAGTTGCATGGCAATATATCTCGGAATGGCTATGGAAATGCCATGATAGGTAGGTATGGTGGCTGTTTTGAGGAAGATATAAGGAGGTTTATGTGTGATAGAGCGTATCGTATCACAGGGTTTGGATGCACCGGCAAAGTTTGCACCAACTCTCAAAGTGAGAAAGGGCAATGCACGGTACCAAAGAGGCTAGCAAAGGCGGAAAGGTGAGAGTGCGTATAATCCATGGACTCAACATTAGTCAAAAGAACTCATATACTTATTGCAAAAATTTAGAAGTCATCAAAATCAAGTACTACGCGCATGCTCCTAGGGGGATAGATTGGTAGGAAAAGACCATCGCTCGTCCCCGACCGCCACTCATAAGGATGCACAAGCCAGGTACACTTCATGTTTCAAATTTGTTACACAACTTTAACCATACGTGCATGCTACGGGATTTGCTAACTTCGACACAAGCATTTCTCAAATTCATAATCACCCAACTAGCACGACTATGATATTATCACCTCCATATCTCAAGACAATTATCAAGCATCAAACTTATCTTAGTATTCAACGCACTCAAAAGAAAGTTTCACATATCTTGAATACCAAGTATATTAACATTAAGCAAATTACCATGCTATTAAAGACTCTCAAAATGATCTAAGTGAAGCATGAGAGATCAAGTTTCTTTAAAACAAATCCACCATCGTGCTCTAAAAGATCTAAGTGAAGCACTAGAGCAAAAAATTATCACGCTCTAAAGATATAAGTGAAGCACATAGAGCAAAGCTATCAAGCTCAAAAGGTATAAGTGAAGCACATAGAGTATTCTAACAAATTCCAAATCAGGTATGGCTCTCTCAAAAGGTGTGTACAGCAAGGATGATTGTAGTAAAGTAACAAGCAAAGACACAAATAATACAAGACGCTCCAAGCAAAACACATATCATGTTGGTGAATAAAAATATAGCTCCAAGTAAATTACCGATGGAAGTGGACGAAAGAGGGGATGCCTTCCGGGGCATCCCCAAGCTTTGAATTTTTTGTGTCCTTGGATTATCATGGGGGTGCCATGGGCATCCCCAAGCTTAGGCTCTTGCCACTCCTTGTTCCATAATCCATCAAAAGAATTCACCCAAAACTTGAAAACTTCACAACACATAACTCAACAGAAATCTCGTGAGCTCCGTTAGAGAAAGAAAACAAAAGACTACTTCAAGGTACTGTAATGAACTCATTCTTTATTTATATTTGTGTTAAACCTACTGTATTCCAACTTCTCTATGGTTTATAAACTAATTTACTAGCCATAGATTTCATCAAAATAAGCAAACAACACATGAAAAACAGAATCTGTCAAAAACAGAACAGTCTGTAGTAATCTGTAACTAACGCAAACTTCTGGAACTCTAAAAATTCTACCAAAATAGGAAGTCCTGGACAATTTATTTATTGATCATCGGCAAAAAGAATAAACGCAAAATCACGTAGCCGTGATTTATCATAACTAAATTCGTGCGCACAAAGTTTCTGTTTTTCAGCAGAATCAAATCAACTATCATCGTAGGTTATCCTATAGGTCTTACTTGGCACAAACACTAATTAAAACATAAAACCACATCCAAACAGAAGGTAGATGGATTATTTATTCCTAAACATAACCAAAAACAAAAAAAAACACAAAATAAAATTGGGTTGCCTCCCAACAAGCGCTATCGTTTAACGCCCCTAGCTAGGCATAAAAGCAAGGATAGATCTAGGTATTGCCATCTTTGGTAGGCAATCCATAAGTGGCTCTCATGATAGATTCATATGGTAATTTTATTTTATTTCTAGGAAAGTGTTCCATGCCCTTCTTTAAGGGAAATTGGAATCTAATATTCCCTTCCTTCATATCAATAATTGCACCAATTATTCTAAGGAAAGGTCTACCAAGAATAATAGGACATGATGGATTGCAATCTATATCAAGAACGATAAAATCTACGGGCACATAATTCCTATTTGCAACAATAAGAACATCATTAATTCTTCCCATAGGCTTTTTAGTAGTGGAATCCGCAAGGTGCAAGTTTAGAGAGCAATCATCAAAATCACGGAAATCTAGCAAATCACATAAAGTTTTGGGAATAGTAGAGACACTAGCACCCAAATCACATAAAGCATGAAACTCAAAGTCTTTAATTTTAATTTTAATAGTAGGTTCCCACTCATCATGGAGTTTTCTAGGGATGGAAACTTTCATCTCAAGTTTTTCTTCATAAGATTGCATCAAAGCATCAACAATGTCTTCGGTAAAAGCCTTATTTTTACTATAAGCATGAGGAGATTCTAGCACGGATTGCAACAAGGAAATACAACCAATCAAAGAGCAATTTTCATAATTAAATTCCTTGAGATCCAAAATAGTAGGTTTAGCAACATCATGGTTTCTATTTATTTCAATCCTACTTTCATCAATCTCATCATCAAGATCTAGAAACTCAGAATTCTTAGAACGCCTTCTAGGTAAGGGAAGATCATATTCAGATTCATCAAGATTCATATTGCAAAACAAAGATTTAATGGGGGATGCATCAATAACTTTTAGATCTTCATCTTGATTTTCATAGGGATTAGAAGAACACGCTTTAATAAAGGCATCTTTGGAAGCACGCATCCTAGCGGTTCTTTCTTTGCACTCATCAATGGAAATTCTCATGGCTTTGAGAGACTCATTGATATCATGCTTAGGAGGAATAGATCTAAGCTTTAAAGAATCAATCTCGAGAGAAATTCTATCAACGTTCCTAGCTAAATCATCAACTTTAAGCAATTTCTCTTCAAGCAAAGCATTAAAATTCTTTTGTGAATTCATAAATTCTTTAACACTACTCTCAAAATCAGAGGGCATCTTATTAAAATTTCCATAAGAGTTGTTGTAGGAATTTCCATAATTGTTAGAAGGATTGCTAGGATAAGGCCTAAGATTAAAATTCCCTCTATAAGTGTTGTTTCCAAAACTATTCCTACCAACAAAATTCACATCCATAGATTCATTATTATTCTCAAGCAAAGTAGATAAAGGCATATCATTAGGATCAATAGGAGTATTTTTAGGAGCAAACATCTTCATAAGTTCATCCATCTTTTCACTCAAAACATTGATTTCTTCTATAGCATGCACTTTTTTACTAGAAGATCTTATGGTGTGACATTGAGAATAATTAGCCATAATATTATCAAGTAATTTAGTAGCATCCCCTGATGTAATTTCCATAAACGTGCCTCCCGCAGCCGAATCTAGAAGATTTCTAGAAGCAAAATTCAATCCGGCATAGAAAATTTGTATGATCATCCATAAATTCAAACCATGAGTAGGGCAATTGCGAAGCATTAATTTCATTCTTTCCCAAGATTGGGCAACATGCTCATGATCAAGTTGTTTAAAATTCATGATATCGTTCCTAAGAGTGATAATCTTAGTGGGAGGAAAATACTTAGAGATAAAAGCATCTTTGCACTTGTTCCAAGAATAAATACTATTTTTAGGCAAAGACGAAAACCAAATTTTAGCACGATCTCTAAGTGAAAACGGACATAACTTTAATTTGACAATATTGTTATCTGTATCTTTCTTCTTTTGCATATCACACAAATCAACAAAATTGTTTAGATGAGTAGCGGCATCTTCACTAGGAAGGCCGGCGAATTGATCTTTCATAACAAGATTCAGCAAAGCGGTATTGATTTCACAAGACTCATCATTATTAAGAGGAGCAATCGGAGTACTAAGGAAATCATTATTATTGGTATTCGAGAAATCACACAATTTGGTATTATCTTGCGCCATGGCAACAAGTAATCCAACACACAAGCAAACAAAAGGACGAGGAAAAGGCAATGGAAAGAGAGGAGGAGATTGGGAAAGAGAGGGCAAATAAAACGGCAAGGGTGAAGTGGGGGAGAGGAAAACGAGAGGCAAGTGGAAAATAATGTAATGCGAGAGATAGGGATTGTGATGGGTACTTGGTATGTTGACTTTTGGGTAAGCCTCCCCGGCAACGGCGCCAGAAATCCTTCTTGCTACCTCTCGAGCTTGCATTGGTTTTCCCCGAAGAGGAGAGGATGATGCAGCACAGTAGCATAAGTATTTCCCTCAGTTTTTGAGAACCAAGGTATCAATCCAGTAGGAGGTCACGCGCAAGTCCCTCGTACCTGCACAACACGATAGCAACTCACAACCAACGCTTAGGGGTTGTCAATCCCTTCAGGTTACTTACGAGAGTGAGATCTGATAGATATAATATTTTTGGTATTTTTGATAGATAGATGAAAAGTAAAAAGTAAAGGCAAAGTAAAAACAAAGCAAGTAAATAAAGTGATATAGATTGATATGATGAGAATAGACCCGGGGGCCATAGGTTTCACTAGTGGCTTCTCTCAAGAGCATAAGTATTCTACGATGGGTGAACAAATTATTGTTGAGCAAATGACAGAATTGAGCATAGTTATGAGTATATCTAGGCAATGATCATGTATATAGGCATCACGTCGGTGACAAGTAGATCGAAACGATTCTGCATCTACTACTATTACTCCACTCATCGACCGCTATCTAGCATGCATCTAGAGTATTAAGTTAAAAACAGAGTAACGCTTTAAGCAAGATGACATGATGTAGAGGGATAAATTCATGCAATATGATAAAAAACCCATCTTGTTATCCTCGATGGCAACAATACAATACGTGCCTTGCAACTCTTTCTGTCACTGAGTAAGGACACCGCAAGATTGAACACAAAGCCATGCACTTCTCCCATTGCAAGAACTACCAATCTAGTTGGCCAAACCAAACGGATAATTCGAAGAGACTTGCAAAGATAACTCAATCATACATAAAAGAATTCAGACAAGAATCAAATATTTTCCATAGATAAAACTGAATCATAAACCCACAATTCATCGGTCTCAACAAACACACTGCAAAAAGAAGATTACATCGAATAGATCTCCACAAGAGAGGGGGAGAACATTGTATTGAGATCCAAAAAGAGAGAAGAAGCCATCTAGCTACTAGCTATGGACCCCGAAGGTCTGAAGTAAACTACTCACACTTCATCGGAGGGGCTATGGTGATGATGTAGAAGCCCTCCATGGTGGATGCCCTCTCCGGCGGAGCTCCGGAAAAGGCCCCAAGATGGGATCTCGTGGATACAGAAGGTTGTGGCAATGGAATTAGGTTTTTGGCTCCGTGTCTCGTCTATTGGGGATACGTAGGTATATATAGGAGGAAGGAGTACATCGGTGGAGCTCCGAGGGGCCCACAAGGAAGGGGGCGCGCCCTCCACCCTCCTGACCTCCTCGGAAGCTTATTGGAGTAGGGTCCAAGTCTCCTGGATCACGTTCGGTGAGAAAATCACGTTCCCGAAGGTTTCATTCAGTTTGGACTCCGTTTGATATTCCGTTTCTTCGAAATACTGAAATAGGCAAAAAACAGCAATTCTGGGCTAGGCCTCCAGTTAATAGGTTAGTCCCAAAAATAATATAAAAGTGGAAAATAAAGCCCAATATAGTCCAAAACAGTAGATAAAGTAGCATGGAGCAATCAAAAATTATAGATACGTTGGAGACGTGTCAGTAGGCCCTCTGCTGGGGAGGTGCCCTAGGGCCTACCCCCGGCAGAGGACCCGTGGTCGTCGGGGGAACCGCTGGCGACTGCTCTATCCCGTCGGCGGCGTCCTCGGTCTCCGGCCGTCGTCAGTGGTGATAGAGTGTGGCGCAAGGCGGGGCCCTCGTCTGGCGATATGAAGCAAGGCCGGTACCTGTGAAGAAGGCCCAGTGCCTGTGAAGCTTGCCGCCTCGTGACACTCTCACGTAATAATGAGTGGGGCTGTACACGCCCCAGAGTCTCCGGAGAGCCGCCCTCGGGCCTCGGGGGCTCCCGCCCGTGCCCAGTGGCAGCACTTAGCTCCGCGCTGGTGAGAAGATGTCGAAGACTAGACTAGGTGCCAGACGCGGCTTTTTCTACTTTTCTTGCTTTTTCCCTTGGTTGTCACTTTTCCCTGTTTGGATTTAAGTTGGATTTGAGCTTAAAACTTGCGTGTGCCCGGGGAAGGGGTGTTTAGTCTCGTTCGAGCAATCTCTTGCGTTCTAGTTTCCGCTTTGCGTCCGTCTGATTTTCAGCTGCCTCCCCTCGCGAGCCCCTCACGAGCTGGGCCAGGCCCGGCATGAACGTGGCCTAGACTGCCATGAGTGTGCCCTCTCAGGAGGATCTACTTGCAGGTCCAATAGGATCGTTCAGGAGACACTTAGGACGCCACGACCCTCCGCGGGCTAGCTCAGGGCCCACGCGGGTCAAAGGTAAACAAGCCAGTCGGCTCACCATAAACCAGCCGCCCGGCGCAGGCACACGGGTGACGTCATGTCTACAAATACGCTAACTGCAAATTTCTACACGAGCGGCTCCCCCTCCCAAAATGCTCTTACAATCTCCTGGGCCAAGCCCGAACTCTCTCTGCGCAGGGTAAAAACAGGAACGACACATGGTCAATCGGATAAATCCCCAATGCATCCTCAGGGACACCTCCGGAGCCGCCGCTGGCGTCACTGGCTTCGCCATCACCTCCTACGTCACCGCCGACAGCACCTGGGTCATTCATCTTTCCGCCCTCACCAGCGCCCGGGCCATTCACCACTTCGCCCTTGTCGGCGGCTACGACCATGCCGTCGTCGCCAATGGTGAAGGCCCGAACCAGGGTGTCCATGTTGTCTTCCACCTAGCTCGCCATATCGCCCCGGACGGCCAAAGGCACCGGTGCGATGGCGGCGTCAAAGTCGAAGTGGGGATCCATGTGCTGAAGATGACTGAAGACGCGAGAGAAAGCACGCCCAAGCAGGGCGCGGCTCCTCTCCTCCACCAACCTATCGGCTCTGACCGAACGGACCTCCAGCTGCGTCACCACATCGGTGAAGAACTGAAGGTTACCAGCATAGTTGACCACATGAGGTTCCCCAACGGCTGCCTCGCAGATGATACCCAAGGCCGTGTTGGCTCTTTCCCGGAGCTCGCGGAGCATGGGGCTGTGCACGTGCTCCAAGGTCTGCTGCTAGCGTATCTTGTCCTCGTTCTGCCGCGCGACGGCCTCGGCCACATCCACCCTTTGGTGGAGAAGAAGCACCTCGGCTCGGGAGGAAGCCAGTTGCGCCTGCTCCGCGCCAAGGGCGTTCCCGGTAGCATCTGCACGTCGCATCACTTCACCCAGCTTGGCCTTCAGGGCGGCGGTCCTGCCCTCTGCTTCGACCCAGATCAGCTCAAGCCTTTCCTCAAGCTCGCGCTTGAGGTTCGAGCGAGCCGCCGCCACCCAGCGATCAACTTCTTCTGAGGCTCGGGCTTCCCTCGCGGCGACATCGTCCTCCGCTTGCGCCACCATGCGCTCCCTCGTCTCTAATCTCTCAAGTTACAGGGCGCGCTCGGTGGCCTCCAGCCTCAGTGCCTCCTCACGCTTCTGAAGCTCTACCCGATCAACCGAGCCTCCCTCCATCGACGCAAGGGCCGCCTCGTGCAACTCCACCTGTTGTTCCAGGGAGCTGCTCAAGGCCCGGAGCTCCCACGCCCACTCTTCCGCGGCCATGCGCCGCTGGTTGGCCTCTTGAGCCTCCTCGACGGATCGGCAGCAGGCCTCCTGAGAAGCTACCAGCGACGCCTCGGCCTTCTCGTTGTCAAGGTCACGCTGGTGGCGCGCAAGGGCAACGGCCACGTTCAGCTTGCGCCTCTCTTCAGCTAGGCACAGGCCCTCGGCCTCAAGGCGCACGTCCTCGTCAGCAAGCTCTACATCAAGCTGGCTCACCGCGTCCGACGCCCTCCAGAGGAACCCTTGGCGGAGGGCACGGCGCTGCCGAGCGCGCTCAAGCACGTCTTTCGCGTCTCCTTCCGCCTCCGATGCGCGAGGAGGACCACGGATCAGCACTCCCCCGCCGGGCAGGGGGCTGGGGGCTGGCGCCATTGCGATGGCCAGACGCGCCTCGCCAGAAGCCTAGCCCAGAGCCGACTCGCCCTCCAAGGAAGATCGCAGGGCCGACCTCAGCTAGTCGTTGTCCACAACCAGTCGAAGAGCCCAGGGCAGGCTGGCTATGCCCCGGGAGGGCTCGCGAAGGATGATCGAGGGAGGTGCAGAACCAAGACGCACAGCAGGATGGCCCGCCTCCCCAACCGACCTCACCACAAGGGCAGTGCTGGAGCCCGGGACACTTGGGGAAGGTGGAGGGGCGAGGCCTGGAGGGATGGCTCCTCAGTCACCTCCGCGAACTCGGCAGGAAGGGCCCTGCAGGGTAATGATCAGCTCAAGCAGCACGAGAGTAAGGAACAGAGGAAGGGAAAGGCTTACTCATCGGTGGCGAAGTACTTCCTACGTTTCAATAGGCGGCAAGGGTAACCATCACCCAAGGCCTCCCTTCTCTTTCTGAGAGCCTCGAAGTCCACACGGAAGCGACCCAGAAGCTCGGCGCAGGGGTCAGCTTGCGACGAGGAAGAAGCGTCAAGGTGCCCGGCGTTGGGGGCCTCGCCCAGAGGCATGTCGCCAGACGCCACGCCAAGGAGGGTGACCGGGGCCTCGGGGTCCTCTGCCACGGGAGCCGCAGGCCGTGGCTCGGCACCATCAGCCGACGCGGGGCGGGCCTCAGGAGCTGCCACCGCAGGAGTACCGCGTGGCGTCATCCTCCCGAAAGCGGCCCCCTCAGCCCCCGGCGCCCTTCGCCTCCCAGCTCCACCACTCGAGGAAGGGCCGTCATGGGCAACAGGAAGGGCAACCACCACAACTGGGTTCTCACCGGGCCCCCTAAGGCCTGCGGGACGCAGCCCCCATTCATTGAAGCTGGGCATCTGCTTCACGAAATCACCCCTGTTCGAGCAAAGGTACAGCAGGGCGCCCCCATGCCGGATGCTGCCAGGAGAAGGGTCCCCAGTCAGGATCATGAGAACCTTCCGCAACACTTCGGCCGTTAGATCTTCCTCCTGGAGCCTCATACTGTCTTCACGTCCCTCGAAGGCCCACATCTGCCGGGAATGACGCTGGAGAGGGGCAATGCGGCTCAGGAGGAACTCCTTCACCACCATGGGTGACGTCACACCGAGCAACCTCAAGTATGTGAAGCGATGCCAAACGAAGACGAGCCAGGGGCTCGTGAGCATCTCCTGGCCCCAGCCCGAGTTGGGGATAGCGGGCACGGTTGGCTCCGAAAGCAGGGGGCTGGGCACCCTAGCATCCATGTACAACCACCGCTCACGGAACCCGGTCGCAGGTGGAAGAAGGCTGAAATCAATTCCCAAAGCCGCTGTTTCTGGTGCGGCAAGGAAGCTCACACACCCCGAGCATTGGGTAGGATCGCTGAGACGCAGAGAGAAGAAGTGGCGCAGCAAGGCAATTGAAGGAGGGATGCCCGTCATTGCCTCGCAGACAAAAGTGAAAACCGCAAGAAGAGTAATGGATTCGAGACCCAAATGCATCATGTGGATCTGGTAATGAGAAAGCACAGCGTTGAAGAAATCAGAAAAGGGGGGAACCAGACCTGCCCACAGAGCATTGGCGAAGTACCAGACCTCAGTGGCTGTCCTGTCAATGGAGAAGTGAGACACGGGCCAGACCGTCGTCCTCCCGCACTCATTGAAGATGGTGGCGATAGCGGAATTGACCTTGTCCGAGCCTTCCTGATTGAGTATGATCGACCAGTCAACAGCGGGAGCCACCGACGACGACGGGCGAGGCGAGGGCACAGGCTTTGGCCCTTTCCCTTCTTCGTCAGGGCCATGGCAACAGGAAGGCGGAGGATGCGAGATTGGATTGGAAGCAGTGGCTGGAGCTCGAGAGAAGGAAGAGCAGAAGGCGCGCGAGCGGCAAGAAGAGGGGAGATTGTGTACAGCGGCGGGTCCGCCTAGCTGGGGCGCAAAATATGGAGGTGTGGGGGAACAGGGACGCCCACGTCCAATCAACCGCCACGCGGCGCCCAAGGCCGCAGGCTTTTGGGGCCCGCGGCGCTTCACACTTGCCTCTTCACTTCTCTGCTAAGCCAAGTCCAAGCGCGCCTAGGGCCCGGGGGCTACTGTCGGCGTTCTGGGAACGGGGGTACCCAGACTTGCCTGCCTGCAGCCTACGGTGTGGCTCAAGGAGTGGCCCAGTACGGCCCATCTTCATCAACACATGCTCAAGACCATTGCGAGGGGCCAAGCCTCGCGGGGCGGACGACAGGAGGCTTCCTCAGGCACGGCCTCGTCAGGCTGGCTCACGAGGAGGCGGAGAGATCAAGGCGGGGTACCTCACGAGGTGCCCGTGACGCAAGTCGTGAGGACCAAGGCGTAGGCGGGCGCCAGGTGGGCACCGGCCTGTGCAGAGTCCTTGTTTCCCCTTTGGTGCAAAGGGGGCAAGTGCAGGCAAGGGTATCAAGCAAAGGCAACCATTTCGGTGCAACAAGACCAAGACCAGCAGGACGGCAGAACGGAGGTCATCGTGGAGCCCAAGCCAGCGTCATCGTCAGGGCCTTTTGGCAGGCGAGGACCAACTTTAGTCAGGATAAGTGTACTAGATGTTCCCCTTCCAAATGGCCAATTGTTGGCACCCTTCCCGCTCAATATTTGGGAAGAGGCCCGGGGCCTTCGCCTATAAATAGGACTAGCCACCCACAAGGTAGAGGCATCTGGAGATCAACCAGAGAGAGATGCGACTGAACTCCCCAAGCAGTTCATCGCGGCAACCAAGAACAGACCCTCGCGAGGCTGTTCTTCCCTTGTACTGTTCCTCATCAGCCCCAGAGGCAATCCACACACCACAAACTGGAGTAGGGTATTACACCACAATGGTGGCCTGAACCAGTATAAATCTTGTGTCCCTTGTGTTGTTCTTCGAGTAGTCTAGATCCTTACGAGGCGGTGAAACATGGGTAGGCTGGGGGTGTGATCTCCGCGCGCACCCCAGTGTTCGAACCTCAAGGGTCCACCGGAACCCGAAATCCGACAGTGAGGCTAGCAAATCTAGTGCTGGACTTACTCTGCTGACTTGTCCCCCAGTCCCCACTTTCTTTCCTATTTCAACCAATAGATCGGGTTTATAGAGTTTGTAGTGTGTTTCCCTTTATTTCCCTATTAGACCTAGAGACCAGTTGGCTAGCCAGTCTCTGCTACTTTTCGCCCCCATTATTTCCTCTTTTGACCAAATCCTAGATTCAGGTAACAAATCTTACCCCACCCCCACCCCCTTTCTTCCTTGTTTGAACCAAGTAGTACTAGATTCGAGTGCATTAACTAGTTTTACCTCTTAACCGTAAAAAATTACGTGGTTTTCGAACAGCCGATCGATCCTATCTACGAGGGGGCCTGAGAAATAGTAAAAGATACAAATGCAGCGATGTCAGGAGCTCAGGAAGTAGAGCAAGGCCGGTTTCGAAGGAAGTTATACCTGATGGTCGCTGGGATGTCGCTAGGTGGGCGGCGGGAGGCCGGATCTGCCCACACTACGGCAGCGAGGAAGAACGGGTCGGAGGCCCTCCCTTGCCAGCAGTGCTTGGGAGAGAACGGCAAGGCAGGCTGATCGGGACGTGCCAGCATGGGTAAGAGCCTTCGCCGAGGACGACTGCGTGAACGTTGCACCTTCTCACCTTCCCGGCGGAGAGGATCCGGCTGGATCTGTGACCAGCCGTGAGCAGAGAGAGAGTGTGTGTGGCCAACGCTATCGTGTTTAGATCTGGAGAGGACGAGACAGTGTGAAGAGAGCAAAACTAGCAAGCAAGCGCGGAGGCTCCTGCCTATATAGTGGAGTACTAGTTTTATTTTGTCTACCGGAGCCGGCTTGACCTCGTCAATGACTGTCCAGAAGTCTTCATGCACGTGGACCGGAGGCGCAGTTGTCGTCATTCTGA
Organism: Triticum dicoccoides; assembly: GCF_002162155.2. NCBI lineage: Eukaryota > Viridiplantae > Streptophyta > Magnoliopsida > Poales > Poaceae > Triticum > Triticum dicoccoides. The sequence goes on from NC_041387.1 coordinate 127,749,585, forward strand.
TCTGAAGCACCGGATTATAACATATAACACGAAAAAATGCCACATGACAAGAAATCATAACCTCACTGCCCAAAGGAGACAACATGAATCCCGATGGACAAACTAGACGAGGAACAAAGCTCAAATTAAAGATAAACACGTAGAAAAGGGGTCCGTCGATAGATGTCCTAATTAACATAGCCGGCTTGACCTAGATGGCAGCTGAGTAGTCTTCGTGCATGTGCCCCCAATGACTAGCCCAACTCAGTTGTCGCTGTTTAACCCTCGCAGTGATCCGAAGCACATGACACCTAATTTTGCGAGATGACAAGAAACCTTTTTTAGATTTCTCACCAGAACTACAACCCTGTACAACACAGCCTGCACGATATGTAGACGATAGCAAATCCAGGCATGTTTGCTGGAGTCTGGTCACATGCATGGATGAACTGATCTTCCGTGCCTTGCAGGGATCATCCAGGCACCAACATAGTACAACACTTCTCTAGTACTATCACTTGTCTCCCTCTTCTACTAAGTCACCCGACTTGCGGGGCCGGGGAGTGTGCCATTGGTCGGTCCTCAATAGCGGTCCCACACATGTGTGCAAACGGAATATGGCACGTGTTCCATTTGGAGAGGAGCGTGCCAGACCGACCGACCATCTAGGGTGCAACGCAAACGCGACGGGCATGCTGTATACTCCGTACATGTGTACCGCCGTTTTCTAGAGGCTTTTCTCCATGGCGCAATCCATAGATACAAAATTAGTATACTGTACTATTTAAAAGTCAAGGGTGAGGCTTTTCCTGTGCAGTAGGCGGGGCAGTTCCGCCTAGTCGGTTCAACAGAGACATGAGAAGATGAGGGAGTAGGCTGCTACAAACGTAGGGCTGTGTGATTTTACAGCGAGTTACTACTGGACAGGTGGGGCCCCGTGATTTGACTTGCCATTATCATTTTAAATGCGGCACTACGACTGGCGTGAGTCTCCCGATTCCTGACCACCTCCATACAGGTGCCTCTCCCAATGCTCCACCATGTAGTAGAGGCTGGATCTTGCATGAGAGCCCACTTCTCCACCTTTTCCTTGCCTCTCTCCTCCACATATGCAAAAATGTCATGTAAAGCGGGCTTATAGCCCACTATTGTAGTACTTACTTGCTCCTACAGGTGCTAAGCCAGCCACATAGGCATAAAGTCTGATGTGGCAAGTTTGGTGACCCAAGGAAGAAATGGTGCTTAGCGTGTGTACCTAGGTGAAAAGACAATTTTGAGTTTATAGCTAATTAAATGAAGCAAACTTAGCAACAAAAAACTAATAAGCACCTATGCATTGGGGACTTGATTGCTAAGTCATTTAATGCCCTTAGCACCTCATCTAAAGCACCATTTCATTGGAAGAGGTCACTCCTTGGCAAATGCAATAAATACTACTCCCTCTGTCCCATAATATAAGAACGTTTTTGGCACTACACTAGTGTCAAAAATGTTGTTATATTATGGGATGGAGGGAGTATGAAGAAAGAGATAGAGAGAAGTAAAAAAATATACACATATAGCCAACCTTATAGCTAACCTTGTTGTAGTATGAGTGACTAAGTGATGACATGCCAACATCAGATAGCCTAATGCACCGTGTTAAATCTCCAAGGGCGCGACCGCATGAGCGACGCGACGGTCGTGGTAGGCGCGACCATGATACGGGCTGCTGGCAGCGCTTGGATCTCAGATCGAACGGTCACATGCTAAGTTGCTGAAAATTTGCAGAATAACCCTCCAGGATAGGATATTCACCTATAGGCCTAGAATCATGCCATGCAACCATTCGGTCTCAGATCCAAGGGCTCTCGGGAGCCCGTATCATGGGTGAATGGAAAGCTACTACCCTGTCGTTCGCACGCTGGCAGTTCACTCCTACTCGTCCCCGCACGTCCTTTAATATTACGGCGGTTCGCTCCTAGTCTTCCCGTCCTTTCACATTACGGTAGTTCCACTAATCCTAACCGTCCTCCCAAATCCATGGCGTCTCAAATCTCCATGATCGGCGGTGAGTACAAGGTTATAACCATCACCGGCGATGAGTTCGACGTCATCTACACCCGTTCTTCCGCGATGGTGAAAGGATGCCTTTCTCACTTCAGACACATGTTCGAAAACTCAGATGATGAGTGGGTCGCTGGGCTAGATGTTGAGTACACCATAGTCCTAGGACGAGAGAAGGATCTAAAGGAGGAAGAGAGGAAGAAGCCCGCCGTGATCCAGGTTTGCATGCATGACTTATGCTTGGTCTACCACATATGCCATGCCAACATTGAATGCCTGGATTTTAAGAACTTCCTCGAGAGCAACCTAGTCAAATTCGTTACTGTAGACTTTACGAACGACAAAAGAGTCCTGGGTCAGATAGGCCTCGTTGTAGGCAACCCCTTCGACCTCCAGAAGAATCGGTTGCTTCCCTCCAATGTCCAGCCTTCAATGCTGAACCTGGCAGGAGCCATGGTTCATCCTTCGTATGGTTAACTGAAGAAACCTCATCACATGTTTCATTGTCGTGCATGGCAGCGGAATGTACTAGATATAGACCACATCCACTACGCTGCAATGGATGGCTACTTTTGTTTCAATATCTACAAGGGTTGGATGAAGAGCAAGATCCAAGTGTGCGGTTCAAGCAAAGAAGTATCGGCCAAGAGGAAGAGGGACAAGGACGAAGTCGAGGACGTGGACGAGGACTCCGAGTAAGGTGGCAGTGTCGTTGCTCATGGTGGTTCTAATGCAGTGTCTACCGGATTAGTTGCATAGTTTAATTTCAGGTCTGCTTAGTTTAATTTGAGGGGTGTGTTGTGCTGAGCCCCCAGCAGAACTATGTTATGTTTCTTCTCGTTACTTTAACTCTTCAGTATGTACATACTAGTATTTCTTACATTTCATCTTTTAGTTGGTATAGTACTACCACTCGTTTCTTCACATTATATACGTACAATATATATGGCCAACATCATATAGCCAACAGTTTAGTTGTCAAAGAATTTCAGGGTGCTTAATTTTGTCAAAGAATTCCAGGGTGCTTAGTTTTATTTGAGGAGTGGGTTGTGCTGGACACCATTATTGTGACTAGCCTTTTTAATAGTACTATATGTATAATTTGGCGATGAGCGCTCTCTATATGTACCACCTTTTTGTTAATTTCAAGTTTTGCTCCATGGCGCAATCCATCGATACTACTACTGTACAAAAGTATACATTTTTTAAAAGGCTAGAGGGCGGGGTAGTCTAGCTTGGTCGGTTTCACGAGAGGCGAGAGCCTTTGTGATTTGACGGCTTATTACTGCTGGAAGGCGGGGCGTTGTGATTTGACTGCTCGTATATATGTGCCGACGACTTGAGGAGGAGCAAAGAACCGTGCGGTATACTCAAGTTTTCCACTAGAGTAGTACAACGACGGAGGAGCACGAAAAAAATGATCTAAATTGCTAGTCATCTCATTGTTAGCATTGTTCTATTCATGCCTCGCAAAGAACATGACACGTGCGGCGAAACACCCAAAGCAAAAGATGAAACACAGGAGCAAAAGAAGAAGGAAGATTATCACCCCAAATGATCTAATTTGCGATGGAGTCGTAACTGCTTCTTCATCGCCTCCACAACCACCATCTCCTTGCGCGTCTCCTCCGCCATCTTCTTCACTCTGTCCATGACGCGGGATTTCTCGACGTGAGCCTTCATCATCTGTTCCACGGCCGCATTACATACCTTGACAGCAGCCGGGTGCTCGATGCGGAGCTTCGCCAACTCCTCCTTCTGTTCCATGACGAGGGCCTGCAGCATCTTCATCGAGGAAGCACTATTCTCATGCAGCTTCTTCCAGCCGGCATTATTCTCCTTCAATAGGCCGAGCTCATGGCAGAGCTTCGCCTTGTCCTCCTGAAGTTGCAGGATTTCGCCGGTCGCCTTCTTCTCCGAGGCAATGCTCTTCTTCAGCAACATCACCAAGACGGCGGTCAATTCCCCCTGCTTATTAAGCTCAGTGGGCATCTCGTTGAGGCTCTCCTTCAGCAGCTCCACCTAGCCTTGGATGAACTCCTTCTGCTTATTGAGGTGCTTATTGAGCTGATCGGGCATGCCGTCGAGGGATAACGACTCCAGCACCGCCGGCTCGGCATGTTCTCCTCCGCGGCTATGGCGCTCCTGGGAGCCATCGCCTGCCCGTGAGAAATCTTTCGAGGTCTCTGCGTGGCGGCGAGCCCTCTTTTTTTCCACAGCCTTGGTTGCCGCTCCCTTGTTACGAGTAGTTCTCGACCTAGAGCTCTGCTCGCCGGCCATGGCAATGATGAATGAAGAAGAAGCACTTATGAGGAGGAAAGGTAGAGTAATTTTTGGTTAGGTAGTTCCCCTTTTTATAACCTAAGTACTAGCACTAGTACTAATACCTGCATAGTGGGAACATGTTCAGGTTTGGTACGTACTAGTAGGTGTGAGCAGGCTTTCGAATGGGATGGGAACAAGGTAAAGATTAATTGATGGTTTTGGTTTCGAGGCCCGAAAGGGCTCCCAATGAGTTTAGTGGAAAATAAATTTCAAGTAGACTACACTGCTCAAATGCGTAAATATTATGTTACTGTCAAAAATTGGCACAAAATACGAAGGAGACCAATGGAAGTACTACTAACAACCCATGATTTAACTACTCGCATGCGTGCAGTGGAGTAGTAATGTCTTTCTTCCGCCCTCACGTCCACTCAATTTGCATGCGCTGTATTAATTGACCATCAATGAAGTGAACGACTTTATACGCGTCAAATTATCACATGGGGTGGATCTTGGTACAAAATTGCGTCCGCCCGTGTACCTGCGTGTGCGTGCGAGGGATTGAGTGTGTGCGTGGCGTGCATGCACATCTTTGCTTCATGCATGTACCAATAGTATGGCTCAGGGAGGACGAGCACATTCTTCTGGAACCAGCAGCACGTCAATGTGATCAATCCACACAAGAAGGTCACGACAACGCCTCCACATGTGCCATGTGGCTTCATGAACTATAAGAGAGACACTGTGTAGCGTGCCATTGGAATTCTAATTTACGGGTTTTGCACATACTCGAAGTACTAGTAAGGTACACGTGCATTGCACGCATCAGATTTTGCAACCAAGTTATGAATAAATGCGGCAAGTTCCCCTAAAAAAGCATGTAAGCTCTGAGTCATATATGCCTGATGTAGACCTTCGTTTAATTCTTATAGTTCATCTCATTCAAAATCAATTAGTTTTTATAAAAAAAGGTAGGGCCTCTTGGATTCGTAGGATTTCCAAAAGGCAGGAATAGGAAAAACATGGGATTGTAGTTGAATGTCATCTTGAATCCTACAGGATTGTACGAGTGTTTGATTGCATAGAAAAAACGCAGCATTCTTTCAAAGAGGTTTGAGTGGATGGGATGTTTCCTATGAAATCTAGTGCAAATGAATCATATGGAAAAATTCCTATGGTTTACAATCCTACGAAACAAACAACCAAGATAGGAAAAATTCCTAAGGATTAGAATCCTCCAAAATTCCTTTGAGAATCCTTTGAATCAAAGAAGCCCTTAATATATTTTATGATTCATGGAATTGTGTGTAAAAAACAAATAATGGCAATTCAACTAGAAAAAAAGTTTGGGCAGTTATGATACGGAAGATTCTAGAACAAAGGAGAACCACTGTTGTTTTGAGGTTTGTGCATTATGCTTAAGTTCAACCATGGAGTCTGCTAGATTGTACATGTGGCAAAATCCGGTGGGGGGCTAGAAGATGGTGCGAGGGGCCAAGTGGAGGGAGACTATGAAGGAGTGTACAAGTGTGAGATCGTTATTTAGAGAGAGGGGGCGAGAACATGCGTTGTTGCGCACAGTGGCGGATCCATGAAAAATAAATGAGCTAGGGGGCCAAGCATTGCTAATCCTTTACAAGCAGGGTCAATTCATGAACTTAAACCATTTTTAGCAGCAATTGTCTAATGATCACATTCATATTAGCCTCGATATATAGTGATGTTAGGGGAGGGCAGGGCCCTTGCTGCCCCATGTCTTCGCCATTGTGCGCGCGTCTGAGAGATGAAGCGGAAGGCATGGATGATGAGAGGGGGACGTTGGATATATAATTATTGTGGGTGTATTAGCTATATATGTTAATCCTATATAGAAAGGTATAGATTGATCGATGTGGACGTGGGAAAGAGGGTGAGACCTCACTGGATATATCGATTGATCGGTTTGTGTGGAAAACTATGAAAGACCTAGCTATATAAACACAGACATAGAGGAACACCAATCGTTGCGCATTCATGCATGAGAGATAAAGAATGCCCGATATGATGGAGAGGGGGATGTGTGTGGGTGTGTGCCTTCATGGGAGACCGACCTGAAGAAAAAGATTGCATGTGTGCGATGGATAATGCCGACTGGTAGTGTGTGTGCATGCATGCACGAGAGAAAGTTAGTGGTACAATTATAAAGAGAAGATGACTGTGTGGGTGTAAAAGACTAGGTGAGGTCATAATCAATGTAAAGTTGAATTCAAATATTTGAATAAGAGATCCTGATGTTTGAAACCCATGCATGCATTAATATAACGGAGATCTGCGCGGTGTGGTTTGGAAACGAGCATGTTGTAATGTATACACATTGAACAAGGTCAGACTACTTTGAATTTGAGATACCGATGGCAGACATCGTTTGGCCACGTCGCATCCGTGCATGGACACACTATTCTAATTGGAGATGATGGGTGGATTTCACATCACATATCTATATTTATACCCCTATATATATATTATATTTTATATTTTTTATATTGTGTGCGGGTAACTTTAACTTTGAAAGATGGTCGTTGGATGAGGCGAATCTGATGGTCCAGAGATGGCAAATTTGAGCACTACTGGCTGTTGGATATCATCTAGATTCCACCAGATTTCGCCACATGTATAATCTAGAAGACTCCATGGTTGAACTTAAGCATAATGCACAAACATCAAAACACAAGCACTTCTTCTTTGTTCTAGAATCTTCCGTATCAGAATTGCCCAAATGTTTTTCTACATGATTTGCCATTAATTGTTTTTACTTTATTTCTTACAATGCACAATTCCTTGAATCTTAAAATAGATTAGCTTTCTTATAAAAACTAGATGATTTTGAATGAAATGAACTAGAAGAATTAAATGAACATCTACATCATGCATATATGACTCAAAGCTTACATGCTATAATGGGGTATTTATTCATAATTTCATTGCCAAATCTCGTGCGTGCAATGCACGTGTACCTTACTCTAGTCTAAATGGTGTTTGTGTGTGTGTTGTGCGTGTTGAGGTGCAAAATGTCTTTTTTAACACATTAAGCTTGTTCTCCCGAACTTTTAATCCCTGCCTTGTTATGCCGAAATTTCAAGCTAGCGTCTCTGTCTATCGTGTTGCGAAACTCCTGCCTCTTCAACCCGCGCCTTGTTAGCCCGAAATATTTAAGATATATCTTTGTCTCGTTGTGCTCCGACAACTCCCTCCATCTCAACCCGCGCCTTGCTATTCCAAAATTACAACGCGCGCGAAAACTCCCACCTCCTGTGAAATCCTGACACGCGAAATGCCCGTGGTACCCCTGAACCGAAAGAACCGCCTCAAATCGGTGGGGGTACTTTCCTAGCTTACCCCACATTTCAGACAAGCGCATCCCTGAGCCATGGTTCCCCACTCCCATCCCATCCGCCCACCCATTCAGACACCGAGGCCATGAAGACCCACGATGAAGCCCAACACCCTCCTCCGTCCGCCACCAAGCCGGAGCCTCTTCCCCGACGATGTCGTCCACAGCAACACCTCGACGTCCCTCATCCACCGTACCGAGTGAGGATCTGTCATCGATCTCGTCATCCCGCCGGTTTAGCCACCCCGTCCTCCACCTCCAAGGAGCTGCCCCGACATTCCCCTCGTCTTTCGCGCCACCTCCATTCCCACAGCGCCGTCTTCACCTGCACCAGCGGAAGAGCATCATCATCACCGTTTCCTTGGATGAAGTTGTGGCCTAATCGGTGCCACCAAAGAGGTTGTACACTAATCGCCGCATTTTCTTCTTGATTAGATCTCACAGTGCTGTCGGCGCTTGGTCCCGAGCCGACACGGCGCGGCTCCATCCACGGCGGCGTCGCCGGACACTTCCTCCACGGCGTCGCTCCCTCGGTGGCAACGTCCACATCAGTAGGAGCTACTGCTACTTTAGCTCTCTCTCGCGCTGCTGCTCTGCTCTTGCTCTCGGTCCACTGCCTGGTCTGCTCTTGCTATTGCTCTTGCTCGCGCTGCTCCTCTCGCTCTTGATCTTTCTTGCTATGCTACTTTGATTTAGCCACACTTCAGTCGACTGAATCGACTCTTGGGTCAGTCGATTTTCAGGGGGTGGAGGGCTCACCGGAGTGAAGGAAGAACCAGCCGCATGGGGGAGGGGGGCTCGCCGGAGAGGTACCCACTATCTATCTTAGGGTTCAGGGTGGGGGCGGTGGTCGCCGGCGGTGGTGGGGCAGTGGCGTGGGG
>NC_041387.1:127758450-127777165 GCF_002162155.2 Triticum dicoccoides
GCTAGAGGGATGGCCGGGGCGGCGGCGGACCGGCGGTGGGGAGTATTTTCGGGGCGGGCGGGGCGACGCACGGCCGGCCGCGGCCAATGGGGGCTACTGTTTGGCTGGTGGTGGCTGGCGGATCAGGGGGGTGGAGGTTGAAGATGAACTGCAGGCCCGTGATTTCGTATCCAACGGCTGCAAAATCGACTGACCAGAGATGAAAAAGTCAGTTGACTGACGTGTAGCCTCACCTTGCTAGTGTGTTCAGTTTTGACAGTAAAATTCAGTTTCGACAACAAAATTCAGTTTCAATAGTTAAGTTCAGTTTCGACAGTTAAATTCAGTTTCGACAGTTAAGTTCAGAGATGAGCGGCTGATGTATTTTACATCTAGCACTTTGTAGTTATGTATTTTACATCATGTATTGGAGATGCTATTAGAATTCCACTCAGGTTAACATTGTCTCTCTTATCCTGCTTCAGCCTCCGCGTCGTACAACTCACTGGAGCTGCTCCAACGATGAAACCCTCCATCACAGCGGAGCAGTACCTCAGGCTCCATCTCCAGACGCCTAAGATCTTCTTCCCCTCCTCCGACAGCCAAGTCGGCCAGAGCATCCTCACCGGCCAACCCAATCACGCTGAGATCGACATGGCTTCGCCAAAGAGGTTGTACACTTGTTGCATCTCTTTTTTACTCTACATGTTATATATATTATCCGCTGAGCACACGTAGTAACGTGAAATACGATTATTTTATCCTACTATATGACAAGTAGTGAGGTACCAGGCAACTTAGCTATCTGTGATGGTATCTCTTGAACACCATCATTATTTATTTTTGCGCGTTTGAGCTGTGCATTTGTCAATGGGCCTGGGAGTTGACCTAGTATGGCAGTGGCTGATACGTCTCCAACATATCTATAATTTTTGATTGTTCCATGCTATTATATTACCCGTTTTGGATGTTTATGGGCTTTACTTTACACTTTTATATCATTTTTGGGACTAACCTACTAACCGGAGGCCCAGCCCGAATTGTTGTTTTTTTGCCCATTTCAGTGTCAAAGAAAAGGAATATAAAATGGAGTCCAAACTAGATTAAACCTTGGGGAGCGATCTTTTTGGTACAAATGCAAACCTGGAGACTTGGAGTGGACGTCAAGCAACAACCGAGGCGGCCACGAGGGTGCCCGGCGCGCCCCCTGGAAGTGGGCACGCCCCCCACCCTCATGGGCCCCTCGAGCGTCCACCGACCTACTTCTTCCTCCTATATATACCCACGTACCCTGAGAACATCAGAACAGACCATGAAAACCTAATTCCACCGCTGCAACCTTCTGTATGCGCAAGATATCATCTTAGAGCCTTTGTCGGTGCTTCGTCGGAGGGGGAATCAACCATGGAGGGCCTCTACATCATCTCCAAAGCATCTCCGATGAGTTGTGACTAGTTTACCATAGACCTTCGGGTCCATCGTTATTAGCTAGATGGCTTCTTCTCTCTCTTTGAATCTCAATACAAAGTTATCCTCGATCTTCTTGGAGATCTATTCGATGTAACTCTTTTTGCGGTGTGTTTGTCGAGATCCGATGAATTGTGGGTTTATGATCAAGTTTATCTATGAGAAATATTTGAATCTCCTCTGAATTCTTTTATGTGTAATTAAGTTATCTTTGCAAGTCTCTTTGAATTATCAGTTTGGTTTGGCCTACTAGATTGATCTTTCTTGCAATGGGAGAAGTGCCTAGCTTTGGGTTCAATCTTGCAGTGTCCTTTCCCAATGACAGCAGGGGCAGCAAGGCACGTATTGTATTGTTGCCATCAAGGATAAAAAGATGGGGTTTATATCATATTGCATGAGTTTATCCCTCTACATCATGTCATCTTTCTTAATGTGTTACTATGTTCTTTAGGAACTTAATACTCTAGATACAGGCAGGAGTCGGTCGATGTGTGGGGTAATAGTAGTAGATGCAGGCAGGAGTTGATCTACTTGTCACGGACATGATGCCTATATACATCATCATGCCTAGATAATTTCATAACTATGCGCTTTTCTATCAATTGCTCGACAGTAATTTGTTCACCCACCGGAATACTTATGCTATCTTGAGAGAAGCCACTAGTGAAACCTATGGCCCCCGGGTCTATCGCTTATCATATAAGTTTACCATCTACTTTTATTTGCATCTTTGCTTTTCCAATCTATATCATAAAAATACCAAAAATATTTATCTTATCATATTATCTCTATCAGATCTCACTTTCGCAAGTGGCCGTGAAGGGATTGACAACCCCTTTATTGCGTTGGTTACGAGGTTCTTATTTTTTTGTGTAGGTGCGTGGGACTTTTGAGGAGCCACCTACTAGATTGATACCTTGGTTCTCAAAAACTATGGGAAATACTTATGCTACTTTGTTGCATCACCCTTTCCTCTTCAAGGAAAACCAACGCAAGCTCAAGAAGTAGCAGTGGCCTGGGTCCAAAGTAATAGAAGTAGCACAAAAACATATTCTTTTAGTGTAGGATTTTCCTTGCTCAAGCCTGCCTACTAGAATAGCCAGTGCTTGAAAGGAAAAGTGAATGAAAAACATAGGAATTGGAAAGTTTCCTATGGTACTACTTTTCATGAATTTGGTGGAAAGGAATGGAGCAAAGGAAAACTGTAGGATTTGTTCCTTTAGTGTCTCCTAGAAAGAAAAACCCTAGGAATTCTAATTCCCACTTGTCCTCCTTTTCATATTCCTATTCGTCAAGCACAAGACTAAGAGATAGTAGCATAAAAGCATTATAACCGTACATTTTCTTGTGGTTTGACTTAATCTCACCATGCTTTTTTGCATCATGTGATCTTCCAATTCTTGTGAATCAAACACCCAAATTGGCTGAAATCCTGTGTTTTTAAATTCTCTATTTTGCATGTGCATTCCTATCCTATTCCTGTCTATTTCCTATCCCTGCATTGTTAGAATCCTCAAATTCAAACAAGCCCTTACTCAATTACTTCTGTTAGAAATATGTGTCAAAGAAAACCTTGTGTGGTTTGTCCTGCTCCTGCGGCGCTGTTTTACACTCCAGCTCAGCTGCTCCAACGATGGAAGGGTTCACCACAGCAGGGATCCGCTCTCCAGACTGTCTTTTACTGCCTTAGATCTTCTTCCCCGCCGCCGACAGCCACGACAACTGCATTACCATCATCAACTGAGCAGATGACCTTGAGGACTACACGGGTCCGCAAGAGAGATCGCACTCTTCCGTGTCTGCTTACATTATGCATCGCTTAATATGATGACATGCTACATTATCGTCGTGTTCACCTATTAGACTCCGAGTCAGGTCCAAATTAATGCTGAAACTTGAGTTTTTAAATGGTTGTGGGGTACATATTGGGGCAGCAATCAGTACTATCTATCTACCATCTGGTTAATCTCGGGTGTCTACTATGAGTTTCATGTTGGGTGCAAACAAACCTTAAAGGAGCCATTATCTGTATTTTTTAACTAAAGCTATTATCTGCCTGCTATCATTGGTTTTGGGTCTATCCACTGTTTGCTACCATCACTTTGGATTTGTGCATGCACTCCTTACATAATCTCACTATGTTTTATCCCTATGCATGTGAGTTATTGTACACAATGGAACTGATCATGTAGAGCAAAAGAGACGAGCCTTGCGCGGCAATAAAATTACATGCAGACGTCACTCCTTGGTGGGCGCAAAGGCAGCCCCCCTCCACCCATTTTGGATCATAATCAAGAGGAAGATAACTCTTCTAAGGGGGATTCAAAAGGAGAAGACCACTCCTATTTACCCCATGAGGTCGTCGCTCTAACTTGGCATGCTGATGTTGGTAATATCATGCATATGGTGCCTTGCATTGCTTACTGTATACATTAAAGATGTCATCTGCTTAGTTTAGACATGCTTTGTGTCAATGCCATCTGTTTAGTTTCTTTATCGTATATGTGAAGCATGTAATGCCATCTTGTTTAGCCAGGCATCATATATGTGAATTTTGCAATGCCACCCTGGTTAGCCAGTCATCTTATATGTGAATTATATCATGCCATCATTTTCTTATTACGTGTTAAATTTGTCAACAATTTTAGTACATTCAATTACTCTTCCTGTGCATCAGCCATTCGGCACGGTCATGGAAAAATCTGGAGTGGAAACAAGGTCTTCAGAGCAGACAATGCTATCTGACGAAGCGCATGTCTTGCTGGTTACCGATAGCTCCTTAGAGGAGGATTCAGAGACACATGACCAGTCATATCCCCCCCCCCCCGAGGTGCATGCTCTAACTTGGCAGGGTTATGTTGCTCATATCGTGCGTATGGTATCTTGCATTGCTATGTCATTTGCTTAGTTTAGACATGCTTTGTGTGAATGCCACATGTTTAGTGTCTAATTACCATATATGTGAATTATGCAATGCCATCTTGTTGCAAGACATTATATATGTGAATTATGTAATGTTATCTTGTTGCAAGGCATTATATATGTGAATTATGCAATGTCATGTTGTTTAGGCAAGCGTCATATATGTGAATTATATCATGCCGTCCTTTTTTTGTATGTCTCATTGCTTTTGTCGACAATGTTTGTATATTCAACTGCTCTTCCTGTGCATCAGCCATTTGAATTGGTGATGGAGAAATCTGGAGTGAAAACAAGGTCTTCAGAGCAGACAATGCTACCTGCTGAAGCAGATATTTTGCTGGTTACAGATAGCTCTTCAGAGGAGGATTCAGAGGCAGATGACCAGTCCTATTATCCCCCTGAGGTGTATGCTTAAACTTGGCAGGGTTATATTACTCATATCATGCATACGTTGTATTGCAATGCTTAGTTTTACATCATATACACAATATTGAATGCCATCTCCTTAGTTGACACATCATATATGTGATTGCCATCTGCCCACTTCCTTAGTATATAAATCATATATTTGAATTATGTCATGCCATGATGTTTACATAGATAGCATGTATCTGAATTATGGCATGCCAACCCATTTTCTAAAGACATAATATAGTTATATCATCTCATCCTGTTTACATAGTCATCATATTAAATTATGTCATTCTATCTGTGAATTATATCATGCCATCATGTTTCCATCGACGGCATGTTTGTGATTTATGGCATGCCAACCACTTTAATAGACACATCGTATAGTTATATCATGTCATCTTGTTTACATAGTCATCCTATTTTGAAGTATGTCATTCTATCTTGTTTAGTTAGCCATCATACATGTGAAATTGTGTCATGCTATCCTGTTTAATTAGCCATCATATATGTGAAATTATGTCCTGCTATTCTGTTTGGTTAGACAACATAAATGTGAATTATTTCATGCCCTGTTTTCTTCCCTACTATCCATTGCACATGTCTATCTTACAATGTCTATACATTCAATTACTTTTATTGTTTATCAGCCATTTCAATTGGAGGGGGTGATGGCAGTATCTGTGGGAGTAAAAACACGGTCTTCAGAAAAGAGCATGCTACCTGTCGATGCAGATAGAACCACGGTTGTACTTGCCCAAGAACCAGCCCCACCACACATAACCCAGACTCATGTAGATTATACCCCTACCCAGTTGGACAGAGAACCAGCTACACCCCTTCTAACCTCAACTCCAGCAGATAGTAACCCAGTTCCCGTTGACATACCACCGTCTCCACCACAAAGCACCCAACATGAGCAGTTAGTAAGGCAACTGCAGTGCCCAAAGCACGAGGACCACCACTCCGAACCCCAAGTCAACGCTTAAAGCAGAAGAAGAATTTTTCTCAAGCCAGGTTCCGTAGATATGGTTCATACTACTTTGCTCTTGCATCACTGTATTTACTCATACCAACTAATTTCAAATTTGAGGGATGCAATTGAAACTCGAATGGCACAACAGGTATGTTTTAAACCTGTTTCTTTAACGTATTTGCTGTTGTAACTTGCTCTATGTTGATTTTAGTTTCAATTGAATAAACAGTTATGTTCTCATGCCATGCACATTACAAGTGTTGTTATTGCTGTGTAGTTTCCCAGACTTATATTCTGGCTATGCTATTTTGTCTTAAATAGATATGATTCGAACTGTATCTATCTTCATTTGGCAACATAAACTAGAATGATATAGACCATACAGTGACCATACTACATAGATATATGTTTGTTTCATGCTGTTATCCTGTCCACCTTACTACTGAACTGGTTTACCAAATGAGTTTCATATACTACATTGTAAACCTGTGACGTGTTTGTTTGTTCCTCTTTTAGAACGCAGATAAAATATTGGAGAAGAGTACCCCGTTATGCAATGGTAAAGGAAGTAATGCAGATAAGGTTCAACCTAGTGATACATCCCTGTTGGTCTCCAAGAAAGCTAATAAAAACTATATTGAAGACAGTGAGCAACCCCAAAGTCATGTCTTTATGTAGTGTTCGAGTTACTCGCTACTACTGCTGGCACCAGCTCTTCGAACTTGTTGCCTGAATCAGTTTGGCTTCTTGAGTCTCAACTTCAAGTTGAAAGACATCGATCAAATGTTATGCGACAGGAAGCCGAAGGACTGAGGAAGTCCCTGCAGAATTCAGATGCATACTTTCTGGTGCAACAGCAAGTGCTGGAGGTCTTAAGCGCCAAACAAGAGAAAGTTACTAAGCTTGCTAAGCATCTTGCCAGCATTATGGGTACCCAGGATATTGTTTCTTGAGCTCTTCTGAAGTGGTTTCAGTTCTGGACTTGTTTTGCTGCGGCGTTTATATGTTGTTGTGTTCCCTGTATTTGCACTGGTGGCGAACTTTGATGCCCAGTGGATGTAATATGTGTAATAGCCGTGATAGCCTAGCGTAAGTTGCTTGCTTGTTTATTTCCATATTGTCTTGTTTATTTCTTTGCTTGTTTTCAGTGCAGTTCTTTTTCCGCGGTTTGCTAGTGGCCACAATAACCTATTTTTTAAAACTAGGCCACAATAACCATGGGCTACATATTTACTATAGTTACCATTTCCCTCCTACGGGCCGTAGAAACAATGGGCCTTCTACGGGTCGTAGAAACAATGGGCCTTATACGGTTTGTAGACACAATGGGCCTTCTATGGGCCGTATCATCAATGGGCCTTCTACGGGCCATATGATCGGTTGGCCAAACATGGGACAATAACAGACCGCATTATGGCCGTATTTGGAATCGTCTGTTCATGGGCCGACCATAACGGGTCGTCGTTAATCGGCCGTATTTGATGACGCTATGAAAATGGCCCAACGTATTAACGGGCCACAAACGGGCCGACTGTAACCTCGGGCTGAATTTAGCCCACAAGAAGAAAATGACAGTAACGGGCCGTAAGTAAACGAATGCTGGAAATGAGCCCAAGAATAAATGGGCTTTGAGAAGGCCGAAAGATAACATGGGCTGGAAACGGCCCAACGGAATAACGGGTCGTTAATGGGTATAAAGTGATACGCTGTTCATTACGGGCCAGTTTCACCACGGGCTATTAATGGGTATAAAGTGATACATTGTTCATTACGGGCCAGTTTCAGCACGGGCCGTTAATGGGCCAAGAGTTACAAAGGGCCTCGTATGGGCCGAAAAACATCATGGGCCATACATGGGCCAGAAGTGAAAACGGGCTGGAATCATATTGGATGGCCCAGATGACGCTACTGGGCCTAATTCAGATAGGGCGTAATGGGCCTTGGGCTAGCGGGCTGTAAATGGGCTATATGCGAACAGGCCGTTAACAGGCTTTCCATGGGCCGGCCCGCCACCTTTTGACCAAGTCAAACAGGCCGGCCTTTTCACAGGAATGGGCCTCTGTTGGGCCGTGCCACATGTCGATGTATCATAGGCGCCTTCTGTCCAATGAGTGGATGACATCTGTCCCAACGATGAGCCGACATGTGTTTCCTCCAGCCAATGATGATTTTACATGTGGAAAATCCCCATTGGTCTGGGCTGTTAACGGGTTATCGGATCCAAAACCGGACCCGATAGCTTAACGGTGTTCCATTACAGTGGATGCCACGTGTCGGTGACCCTTGATGAAAGCACTTCTGTGATGCGCGATTTATCGTCATGGAAGTGGACACTTCCATGATGATAATTTTGGTAATGTCATGGAACACTTCTATGACAGCAAAGGTTTGACTATTGATTATGTCATAAAATCGTCATGGATGTACATGCATGACAAAAACGCGACCTACTGTGACAAACACGTATCATCACGGAAGTGTATTTTTTTTGTAGTGAACCCCAACTAGCTTAGTTGAGGGCAAATCTTTAGATGAGCATGCTTGTTATGTGCGACACCGTATATCTGAAAAAGGAAAACTTTTACTGTATCAAATTCATCGTTTGCAATTCTATGTTTGGAATTTATGTGAAATATATGATGTTACTTGTTGTTCTGAAAACCCAAAGAAACACCTTCCCTACCAATGTGAGTTTATGGATAATGGAATTGTATCTTCGTATGCTAAGGGTGTTTATAATTACAATGATGTTCAACAAATAGAAGAATTTGTTGCTTTTAAGGGTGCTTATGAAATTGCTTCTTTGCTTGAAACGTATGATGCTACTCTTTACAAATCTAAAATTTTTGCCATACTTAATTATGCTTCTCACGCCTATGTTAAATAATATATTGAGAACTCCTCCTCTGTCCAAGAAGAGACTAGTATTTTGCAGAAGTCTATGGAAGAAGAAATTGATGAAACTGTGAGCTCATTGGATGAAAAAGATGATGAGGAGAGCAAAAAACAAAAGGAGGAAGAGCGGATTAGCTACCCATGCCCACCTTCTAACGAGAGTAACTCTTCAACTCATACATTGTTTAATTTCCCTTCGTGCTTACCGAAGGATGATTGCTATGATGATTGTTATGATCTTGTTGGTTCTCTTGAAATATCCCTTTTTGATGATGATTGTTATGCTTGTGGCCAAGATGCCAATATGAATTATGCTTATAGAGATGAACTTGCTATAGTTCCTTATGTTAAACATGAAATTGTTTCTACTGCACCCACGCATGATAGTCCTACTATCTTTTTAAATTCTCCCGACTACACTATATCGAAGAAGTTTGTGCTTATTAAGGATTATATTGATGGGTTGCATTTTACTACTACACATGATGATTTTCATAGATAGATATAATATGCATGTTCTTGCTGCTCCTACTTGCAATTATTATGAGAGAGGAACTATACCTCCACCTCTCTATGTTTCCAATATGATAGAATTGCAAGAAACTGCTTATACTATACATTGGCCTTTACTTGGTGTGCATGAATTGTTCTTTTATGACATGCCGATGCATAGGAAGAGAGTTAGACTTTGTTGTTGCATGATAAATGTTACTTTGTGCTCACCACTAAATCACAAATCATTGTTAATTAAATTGGCTTTGATATACCTTGGGATCCGGGTGGAACCATTACTTGAGCACTATATGCCTAGCTTAATGGCCTTAAAGAAAGCGCTGCCAGGGAGACAACCCGGAAGTTTTAGAGAGTCATTTATTACTATTCAATGATTTTATATAGTCCAAAAACAAAACAAAATAAAGAGGGGAACCCAAAACTTTTCAAAAAGGAAAGTGAAAGTGAGAAAGACAAGCATTGTTGAAGTGGGGGAGCTCCTTGAACTTTGTTCATGCTCACGGAAACTTTGTGAATCTTAATTACAGAAACTTTTCATCAAAAATAATTATCCCCTTGTACAATTCCATTGTATTATAAAAATAATGTGCCAAGGTTTGCCTTTAGGATGTTTGCAATGCTTGTTGGTTTGTACGATGCAGGGCAGAAACTTTGGTTGTAGTGCGTGATTTTATATTTTTTACTGGAACGTCAAACGGTTCTGATTCTTTTTGCACTGTCTTTCTATAAAAATTGTTTATTTTTCCTAATTTTGGTAGAATTTCTGGGGTACCAGAATTATGGTGAATGTTCAATTGCTACAGATTGTTCTGTTTTTGACAGATTCTGTTTTTGATGCATAGTTTGCTTGTTTTTATGAAACTATCAATTTCTATCAGTGGATTAAGACATGGACAAGTCGTATTACAGTAGCTATAATGCAAAAACAAAATATGAATTGGTTTGCAACAGTGCTTAGAGTGGTGATTTGCTTTATAATACTAACAGATCTTGCCGAGTTTTCTGTTGAAGTTTTGTGTGGATGAAGTGTTCGATGATCGAGAAGGTCTCGATATGAGGAAAAGGAGGAGAGGCAAGAGCTCAAGCTTGGGGATGCCCAAGGCACCCCAAGTAAATATTCAAGGACACTCAAGCGTCTAAGCTTGGGGATGCCCCGGAAGGCATCCCCTCTTTCTTCAACAAGTATCGGTATGTTTTCGGATTCGTTTCGTTCATGCGATATGTGCAAGTCTTGAAGCGTCTTTTGCATTTAGTTTTCACTTTCCTTTTATGCTCCATGCTGGTATGAGATAGTCCTTGGTTGATTTATAGAATGCTCATTGCACTTCACTTATATCTTTTGAGTATGGCTTAATAGAATGCTTCATGTGCTTCACTTATATCATTTGAAGTTCGGATTGCCTGTTTCTCTTCACATAGAAAACCGCCATTTGTAGAATGCTCTTTTGCTTCACTTATATTTGTTAAAGCATGGGCATAGCTTTTGTAGAAATAATTAAACTCTCTTGCTTCACTTATATCTATTTAGAGAGATGACAGGAATTGGTCATTCACATGGTTAGTCACAAAATCCTACATAAAACTTGTAGATCACTGAATACGATATGTTTGATTCCTTGCAATAGTTTTGTGATATAGAGATGATAATATGTGGGAGGTTCTAGTAGATGGTTGTGTTTAGTAAGGATATTGGTGTTAAGGTTTGTGATTCCCGGAGCATGCACGTATGGTCTCCTAACTATGTAACCAAATTGGCGTGCATTGTATTTTGATTGTTTATCTTTGCGTGAAGGTCGGGGGGCGCATGATGTTAACTCCTACCAACCTCCCCCCTAGGAGCATGCGTAGTAGTACTTTGCTTCGAGGGCTAATAAACTTTTGCAATAAGTATATGAGTTCTTTATGACTAATGTGAGTCCATGGATTATACGCACTCTCACCCTTCCATCATTGCTAGCCTCTTCGGTACCGTGCATTGCCCTTTCTCACCTCGAGAGTTGGTGAAAGCTTCACCGGTGCATCCAAACACCGTGATACGATATGCTCTATCACACATAAGCCTCCTTATATCTTACACAAAACAGCCACCATACCTACCTATCATGGCATTTCCATAGCCATTCCGAGATATATTGCCATGCAACTTCCATCATCATCATATACATGACTTAAGCATTCATTGTCATATTGCTTTGCATGATCGTAAGATAGCTAGCATGATGTTTACATGGCTTGTCCGTTTTTTGATGTCATTGCTATGCTAGATCATTGCACATCCCGGTACACCGTCGGAGGCATTCATATAGAGTCATATCTTTGTTCTAGATATCGAGTTGTAATATTGAGTTGTAAGTAAATAAAAGTGTGATGATCATCATTATTAGAGCATTGCCCCAGTGAGGAAAGGATGATGGAGACTATGATTCCCCAACAAGTTGGGATGAGACTCCGGACTTTATGAAAAATAAAAGAGGCCAAAGAAGCCCACCAAAAAAAGAGATAATAAAAGAATGAGAGAAAAAGAGAGAAGGGGCAATGTTACTATCCTTTTACCACACTTGTGCTTCAAAATAGCACCATGTTCTTCATATAGAGAGTCTCTTGAGTTATCACTTTCATATACTAGTGGGAATTTTCATTATAGAACTTGGCTTTGTTGGTGTTCTGGGAACGGGGGTCCCCAGACTTGCCTGCCTACGGCCTGCGGCGTGGCTCAAGTGGTGGCCCAGTACGGCCCATCTTCATCGACTCAAGCTCAAGACCCTCGCGAGGTTCCAAGGCTCGCGGGGCGGACGACAGAAGGCTTCCTCAAGAGCGGCCTCACTAGGCAGGCTCGCGAGGAGGCGGAGAGATCAAGGTAGGGGTGCCTCGCGAGGTGCCCATGACGCAAGCCATGACGATCAAGACCAGGCGGGCGCCAGCCTATGCATTGTCCTTGTTTCCTCTTTGGTGCAAAGGGGGCAAGCGCAGGCGCGGAGTACCGAGGCGCCGAGTAAAGGTTACCATTTCGGCGCAACGAGACCAAGACCAGCAGAGCGGCAGGATGGAGGTCACCGTGGAGCCCAAGACATCGTCATCACCAGAGTCTTTGGCAATCGAAGACCAACTTTAATCAGGATAAGTTGTACTAGATGTTCTCCTTCAAATCTCGCCATTGTGGAATCCCTTCCCGCTCAATATTTGGGAAGAGGACCAGGGATAGGGCTAGCCATCACCCTAGCAAGGGGGAGATCCATAGAAAGAGAGATCCAGAGAAAGGGAGATCCAGAGAAAGAGAGATCCAGAGAAAGGGAGACCCAGAGAAAGAGACAAAGAGAGAAAGAGAGAGGGGACCGAGAGCCAGAAGAGGTTGAGTTCATCCACACCACCTCAAGAACACCCCTTGCAAGGTTGTTCTTCCTCTGTACTGTTCATCATCAGCCCCTAAGGAAATCCACACACCAAACACTGGAGTAGGGTATTACACCACAATGGTGGCCTGAACCAGTATAAACCTTGCGTCCCATGTGTTGTTCATCGTGTAGCTTAGATTCTCAGCGAGGCGGTAGGACATGGATTGGTAGGGGGAAGATCTTCGTGGGCACCCCAGAGTTCAAACGTTAAGGGTTTTGCCGGAACCCCACATCCGACATTTGGCGCGCCAGGTAGGGGTGCAACGGAATCTTTCTTCCGCTATCCCGTGTTCCATCGTTCGTCGCATCCATGGCCGACGCCCGCTGAGCTCGTGCCGATTGTCGGGTTGCCCTCGCCACCCACGTCGCCTAGATGGCTCCTGTCGGCGGGCCTCCCCGTCGTTCTCCATCGCCTGCCGCCCACGCCGCCACCGGCCCAGCAGGGAACGAGCAGCAAGCGTAGTCGCTGCATCCCTCGGTGCGGCGAGAAGGTCGCACCGCCACCCCATCGCTGACTCCAGCTGGTTCATCGTCGCATGCCCGTCGCGCTCCTACGGACGCGCACGCCGCGTTGCTTCTGGCGCGTGAGCTCCTGCACTACGGTCATGTCGACGACCTCTATGAAGAGTGGCTCGCTCGCATCACCGAGCTCGTCAGCGCCGCAGGGGGCTCCCCTGTGATGTCCCTCTCGCTGCCTCGCCCTCCATCCTGCGCGGGTAATGCAGCTCCGGAGGTGCCTCCGCCGCCTCCTCCCCAAGAAGGCACTCGGGCTCCAAGGCGCGCGACCCCTGGACGAGACCCACCACATCCGGTGCCCGTGCGGCAAGAAGGGAGCTGCCAAGAAATCCCTCGTCCCCAAGAAGGCACTCGTGTGCTCCCTGCACCGGTGCGCCATGATCGCATTCCTGCGCCAGCGCGTCAAGACCCTGCACTGCCCCTGGCGGCAGCACGCAGGGACCCCCAGGAGGAAGCCCCGCGTCAGCAAAGGGCTCCGGTGGCCACCGCAGGTTGCCGCGCCTTCACCACCGAGCTAAGCAGTGTCGCCTGGCTGGGCAAGTTCAAGCTAGATCTGCCTCCTCGTTATGATGGTACTGCCGACCCCGCGGAGTTCCTCCAGCTCTACGAGCTAGGGATCGAAGCGGCTAACAGAGACGAAAAAGTCATGATGAATTGGTTTCCCATGGCGCTCAAGGACGGTGCCCGCACCTGCCTCATGAACCTGCCTCCCGGCACGATCTCCTCTTGGGACCAGATGCGCACCCGCTTCATCGCCAACTTCCAAGGCACTCGCGATCGTCCCCCAGTCATGAGTGACTTGCGCCGCATTAAGCAGCAACCCGGAGAGACCCTGCAGAAGTACATCCAGCGCTTCAACAATGCTCGCCTCAAGATTCCCAAGGTGACTGAGGAGGCCATCATCTCAGCCTTCTCTGACGGTGTCTGTGACATCAAGATGAAGGAGGAACTGGCGATCCACGAAGACCTGTGCACGTCTCTGGAGCTGTTTAACCTGGCGACCAAGTGCGCAAGGGCTGAGGAGGGACGCCTCTCCCTCCTCGAGCTCCCAGACACTAATCCTGAAGAGAAGAGAGCCAAGGCCAAGGACGTGAAGCGCAAAGGAGCAGTTGTGCTCGCAGCAGAGCCGGACACGAAGCATGGCAGGGACCAGCCGGAGTCATCCAAGGGTAGCCGGTACTGCGTGTACCATGACCTCCACACCCACAACACCAACGAATGCCAAGAGCTCAGGGCTGTGCGAGAAGGACGTGTCGGCCGACGCCCCGAGCGCAGCGATCGAGGCTATGGCCGAGGAGGAGGAAGAGGTGGAAGACGATGGGAAGACCGTGGCCCTCGCCAAGGGTGGCATGGCTGGCCTCGCGAGGACCGCTGGCAGGACCAGCCTCGTGAGGGGCTTGGAGGAATCTGCCTCATGAGGATCGCCCGCAAGGCAACGCATGCCTTCCTCCTCTACCGCCACCACCAAGGAGGAATGAAGACCAGCATCAAGACGTGGGGGCTGGGGGCTTCCAGGAGCCGCGCGCTATCGCTTGCATCTTGGGCGGCGCACAGGCCTCGGCCTCTCAGCGCATCTTCAAGCAGTTTGCTTGCGAGATGAATGCAGTCCTCCCAAAGCTCCAGGCCTCGCGCCCTCTCAGGTGGTCCACATGTGCCATCACGTTCAGCTCTGCGGATCAACTCAAGTGTGCAGCAACAGCTGGGGTCCTCCCAATGCTCTGTTCCCCAGTTATCAGTAATGTGCAGGTCACCAGGACCCTCATCGATGGCGGTGTAGGGCTCAACATTTTGTCCGTCGAAACGTTCAACAATCTCCAAGTGCCATATGATTAGCTTCAGCAAACCAAGCCCTTCTCAGGAGTCACTGATGGTTCCACCACCCTGATAGGGCAGGTCCGCCTCCCTGTCACCTTTGGACAGTGCAAGAACTACCAAACCGAGCTCATCGACTTCGATGTTGCCCACATTCACCTGCCATACAATGCCATCCTCGGGTATCCAACCCTGGCCAAGTTCATGGCAGTGACTCACCATGGCTACAATGTCCTCAAGATGCCGGGAAGCGGCGGAGTCATCACAGTCCCCTGTGAGGAGAAAGATGAAGTGTGCTCTCTCGAGCGTGCCTTCCAAGCCGCATCAATCGAGGACCCAGATTGCAAGAGCGGGAACCTTCCTGAGGTGGCTCCCAAGAAGAAGAAGACATCTCCTGGCCCGAGGCCTCGGGAGGTAGGCACCTCCGGTGGCACGGTGCCAGGAGCCGTGCCCGTCCAAGGGGCGCCTCCCTCCGTCGCATAGGAAGGCGCGCCCGGTGCCCTCCTCGGGCAAGGCTCGGGGGCTTCCTCCCGGAGGGCCGCCGACTTTGCCAAGATCATGAGAGAGGCGCTCGGGCACCACGTGGAGGCGTGCTTCATGGCACGTTTCCCTCAAGAAGGCACGAGACAAGGAGGGCCCAACCCTCAGGAGTTCATCACTAAGGACACTCAGGAGCTGCAGGAATCGAGAGTCATGTGCGGCAGCCGCCGCCTACCCGGCGTAGCTCCCCATCCAGCCGAGGATGGCGGGTTGCGCATCTGCGTCGATGTAACAGGGCTCAACCGAGTCGCGTCTCAGGAGCGCCTCTGGCCTTCGCGCATGGGATGTTGCAAGGGTCCACCTCATAGCTACGTTCACATGCCTCTCGGCCTGCCGAACGCGGCCGCTGCTCATCAGCGCCTGGTGCGGAGCATTCTGGAAGCTCAGGAGGCCAGGCACTACGTGGTCCTGGTAGAGATGGAGATGGTCCTTGAAGAGCCGCCCGGACCCCCGGAGCCTCCCGAGGCTCAGGGCCCTGAGGGCTCATGAGGATTGGCCTCTTCACCGCGTGTCGTCAACTACTCCAACATCCTTTCGTCTTCAATGATACCAAGTGACATCTTCCAAGTTCCATTTCAGCTGGGAGCGCCCCCAGGGCTGCATTATTCCCAGGTCACGTGGGTCTGTCCCTGCGGCATGTATCTCTTTCGCTTATGCCTTTAGCTTACCTTGTTGGGGGCGCCCCTTGGGCTGCATCATCCCCAAGCCGCTCGGGCCTGACCCGGTGGCGTGTATCTTTCTCGCACCTATCTAAGTTGGTTTGGTCTTTCATGCTCAACCTGCTATGATCATCGTCCGCTGCCTACCACAGGCCCCCTTTTTCTTTCCCCTCATGCAAGTCGCTTGCACGTTAAAGGGGGGCTGAGCATCGCGACGCAGGGCTCTTACTGGCTCTCCAGCCCTCACCTCCTGGCCTTGTCCACGGCATCGCGACCTGGCATACCAGCGACGGCTGAGCTCGCTCGAGGGCTGGGACCTGAGGACGTAGAGCATTTGCATCTAACCATCTTGCAGGAACGTACCACCAACAAAGGCCCAGAGCCAGGCGCAACCCGCCTTGAGGTAGGGCCCCGTGAGTCCTACGCTGGCTCACGGGTGCCCAGATACACCTCGTCTAGCCCTACCATGCCAGCCACGTGTCAGGGCGGGGTTGTACACGCCCCGGGGGCTCCTCCCGGAGGGGAGCCCCATCCCACATACCAGTGGAAGCACCATGCTCCGCACTGGCTGACAACACTGCCGAGGAGCGGCTATGCCCGTACACATACGGAAGCGCTATGCTCTGCGCTGGTGATAAACAACTAAGGGCAGCCCACAGTTGTACCAACCTCAGGGAGCCCGGAGCTCAGTGTCTGGACTCATTGCAATGCCTCCCCTCGGGAGCACCGCATGAGGGGGCTGGACACGGGGGCTACGCCCGGGCCACGCCCGAGCGCACGCCACCCAGCCAGGTCCCTCGGACCTGGTCGTCGCACGCCCCTCCCCGAGCGGAGCCAAGGTATGAAGACTGTTTGAGCATCAAGGGGGACTCCTGAGCATCGCGACTCAGGAGCCTAACTGGTCACGTAGCCCCTCACCCCTTTGTTCCGAAAGGCTAACGGCGGTTGAGGTATGCGTGGGGCCGGGCCCTGCCGACGTAGACGACAAATCCACTCCTACCCCCTTCCTATTTGTTGTTTGCGCGTCAAGGGGGACTCTTGAGCATTGCAACTCAGGAGCCTAACTTGCCACGTAGCCCCTCACTCCTTAGTCCCATCCTGGTGATCTGATCAGGGCTAACGGCGGCTGAGGTATGCGCGGGGCCGGGCCCTGCCGACGTAGAACACAAAGCAAATAGGAAGGAAAACCGCAGAATCTCGAAAATTCAGAAACAAATATTACAGACCACGAATTGTTCTCATAATGCCAAACACAAGTTTAAACGCCTCCACGAGGCACGGTACATGTTGCAGGAATTGAAACATGATAGAAGCCGCGAGGAGATCACCCTTGGGCAGCGCCGCCGCTTGTGGTGGGGTTGCGCTTGTCAGCTCCACCTCCTGAAGCCGCAGAGCTGGCAACACCTCGCTTGGACGCAGTGCTAAAGGGGCGGAACTTCGCTAGCAAGGCATCCACTACTAGGGAAAAGCCTAGCAGCAGCGCGGGTTTTGGGCCTCTCAGTAGCGCGGGGACCAGCGCTACTAATAAGGCGCTACAGCTAACGTATAGCAGTAGCGCATGTTGTCCCACGCTACTGCTATACATGAATAGCTGTAGCGCTCTTTAGAAAAGGGCGCTACTGATATTATCTGCAGCGCTATTTACAGGGAAGCGCTACTGGTAAGGCGGCGCTACTGCTAAATTTTCCCCCTCGCTACTACTAGTTTTATTAGTTTTTTCTTGCATATTTGTTTTGTATTTGAATAGGCTTTATACAATAATCTTTAGCATATCATACAGATACAAATGTAATCATAGCATATACATACAGTTAGTCTCATCAAATCATGTCATCATCATAATCGTCATCCAACACAAAGTGGTCTCTCGTCATCAATTGTAACGCCCCAGATTCGATGCGCCAGGTGTCCGCCAGTTATTCGCCGTTGTTGCCTTGTCATTTGCTTGCGTGTTGCATTTTTCCATGTCATCATATGCATTTCCTTTTGCATACGTGTTCGTTTCATGCATCCGAGCATTTTCCCCGTTGTCTGTTTTGCAATCTGGCACTCCTATGTTCCCCGGTGCCCCCTTTTGCCTCTCTTTTGTGTGCGGGTGTTAAACTTTCTCGGAATGGCCCGAGGTTTTCCAAGCGGCCTTGGTATAGCACCGGTAGACCGCTTGTCAAGTTTCGTGCCATTTGGAGGTCGTTTGGTACTCCAACGGTTAACCGGGTAACCGCAAACCCCTTCTTTTGTTTGCAGCCCAACACCCCTTCCAAAGTGGCCCAAGAGCATCTAACTCCCAACCATGCTCTCGCTCGTTCGATCACGATCGTGTGGGCGAAAACCGCACCTCATTTGGACTCTCCTAGCTCCCTCTACCTATATATATGTGATCCCCTCCAAAAATCCCGCAGTCCAACCCTAGCCTCCCCTTCCTCTGCACCGCCGGACACATCTCCCCGGCTGCCCGGACATGTCCGTCCCAGCCGGCCACCTCACTCCGACGAATCAGGAGCCGCCACGTTGCCTCGCCGCCGCTCTCCTCCAACAACCGCGCGACACATGGCGTCCCCGCGCCCACCTCGCCGACGGCCCGCGGAGCCCATCGCAGGCCCGCGCGGGCCCTCGCGCCGCCGCCGCCCGGCCCG
>NC_041387.1:127777409-127784817 GCF_002162155.2 Triticum dicoccoides
GCGCCCCGCGCCGGATCCCTGCCCGGCCACCGCCGGCGCCGCCCTCCCGGACATCCGCCGGATCTCCGCGCCGCCCGCGCCGCTCGGCCGGCCGCACCTCGCCCGCGCCGGCGACCTCGCCCTCTGCCGCCTCAGGCGCCGCGCCTCCCGCCGCCCCCTTGCCGCCCCGCGCCAGATCCGGCCGGAGGAGACCTTCCCCGCCCGTCTCCGGCCACCACGACGTCCAACTCTGGCGAGCCGCCTCACCTCAGAATCCGTGCAGACGAGGTTGACCTCCAAATTTCCACCAAGTCCCCGTATTATTTTGCATAATCATGCCATGTTCATCGCATCATAACTTGCTGCATACTGCTCCGTTTCATGCGTGTAATATGTCAAATTGTTCGTCTCAACAAGTACTTCATTTACTTCCATCGCATCATTTTCATTTGAGCTCATCTTGAAGCCCGAAATGCTGTTGGAAGAGTGCATGTTGATGTTAACCTGCTGAAACTGTTATAACCTGCTCATTTGTCATTTTTGCCATGAGTGATGTGTGCATCCTATGAGGTTGATGTCTACATGTGTTTTGATCTATGCCATGCCATCTTTCCAGGGGTGTATGCCATGTATTTTTGTGAGTTGTGTGTTGAGTGCATCGAGCTTGCTAAGTAGGGTACTTGCTGTTGCTGTTTTCCTGACAGATTCTGTTATATTTTGTTGCTATGTAAACCTGCTTCTACAAGTCATTTCGTGCATTATTCTGGAGATGTTCACTAATGATGAATTGTTATACATGTCTTGCTCTATTCATTCATGCCCTTGGTTGCAACTATAGACCACTGTAGCTTGTTGTAATCTTGCTCCAAACTTGCTAAATGATGTTGCCGTCAGCCTGTTAACATTAAGTTCAATGTTTCCATAATTGTTTGCTAGTTATCCATGCACCCTATGAACTTTCTCTTGCCAAGTATAGATTCACAAACATGTCTTCTTACTGTTGGTTGCCTTGCCATGCCATGTATTGCTCTGTGGTGAGTGGTTCAAGCTCATAAACATGCCTACTTATTGTTGTTTCTGCCATGTATGAATCTGTAATATAACTTGCCATGTTTACATGGGTGCCATCATATTTTCTATGCCTTTTTGGCTCATGGTCAGTAAGGGACTCTTGTTCTATGCATTTAGTAGTATCATTCCATGCCTTTGTTTGCCATGATAAGTTCCTGTAACTTGTTGTTTGATAGCTCTAAACATTGCAACCTGATGTTATTTCTGCAAAGTCTGAAACTGTTATTTTTTGCAATCTTTCCATGTGTGTTTGAGCATGTTCTAGTGATTTCTGGAGATAGCTCAGTGTTCATGTTTTGTCATGCTTTACCTGTACATCATGACCATGCCTTTTGTTTTCATATTGAGGTGTTGTAGCATGTTGTTTTGATGCTTGCAATATGCCTAGTTGCTGTTTTGGACAGATTGTTGTTATGACTTGTATAGAGTGTATGTGTTGCACCGATGCTCCGTTTTGAGTGTGCTCTATATGAAACTTGCTTCATTTTGCATATTGATTCATATTATCATGTTGCATCCTTGTTTTTGTGTGTTTGCTTGATGTTTGGGTGCATTTTGCATCAATGCCATGTTTACTTGTTTTGCTCATATCTTCTAGGCCGTAGCTCCGAATCTAATGAACTTTATATGTAACTTGACTAGAATTTCGTGTAGATCATCTTAGTGCATCTTAACTTGCTGTTTAACAACTTGAACATAAGGTTTATTCAGATCTGGAACAATTTCGAAATTTGCATATGAGGACTTATCGGAATTGTTATGTTGTTTCCGGACTCATTTAAACTTGCCTTGATGTGTTGGTCTTGTATGCATCATCTTTTGCCATGAGTAGCTTCATGTAGCTTTCTCATGCATCATGCTTGTTGTGCATCATGTCTTGTCTATGTGTGGTGTGTTTACCATGTTGTGTGCTTCTTCTCGATAGTTCCCGTTTCGTTGCGATCGTGAGGATTCGTTCGTCTACGCTTGGTTCGTCTTCGTGGCTTCATCTTCTTCATGGACTCGTTCTTCTTCCTTGCGGGTTTTCAGGCAAGATGACCGCTACCCTGGATCTCACTACTATCATTGCTATGCTAGTTGCTTCGTTCTATCGATATGCTGCGTTACCTATCTTTTGTTCTTCAAGCCTCCCAAATTGCCATGAACCTCTAACCTTTGACACCCTTCCTAGCAAACCGTTGCTTGGCTATGTTACCGCTTTGCTCAGCCCCTCTTATAGCATTGTTAGTTGCAGGTGAAGTTGAAGATTGCACCATGGTGGACAGGGTTATGTTGGGATATCACAATATCTCTTATTTTATTGATGCATCTATATATTTGGTAAAGGGTGGAAGGCTCGGCCTTATGCCTGGTGTTTTGTTCCACTCTTGCCGCCCTAGTTTCCGTCATACCGGTGTTATGTTCCCGGATTTTACGTTCCTAACGCGGTCGGGTGATTTATGGGACCCCCTGACAGTTTGCTTTGAATAAAACTTGTCCAGCAAGGCCCAACCTTGGTTTTACCATTTGCCTCACCACCACCTATACCCTTCCCTTGGGTCGGCCAACCCGAGGGTCATCTTTATTATAGCCCCCCCCCCCCCGGGCCAATGCTTGTCTAAGTGTTGGTCCGAACTAGAGTCCTTTGCAGCGCCCCCTCAGGGAAACTTGAGGTCTGGTTTTAGTTGTACGGAGTGCTCATCCGGTGTTGCCCTGAGAACGAGATATGTGCAGCTCCTATCGGGATTTGTCGGCACAGCGGGAGGTCTTGCTGGTCTTGTTTTACCATTGTCGAAATGTCTTGTAAACCAGGATTCCGAGACTGATCGGGTCTTCCTGGGAGAAGGAATATCCTTCGTTGATCGCGAGAGCTTATCATGGGCTAAGTTGGGACACCCCTGCAGGGTATAAACTTTCGAGAGCCGTGCCCGCGGTTATGTGGCAGATGGGAATTTGTTAATGTCCGGTTGTAGATAACTTGACACCAGATCCGAATTAAAACGCATCAACCGCGTGTGTAGCCGTGATGGTCTCTTCTCGGCGGAGTACGAAAAGTGAACACGGTTTCTGGGTTATGTTTGACATAAGTAGGAGTTCAGGATCACCTCTTGATCATTGCTAGTTTCACGACCGCTCCTTTGTTTCTCTTCTCGCTCTCATTTGCGTATGTTAGCCACCATATCATGCTTAGTCACTGCTGCAACCTCACCACTTTACCCCTTCCTTTCCCATTAAGCTTTGCTAGTCTTGATACCCATGGTAATGGGATTGCTGAGTCCTCTGGCTCACAGATTACTACAACAACAGTTGCAGGTACAGGTTATGCGATGATCATGACGCGAGAGCGATGTTGCTTGTTTTGGAGTTTCTTCCTCTGCTTCTTCGATCAGGGGATAGGTTCCAGGTCGGTAGCCTGGGTTAGCAGGGTGGATATTGTTTGAGTTTCTGTTTATGATTCATCCGTAGTCGGATGTTGTTCTTGTATGTTGTATTGTTGTATTCATGTGACATTGTATGTATTGGAT
Source organism: Triticum dicoccoides (assembly GCF_002162155.2). NCBI lineage: Eukaryota > Viridiplantae > Streptophyta > Magnoliopsida > Poales > Poaceae > Triticum > Triticum dicoccoides. The sequence continues at coordinate 127,780,964 of NC_041387.1, forward strand.
GTATCCCCACTATTATGTAATTGTTGATGTAATGATATCCACCTTGCAAAAGCGTTCCAATATGCGGGTCTATCCTTGGTGGGACCTTCGAGTTCCTTTTGGATAGGGTCGCATATTGGGCGTGACAAGTTGGTATCAGAGCCTCGACCGACCTTAGGAGCCCCCTTGATTGATCGTGTAGTTTGGCCGTTGTTCAGTCTAGAAGAAAACTGATTTCCGAGTCTAGTTATATCGGAGAGTAGGAATTCTTTTTACCCCTCAGCCCCTTCGTCGCTCTGGTGAGGAATCTTGACGTAGGTGTTTTGAACTACTTCTCTTCCCCTTCAAATTTTTCTTTAGGATCACGCAGTTGGTTTTCCGATCGTTGGTCCTCAGCTCTTTTCATCCGGTGCATTTCTCGTCAAGTTGACTCGAGTCTCTTCATCGTTGCCAAGTTCAATCCTCAGTTGTTTTCTTTTCCCGCCCTCCCACCCCTTTTTCTCCTCGGAACCGGAGTCTATAATCGAGTATCCTTCCTACTCGTGCGAAGTCTTTGCTTTCTATCCTCAATTATTTCAACCGGTGTTTTCTCTTCAAGTTATTCATCGGTTTTCCCTTCCAAGTTGTCTTTGTTTTTCCCGCCCTCCCACCCTCTTCCTCCCGGAGTTTGAGTCTCTTTCGACCATCAATTTCATTCGTACGGAGCCTCTTCAGTCTTTCCTCAATTATTTCAACCGGTGAATTCTTGTCTCATTCGTCATTCTTCATCCCTTTCTTTTTCCGGTGGATTCAATTCAAGTTTTTTCGGTGTTGATCATATTTTTTTCCTCGGCTCAAGTGTTTTCCCTGCTTGTTCGCCTCTCGCCAGTTTATCCTTCCGGAGTGTTCAAGACATCACAGGAGATTCGTCTGTGTTCCAATTAATTCGAGGTTGCCACCTCATTCAAGTATTTCAATTGTTCCGGTGCATCATCTATCTTTTCAACAATCCTTTCCAACGGTGTTTTTCTCTTCAGTGGGCCCTAACCCACAGGTCTTTTCCCAGGATCTTACCTGACTCTTCTAATTTATCTGGAGCGATTTCCAAAGTCTTTCGAAGTTTGACGTAAGAATGAATTTTCATCAGTCATATCCCTTCTCCAAGATCGTTTTTAAAATATTTTCATCGTTGCTTCATCATTTCTATTCTTCTTTGATCCGAAGTGCCTCAACAATTTTGGTGGTTCTCGTCATCATTCTCAACATGTGAAGACCGAAGAAGTGTTTCCTCTAAATCTTGGTTCATTCTCTTGAATATTCATGGTTCTAGCTTCATGCTATCCTCATAATTGTTTTGATTGTGACAATTCTTTTCTTACCATCCGGAGCATTTCTTGAGTTGTTTCCATTTCTTTCCTCCGAAGGCCATCATGTCATAATTCTTCATTCTTAGCGTGTAGCTATCATTCTCCAAATCTTACCGGTGCATCGTTCAAATACCCTCTAATCAGTTCATGATCTCTTCGTTCTCATGTATCTAAATCCCCTCAAGTATCTTCATTCGTTTTCCAATTCTTCCCGGTGAATTGTGCCTTTGCTACTTTCATTTTCAATTCTTACGGTGGTTCGTTCAAGATTTCACTTCCTTCGTTATCATATTAGTTCATTCGTGGTTTCCAAATCCCACTGGTGGTTCCATCAATACCTTCTCAAGTTTACGCTATATCCCTCTTAATCCTTTCTACGAGAATAAATAATATGCAAAATCCATTGCTTGCCATCAATTTAATTTGATGAAGGATAAGCATACAATAAATCTTATTCTTATTTCCTCAAGGTGATTCAATTCTTTTCTTCCGGAGATTGTTCATGAAGAAGTAATTCTCCGTTCTAGTGTTTCATCTTTTCCTTTTCCGGAGTTCCAAGTTTTCTCGATTATATCGTCGCGATGCTCCATCTAATTCATTGCAAGGCTTCACCTTGTGTTTTCAACTTCTCTTTATTTTTATCATCCTTTTATTACCGGAGTTCTCCATGGAGGCTCTACATGGTGGTTCATCAAGGATTCCTTTCATTCTTCAATTGTTCTTCAAGATATCTCTCGAAGTTATGACCCGCCAAGCTATACTCAAAAGTAAACATGGTGCTCAACACATGTTTTGTTTTGAGAAGCTCAAGTATTCTTCTTCTTGCATTCCGAAGTGTAATTCCTTCTACCTTATCTTTTGAGGTGGTGTTCTATCATACTTGGCAATTTCCATTCAGGTTTCGCGATTCACATGTTGTCAAGAATGAGGTATTTTAAATCCATCAATCTCTTTGTTGGAGTTATCTTGGTAAAGATTTCACCTAAAGCCTTTCCTAAGGAGTTGCTATTATGGTGCTATCAATGATCCGAGCTTTTCTCCTATCCTCTCGGTGAAGAAGTTTTTCATCTCTTTGGTACTCTCAATCAAAGCAACGGTTTCCATTAGTGGTCGGTTGTCACCTCATAGTCTCGAGATGTTTTCCATAAGCCCACAACAAGCTTATCCTTTCGTTGTTGATAATCCAACAACTCCGTTCTAGCTTTTCCTGTAAGCGTTCTCTTCAAGATCAAGTTTTCCTCCGTTCATTCCATTCCATTCTTTCATTTCTTCTGGAGGCATTGTGATGTTGTGCTCTTCACCCATCACGTCATTTTGTCAAGTTCATGTTATTTTCTTGCTTATCCATTTAACCAGAGTGTTATGTCCTCTGCTAAGTTCTTTTATCTTATCAAGTTTTGCCTCTCTTTTCAACCGGACTGCTGTCTGAAATCTTTCTTACCCCTTGTGCCATTCTTTCAATAGTTCCAGAGGTAGTGTGTTGTTGATTTCATCAAGTATCATCCCATCTTCTCAAGCTCGTGTTCTATTCCTCCATGTTTTAACTGGAGTGCTGCCTAAATCCTTTCAGTCTTATTCGTTTCTTATCTCGTTATAACCGAAATGGTTTCATAGTCTATCTGATTCCGTGAGCTTTCGATTCTCGTCATCCTCGTCGTTCCTCTCTTCTTCTCGAGTGCTCTCGATTCTTTGCTTCTTCTCTTGAGTACTTGTTTCACCTCATCCCTTTTCCCTTCCGTCTCGGTCCAAAGATCTCGGGACGAGATCTCTTGTTAGTGGAGGAGTGTTGTAACGCCCCAGATTCGATGCGCCAGGTGTCCACCAGTTATTCGCCGTCGTTGCCTTGTCATTTGCTTGCGTGTTGCATTTTGCCATGTCATGCATACGTGTTCGTTTCATGCATCCGAGCATTTTCCCCGTTGTCCGTTTTGCAATCCGGCACTCCTATGTTCCCCGGCGCTCCCTTTTGCCTCTCTTTTGTGTGCGGGTGTTAAACTTTCTCGGAATCGCCCGAGGTTTGCCAAGCGGCCTTGGTATAGCACCGGTAGACCGCCTGTCAAGTTTCGTGCCATTTGGAGGTCGTTTGGTACTCCAACGGTTAACCGGGTAACCGCAAACCCCTTCTTTTGTTTGCAGCCCAACACCCCTTCCAAAGTGGCCTAAAACCCATCTAACTCCCAACCATGCTCTATGTCGTTCGATCACGATCGTGTGGGCGAAAACCGCACCTCATTTGGACTCTCCTAGCTCCCTCTACCTATATATATGTGATCCCCTCTGAAAATCCCGCAGTCCAACCCTAGCCTCCCCTTCCTCTGCGCCGACGGACACATCTCCCCGGCTGCCCGGACATGTCCGTCCCAGCCGGCCACCTCACTCCGACGAATCAGGAGCCGCCACGTCGCCTCGCTGCCGCTCTCCTCCAACAACCGCGCGACATGTGGCGTCCCCGCGCCCACCTTGCCGCCGGCCCGCAGAGCCCATCACGGGCCCGCGCGGGCCCTCGCGCCGCCGCGGCGCGGCCCGGCC
>NC_041387.1:127785383-127793876 GCF_002162155.2 Triticum dicoccoides
CCTCGCCCTCTGCCGCCTCCGCCGCCTCGGGCGCCGCGCCTCCCGCCGCCCCCTCGCCGCCCCGCGCCGGATCCGGCCGGATCCGGCAGGAGGAGACCTTCCCCTCCCGTCTCCGGCCACGACGACGTCCAACTCCGGCGAGCCGCCTCACCTCGGAATCCGTGCAGACGAGGTTGACCTCCAAATTTCCACCAAGTCCCCGTATTATTTTGCATAATCATGCTATGTTCATCGCATCATAACTTGCTGCATACTGCTATGTTTCGTGCGTGTAATATGTCAACTTGTTCGCCTCAACAAGTACTTCATTTCATTCCATTGCATCATTTTCATTTGAGCTCATATTGATGCCCGAAATGCTGTTGGAAGAGTGCATGTTGATGTTAACCTGCTGAAACTGTTATAACTTGCTCATTTGTCATTTTTGCCATGATTGATGTGTGCATCCTATGAGGTTGATGTCTACATGTGTTTTGATCTATGCCATGCCATCTTTCCAGGGGTGTATGCCATGTATTTTTGTGAGTTGTGTGCTGAGTGCATCGAGCTTGCTAAGTAGGGTACTTGCTGGTGCTGTTTTCCTGACAGATTCTGTTATATTTTGTTGCTATGTAAACCTGCTTCTACAAGTCATTTCGTGCATTATTCTGGAGATGTTCACTAAGGATGAATTGTTATACATGTCTTGCTCTATTCATTAATGCCCTTGGTTGCAATTATAGACCACTGTAGCTTGTTGTAATCTTGCTCCAAACTTGCTAAATGATGTTGCCGTCAGCCTGTTAACATTAAGTTCAATGTTTCCATGATTGTTTGCTAGTGATCCATGCACCCTATGAACTTTCTCTTGCCATGTATAGATTCACAAACATGTCTTCTTACTGTTGGTTGCCTTGCCATGCCATGTATTGCTCTGTGGTGAGTGGTTCAAGCTCACAAACATGCCTACTTATTGTTGTTCCTGCCATGTATGAATCTGTAATATAACTTGCCATGTTTACATGGGTGCCATCATATTTTCTATGCCTTTTTGGCTCATGGTCAGTAAGGGACTCTTGTTCTATGCATTTAGTAGTATCATTCCATGCCTTTGTTTGCCATGATAAGTTCCTGTAACTTGTTGTTTGATAGCTCTAAACATTGCAACCTGATGTTATTTCTGCAAAGTCTGAAACTGTTATTTTTTGCAATCTTTCCATGTGTGTTTGAGCATGTTCTAGTGATTTCTGGAGATAGCTCAGTGTTCATGTTTTGTCATGCTTTACATGTACATCATGACCATGCCTTTTGTTTTCATATTGAGGTGTTGTAGCATGTTGTTTTGATGCTTGCAATATGCCTAGTTGCTGTTTTGGACAGATTGTTGTTATGACTTGTATAGAGTGTATGTGTTGCACCGATGCTCCGTTTTGAGTGTGCTCTATATGAAACTTGCTTGATTTTGCATGTTGATTCATATTATCATGTTGCATCCTTGTTTTGGTGTGTTTGCTTGATGTTTGGGTGCATTTTGCATCAATGCCATGTTTAACTTGTTTTGCTCATATCTTCTAGGCCGTAGCTCCGAATCTAATGAACTTTATATGTAACTTGACTAGAATTTCGTGTAGATCATCTTGGCACATCTTAACTTGCTGTTTAACAACTTGAACATAAGGTTTATTCAGATCTGGAACAATTTCGAAATTTGCATATGAGGACTTACCGGAATTGTTATATGTTGTTTCCGGACTCATTTAAACTTGCCTTGATGTGTTGGTCTTGTATGCATCATCTTTTGCCATGAGTAGCTTCATGTAGCTTTGTCATGCATCATGCTTGTTGTGCATCATGTCTTTTCTATGTGTGGTGTGTTTACCATGTTGTGTGCTTCTTCTCGATAGTTCCCGTTTCATTGCGATCATGAGGATTCGTTCGTCTACGCTTGGTTCGTCTTCGTGGCTTCATCTTATTCATGGACTCGTTCTTCTTCCTTGCGGGTTTTCAGGCAAGATGACCGCTACCCTGGATCTCACTACTATCATTGCTATGCTAGTTGCTTCGTTCTATCGCTATGCTGCGTTATCTATCTTTTGTTCTTCAAGCCTCCCAAATTGCCATGAACCTCTAACCTTTGACACCCTTCCTAGCAAACCGTTGCTTGGCTATGTTACCACTTTGCTCAGCCCCTCTTATAGCGTTGTTAGTTGCAGGTGAAGTTGAAGATTGCACCATGGTGGACAGGGTTATGTTGGGATATCACAATATCTCTTATTTTATTAATGCATCTATATATTTGGTAAAGGGTGGAAGGCTCGGCCTTATGCCTGGTGTTTTGTTCCACTCTTGCCGCCCTAGTTTCCGTCATACCGGTGTTATGTTCCCGGATTTTGCGTTCCTAACGCGGTCGGGTGATTTATGGGACCCCCCTGACAGTTCGCTTTGAATAAAACTTGTCCAGCAAGGCCCAACCTTGGTTTTACCATTTGCCTCACCACCACCTATACCCTTCCCTTGGGTCAGCCAACCCGAGGGTCATCTTTATTATAGCCCCCCAGGCCAATGCTTGTCTAAGTGTTGGTCCGAACTAGAGTCCTTTGCAACGTCCCCTCAGGGAAACTTGAGGTCTGGTTTTAGTTGTACGGAGTGCTCATCCGGTGTTGCCTTGAGAACGAGATATGTGCAGCTCCTATCGGGATTTGTCGGCACAGCGGGAGGTCTTGCTGGTCTTGTTTTACCATTGTCGAAATGTCTTGTAAACCGGGATTCCGAGACTGATCGGGTCTTCCTGGGAGAAGGAATATCCTTCATTGATCGCGAGAGCTTATCATGGGCTAAGTTGGGACACCCCTGCAGGGTATAAACTTTCGAGAGCCGTGCCCGCGGTTATGTGGCAGATGGGAATTTGTTAATGTCCGGTTGTAGATAACTTGACACCAGATCCGAATTAAAACGCATCAACCGCGTGTGTAGCCGTGATGGTCTCTTCTCGGCGGAGTCCGGGAAGTGAACACGGTTTCTGGGTTATGTTTGACGTAAGTAGGAGTTCAGGATCATCTCTTGATCATTGCTAGTTTCACGACCGCTCCTTTGTTTCTCTTCTCGCTCTCATTTGCGTATGTTAGCCACCATATCATGCTTAGTCACTGCTGCAACCTCACCACTTTACCCCTTCCTTTCCCATTAAGCTTTGCTAGTCTTGATACCCATGGTAATGGGATTGTTGAGTCCTCGTGGCTCACAGATTACTACAACAACAGTTGCAGGTACAGGTTATGCGATGATCATGACGCGAGAGCGATGTTGCTTGTTTTGGAGTTTCTTCCTCTGCTTCTTCGATCAGGGGATAGGTTCCAGGTCGGCAGCCTGGGTTAGCAGTGTGGATATTGTTTGAGTTTCTGTTTATGATTCATCCGTAGTCGGATGTTGTTCTTGTATGTTGTATTGTTGTATTCATGTGACATTGTATGTATTAGATGTATCCCCACTATTATGTAATTGTTGATGTAATGATATCCACCTTGCAAAAGTGTTCCAATATGCGGGTCTATCCTTGGTGGGACCTTCAAGTTCCTTTTGGATAGGGTCGCATATTGGGCGTGACATCAATCTCGAAAATAGCGGTACAAGTCTCGATTACTTGCAAATACATCATCATCCATCTAAACAATGATATACGCGAGAAGAGCTATCATTTTGAGTACATGAGTTCGTATCCCTCTCTCGCATTAGCGTGAACATAAACTAACTACTGCCTGTCGCTCGGAAACCGGAAACCGGTACACCTGGGCCTAACACTCCGGCCACTTGTCGTATATATACTCCTGGCGTAGCACTTCTTCACCATCTATGATCTATGCACCTGCATCGTCACATGAGCCGATGATATGCAACATATATAGTTGAGCAACAGAAAGAGACAGACTTGGCAAAAATAGAAACAACATATCATAAGCATAAATAACAAAGTTCATCATACCCAAAATGCCCTAACTAGAGTAATTTTCGCTAGTCGAGGAGGAGGACGGTTTAATTACATCACAAATAAAGTTTCACCGTGCATAACTCAAAGTTTTGTCATACAGAAAGTATGGACTAAACGGACACATTGTCATATATCGACAATCACTCCACCATGTCGTGCCATCCATTCATGTCAGGGAGATAGTCCTCGAGCTTAGTGAAAGGCTTCATGTCGAGACGCTGAGAGGCTATCCATGTTCGGACGTCTTCCCACGACATTTGTCCTTCTCCGTAGAACATCCCTGTTTTTCTGACGACCTCCTTCATGATTATTTGGGCAAGTTCGCGCTGGATGTTATAGAACTCAGCTCGAAGTCGATGATCCTCGATATCTCCTATGTCCTTTGCCCATTGCACAATATGGGCATCGCCAGATCTAGGTGACATGCGAAGGTTCTGGTGATCCCGTCTGTACTCCAGCATGTGGTGTAGGACATAGAATCCATCATTAAGAGAATCGTTCGGTTGCTGGATGCAGCAGAAGTCGGTCTTATGGCTGAAGGCGACCCTGCCGCCCCTTCTCTTCTTGTCCCTAACCTCTCCACCCCTTGCTTGGTAGTAAAACATAGCACTGTCGAGAACATCTTTGATGTGGGTGTAATCCTTTTTGTGAATGTTCTTCGACGAGTCCAAGTAAAGAGCATGGGAGAATCGAGGGTAGAGGATGATGAGGACGGCGCGCCCGCCGCTTCACAAAATAAGTACACCTCAAATTAATTAGCCTCCACCGTGCAAATGAATTATTGAAATCGAAGGAAGGATAGCAGCGCGGATGTCTTACACGGGATGATAAGGCAGGAGAATCGCCTCTTTGTCCTTATTGGCGAGCATGAAACTGACGATGTAATCCCTCGCGTATTCACGGTGCTTTGCGCAGACTCCCAAGAAGCCCTTGTGCATGTAGTACGGGTCAGCGACACAGATATGACGTATCTGCTCAACCCCAATGATGTAGTTCATGTGCAAGGCATAAAGGCGGACAAACGTAAAATCTAGCTTCTTCACATGAAACATGTCGAATATGTAATCAAATCGGATGAAGAACTTATCCGCGGGGAAGCTGTCGACGTATGACATTTGCCACGGAACGTTAACCACGTAGAGTGGGTATCCTGGATCTTTCGAGGCGATGAGGCCTTTCTCTACCCGCAGCACATCGTCATGAAGTCTCCTTAGATCGCCGAATCTGGCCCATAGCGCTGTTGCAGGTAGGATTGGTTGACCAGGGATATGCCATTTATCCGCATCGGGATATCTATACGGTCCTGAAGCCGAGGCTGCTGAGGCGGCTGGATCATAGAATCAGCTTTTTTGCCTTTCCTCGCTCTCTTCCTAGACTTCTTTACTACCGGAAGGTCGTCCATAATACGTTGAGACGGTAATTCAGGCACCGACTCATGACGCTCAAACCCTGAGGAGGCGCCAGTATAGACATACTGTTCAGCGCCATCGTCATCCTCATCCTCATCCATGGCGACGTCATCAGCGACTAATGGAGCCTCCTCCTTACTCCGTCCGCTATCACCCAACCCGACACCCGACGCTAATTGGGTAGGTGGGGTGTTGATGTTCATACCTTGCTGAGGCTGCGTGCTCGTGGGTGTGCTCCCGGCCGCCTCCAGACAAAGCAGACTCATTGGCCACAACAGGACCCACCCATTGCAACAATCACCAAGCCGCCACGGGGTCTCGTCGTCATCCCCCACTAGTATTAGAGGAGGCAAATTCTCGTGGCCCGGTTTGACACTGGCCACGGAAACCTTGAAGACGTTCGGGGGGATCGGCCGGCCATGGAACAATGGTTCCTTCGGCTCCATTATCGTCGCCTTCCCCACGTCCACCTTCTGGTCGCTGATGGTGTACAATATGGTGCACGGGGTTTCGTCGGCCTGCAAAGAAAAGTCTGCGATGTGAGACATCTGAAAGGCAATGAAAACAGGAGATTATACATTTATATTGAAAGGGCCGGTGTGACAGATACCGTGAGGGCGTTGAGCTCAGCCAAAGACGAGGCACCATCGAGCATGTCCGGTGCGGGAGTCGGTGCGGGAGCACGTGCGGGAGCCGGTGTGGGAGCAGGTGCGGGAGCCGGTGCGGGAGCAGGTGCTCCCAAGAAGTTAGCAAGGGGAAAGTCCTCTGCATTTTTTTTGGATTTTGCCTTGTCCAAGTGAAAACGCCCGTCACCAATGAAATAGACAAATCTGCAAGCACCTATTTTGCGGCAGCTACCGCTGTTGCGACTGTCTGAGATGATTTCTTCTCAACCGCAATCTCAACCTTCTTGTCGATGTTTTCTTCAGTTAACCTCCATCTTTCCTTTCTCTCCTCTGTGGTCTCACGGTAGTACTTCTTCCACATGGCACCGTCTCCGACACCGTGCACGCGTCCATACGACGGTCGAGTATCCACTGGTTGTCGTTTCAATATGTTCAACGCCCGGTTGAATGGAGTGTCCCACTTGGGCCTCGCCAATGCCTCAGACGGCGAGTCGCTTTCGGCCGCAATCCGATGCTGCTCTCTCTGCAAAAGGCACAAGGATCGTTTACAAATATGACTAACGTGTGCAGTCGAATTGATCAGAAACTAAAATTACCAGCAGTCTCATGAACTCCGTAATGACCGGTGTTGTCTCGTAAACCTTCTTCACTGGGTCCCAACGGTGCCGGGCCCTCAGGACGTCACACTCCTGCGGGACGGTGAAATCCGCCAAGGGGTCTGGGATGCCCAGACTCGCGGCTTCCGCGTCCTCCTTGGCCCATTTGGACCTCTTTCCGCCGTAACCACGGCTTCCGAGGTGGTGGCTCCCAATGTTCCTCTCTTGAAGCCCCTTCATGTACTTACACTTTTTTTTGGCAGCTTCGGCCTCGCAAGCCTCCTTGAATATTTGAAACTGCTCTTCCGTGATTGTTGGATTATCCTTTACAATCTCGGAGTAGGGTTCCTTCTTGTCGATGATCTTTGCTTTCACTTGAGTTTTCCAGGCGGCCAACGCATCGCTAAACTTGGTCATGGCGTGTTTGTTTATCTTCTTCATTGCCGGGTCCTCGTCTGGATCTTCATAATCCTTCTCATTCCGGCCCGGGAACAAGAATATCTGGTGAAACTTCTTTAGGAGGGAGCTCCTCATATTTTCTATCTTCTGTAGTTTCTCATCGTTGATAGTGGCGGTTGTCCGTACGATGCAGCCTATTTGATTGCCGTAGCACGTCTGCGCTTCATCGGGCGCCTTTGGCTCAAAATTGCCGTCGTCCACCTATGTGACCACCAGTATAGTAGTCCTGAGTTTGTTAGGAAGCCATTGCCTCTTTGCTTTCGGTTCTACACTGGCTCCGCTCCCCGAGGCAGCACCGGTCTCAGTCTCAGCGCCGGTCTCAATGCCGGTCTGAGTCTCAGCGCCGGTCACAGTCTCAGCACCGGTCTGCGTGTCGGTCTCAGTCCCCGATGCCACCGATGGGCCCAGCAACAACATTGGTTGATCGTCGGTAAGGCCAAAAAATTCGTCTGCCGCCCGGTAGACGTCGTCGCAATCACCAGAACCATGTCCTTCATCATTGCTAGCCATGTTTCCTATGATTAAATCTAGTCAATTAATTCTAGACCTAATAAAATGAATAATGACATAAAAAGGCCTATTGTTTTGCAAGAATGTTGACTCCTTCCTGGTGCGGCAAATCCCGGGCACTCGATATGTCCTAGTTTGTAGCACAAGTCATGCCGAAATTCACGGAAAATTTCGGCATGACCTTTGCTAAAAAGTGGACAAATCGAGAACCTGAAATTTGCCGGAACAGAAATGAATCAACATTCCGGCAAAACATAGGCCACTCAGCATCATTCCCTGGAAACAGTATTCAAATATCCCTCTTCGACACCGCAACACATGTCCAAATATACACGAGCAACCACATGTCCAAATTTCACAAGCTAATTCAAAAACAAAGTGTAGAAGAAAATTCATTTAACTACTAATAGAACAAAATTCAGTTAACTTTAGTGCTCTATAATGATGAAAGGAAAAAAATTCAGTTAACTACTAATTTCATTCATTTAGGTTATTCATTTAACATCACCTAATTAACCTACTGTACCAACTACTACTAGCAGCACTACTAACCTAATTAACCTAGCAAAACTCTAGTGCCCTAACTGAAAAACATCTAATTAACATCTACTAGTACCACTATTGCCCTAACCTAATTAACATCTACTAGTATCACTATATCTATACAAGCAGCATCTACCCTAATTAAACCCTACTGCCCTGACTAACTTTTGTTGTAAACCAAATTTTTTGCTCTAAACTAATTTTTGCTCTAGCATCTACTACTTAACATCCTTTGCTCTAAACTAAATTTTTTGCTATAAACAAACTGTTGCTCTACTAATTTTTTCTCCAAAATGCATAGAGAGAGGAGTGGGGGGAGGGGTGGGGGACTTACAGAGAGGGGAGAGACGGTGGCGGGGAGGTGCTCGGTGACGGAGGCAGGGCGG
>NC_041387.1:127794237-127854649 GCF_002162155.2 Triticum dicoccoides
GCGGGCTCGGGCACGGGCAACGGCAACGGCGGTCCTGGGCGGGCTCAGGCGGCGGTGAGGTGGAGGGCGCCGACGGTGACGTCGAGGGCGGCCTCGGGCGGCGGCGGTGAGGCTGAGGGTGGCCTCGGGCGGCGGCGGTGAGGATGACGGCGGCCTTGGGGGGAGACGGTGAGGTTGCGGGCGTCCACGCCAGCAGGAGACGGCAGCGAAGTGGGGCGACGGTGAATTGGGGAGACGGCGGCGAGGGCGAGGGATTTGGGGAAGAAGTGTGGTGGCCAGGGGGCGGGGGGAAACCGCTTTTTAAGTGAAATGTAACGGTAGCGCGTTTCCGAAAACACGCTATAGCTAAGTTAGCTACAGCGCGTTTCCTGAAACCCGCTACTGCTATTCCTTTCTCCTTTTCCCCTTTTTTATTTTATTTTTCTCTACATTTTATTTTATTTTTCCTTTCTCCTTTTTCTATTTTTTTCATTTTCATTTACTTTTCTACTTGTTTTCACTTTATTTTATTTCCGTTAGCAGTAGCGCCTTACACGTAAGCGCGCTACAGGTAAGGAGAGTAGCAGTAGCGCTGGACCAGTATACGGGCGTAAGCTAGGTTGGGCTAGCCATGTGTGCCCAGGTCAAACAAAGCAGCAGCGCTTTTTGCTAGTACGCGCTACTGCTAAAGTCATAGCAGTAGCGCAGTTTATTTACGCGCGCTGCTACTAAGTAGCAGTAGCGTATGATTTTGTACAGCGCTACTGGTAACATTCTGTGTATAAGGTTTTCCCTAGTAGTGCTCCGCTCGGCCCTTCACAACCTCAGCAGCGGCGGAGGCAATCTCGCCGCTCACAGGCTCTAGCAGACTGTCGAGGTCGGCGTTGGGGTCGCGAAGGTAGACGTGGCTGAGGATGCGTGTCAGCGCTGCAGAAGAAAGGACGCGAGCTTCAGCCTCGGACATGGGGCCGATACCATCCATGACATCCTCAAGCGCCTGGACCAAGAAGGGAAGCAGCTCGGCGGAGCCGTCCTCGGTGCCAGCCAGCGGCTTCTCCAAGCCGCCATCATAGAGCGTCTTCAATGATGCGCGAGCCCTCTCCTCCAGTTTCGCGAAGGCCACCCAATCCTCAGCTAAGACCTTCGCTTTGGCGTCTAGCTCGGCCCTCTCCACCTTCAGCGCCTGCTCCAGCATCTCCAGCCGGCTACGATCAGCTGAGAGCTCGGCATCGCGGCCCCTGACGGCAACCTCCCGAGCCTTCATCTCGTCCTCCTTCTCTTGGCGGTCGCGGACCTCCTTGGCAAGCTCGTCACGCAGGCCTTGCAGCTCGTCCTCCAACGCCTTGCAGCGGCCCCGGACATTTGAAGCATCCTCCAAAGCCGCATCACGAACGGCCTTGGCCTGGGACGCGACTTGCTTCTCCTCCTCGGAGGCCGACACAACCTAGCTCAGCGCCACTCGGATGGAAGCGTCAGAGTGGACCCAGCCAGAGACCAACTCCAGGCGCCCGGCCACCAGGCGGGGGTCGGCGCCCGGGAGATCTTCTCGCAGCCGACCCAGCTCGGCAGCAGCACGGTCCAAGACGGTGGAAGAGGTGGAGGAGACGGAAGCTGGCGGAGTAGGAGGAGAACATGACAGCGTGATCATGACTTCAGGCGCCGAGGCCTTCTGAGCCTCCGCGGCCTCGACGACAGCATCAAGCGCGGGTGCCTCCGGAGTCAGCAGGGCCACGAGGGCTAGCTCCCCGCCAGTGCGCCCCTCCTGGCCTTGCGAGGATGACCGGGCAGGGGAGGCGCGAGCCCCGTTGCCTCCTTTTCCCGCAGATGAAGGTGCAGCCCCAGCAGACGAGCTTGCCCCAAGTGGGGCCGTCGAGGCCCCTTTCAGCCTCTTCGCCGCAGGTAGCGGCCTAGCCAAAATATGAAAGATGTCAAGCCTTGACGATAAAACAGGAGCAAAGCAGAGGTCAAGCACTTACTGGTCGGCTGCCACGGGCTCAAACGGCCTCCGGCAAAGCTTGAAGCCCGAAAGCCTCCTGCGGAGCTTAGCCTCGGGAGGTCTGGAAGCGGAGGAAGGCGCACCAGAGGGGCTGGCGCTAGCCTCGGGCAGCCCCAGGGCTGGGGTAGACCCTCGGGAGATCAGCCCAGTCCTGTCCTTCTTTGGGACCAAGGGAGGATCCTCTCCCCCTCGCCTGGCATCGACCTTGTCGTCGTCCGGCATGGAGCAGAGGGCGCTGGACCTGTGCCAAGGGGAGGTCTCCCCCGTCCCCTCAATCGTCGCCTCGGAGTCGTGATCTTCCTCATCATCATCATCTTCCTCCTCCCCCCTGCCGGAGTCATCGGAGGACAAGTCCACCATTCTCGTCGCCGCCAGATCCCCCGGAGCTACCGCCGGTACCAGTCCATCCCCGTCGAAGGTGGGCATGGCGTTCACCACCAGCTCCCAGTCGTCGCGGAGGAACAAGGGGACCGAGCGCCCTCTGGGCTTGCCACATCCTCCTCGACCAAGGTGCAGAGGGCCGCGGCCAGATCCTCATCGTCCAGGGCCATCGAGCTCAGGCGGAGGACGGCGTCCGCATCCCCGAGCCTCCACAAAGGGCGCGAGTGCGCCTGAAGTGGAGCCACCCGATGCGCCAAGAACTCCCTCAGGAGCGTGGCCCCAGTCAGCTTCACCGCCCTTAGGTTGCCTGGCCTCAGGTCCGCATTCATCTTCTCCAGCACCAGCTTCACCCGACGGTCGTCAAGCTTCGCACGAGACCACGCCTCAATGGATTGGGGCTGCCCCGTGGGCAGCGCCAACCGGGGGTTGGTGCATCTGGCGTCCATCATGACCCACTTGCTGCGGAAGCCGTCGACCCTCTTTCCAGCCTTCGATATGGCATTGGCATTGGAGTACGCAACAAAGCCCGCGCACGCTAAGATGTGGGTGGCAGAAACTCGGAGGGAGAAGAAATGGTGCAGCAAGGCCACGGAAGGCATCACCCCGACGTGCGCCTCACAGTAGTAGGTGAAAATCGCCAGGAGAAGGACTGAGTTGGGGTGGAGATGCAGAGCATGCAGATTATACTGGCGGAGGACAGCAAAGAAGAACTCAGAGAAAGGAGGTACCAGACCAGTGATGACGGAGCTCGTGAAGAATGGGTAGAAGGTGCTCCCCTTGCCCTCTGGCTGAGCGGAGCCAGGTCGGAGCGCAGTCTCCCCCATCTTGCTGCCATGCGCCCCCGTCGTCAGGCGCGTGAGGGCAAGATTCTTCTCCGTCATGTTTGGGGGATCTAGAGCCGGCGAGTACCAGGCCAGAGGAGCCCCGGGCGGGGTCTTGCGAGGCGCCATTGCTCGCCGAAGGAGAAGAGTGGAGGCGGATCTGGGAGATTTCGGAAGCAAGAGGGCGAAGGGCAAGAAAGGGGATCTGAAGCAAGACGAATGAGAGCAATGAAAGTAAGCCTAACCTGGACCAGCCCTTTTGTTAGTCGGGCAGTTGCCGAGGCAACGTGGGGAAGTGGAGATGCCCATGTCCAATCAACCACCACGCGGCACCCAAGGCCGCAGGCTGTTGGGGCCCGCGGCGCTCCGCACTTGCCCCTTCGCTTCTATGCTAAGCCAAGTCCGAGCGCGCCTTGGGCCCGGGGGCTACTGTCGGCGTTCTCGGAACGGGGGTCCCCAGACTTGCCTGCCTGCGGCCTGCGGCGTGGCTCAAGTGGTGGCCAGTACGGCCCATCTTCATCGACTCAAGCTCAAGACCCTCGCGAGGGTCCAAGACTCGCGGGGCGGACGACAGAAGGCTTCCTCAGGAGCGGCTCACCAGGCAAGCTCGTGAGGAGGCGGAGAGATCAAGGCAGGGGTACCTCACGAGGTGCCCATGACTCCAGCCATGACGATCGAGACCAGGCGGGCGCCAGGCGGGCGCCGGCCTGTGCAGTGTCCTTGTTTCCTTTTTCGTGCAAAGGGGGCAAGCGCAGGCACGGAGTACCGAGGCGCCGAGTAAAGGTTACCATTTCGGTGCAATGGACCAAGACCAGCAGACTGGCAGGACGGAGGTCACCGTGGAGCCCAAGACAGCGTCATCACCAGAGTCTTTGGCAGTCAAAGGCCAACTTTAGTCAGGATAAGTTGTACTAGATGTTCCCCTTCAAATCCCGCCATTGTGGAATCCCTTCCCGCTCAATATTTGGGAAGAGGACGAGGGCCTCTATATATAGGGCTAGCCATCACCCTAGCAAGGGGGAGATCCAGAGAAAGAGAGATCTAGAGAAAGAGAGATCCAGAGAAAGGGAGATCCAGAGAAAGAGAGATCCAGAGAAAGGGAGACCCAGAGAAAGAGAGAAAGAGAGCCAAAAGAGGTTGAGTTCATCCACACCACCTCAAGAACACCCCTCGCGAGGTTGTTCTTCCTCTGTACTGTTCATCATCAGCCCCTGAGGCAATCCACACATCAAACACTGGAGTAGGGTATTACACCACAATGTTGGCCTGAACCAGTATAAACCTTGCGTCCCTTGTGTTGTTCATCGTGTAGCTTAGATTCTCAACGAGGCGGTAGGACGTGGATTGGTAGGGGGAAGATCTTCGCGCGCACCCCCGAGTTCGAACCTTAAGGGTTTTGCCGGAACCCCACATCCGACAGGCTTGTATATTCCAATGATGGGCTTCCTCAAATGCATGAGGTCTTCATGAGCAAGCTAGTTGGATGCACACCCACTTAGTTTCAGTTTGAGCTTTCATACACTCATAGCTCTTAGTGCATCCGTTGCATGGCAATCCCTACTCCTCACATTGACATCAATTGATGGGCATCTCCATAGCCCGTTGATTAGCCGCGTCGTTGTGAGACTTTCTCCCTTTTTGTCTTCACCACATAAACCTCCACTATCATATTCTATTCCACCTATAGTGCTATATCCATGGCTTGTGCTCATGTATTGCGTGAAGGTTGAAAAAGCTGAAGCGCGTTAAAAAGTTTGAACCAATTGATTGGCTGACACCGATATGGGCATGAGAGGTACCTTGTGTTAAGAAAAGGGAGCATAAAAGACTATATAATTTTGTAGGGATAACGTTCTGAAGCATTGATATTTTGAAAGACATGATTGTTTGTTGGGATGCCCTAAATATTATTGTTTTTATGTCAAATGATAGACTATTGCTTTGAATCACCTGTGTCTTAATATTCATTTCATGATTAGATATATGATCAAGATTATGCTAGGTAGCATTCCACATCAAAAATTATTTTTTTATCATTTACCTACTCGAGGACGAGAAGGAATTAAGCTTGGGGATGCTGATACGTCTCCATCGTATCTATAATTTTTGATTGTTCCATGCCAATATTATTCAACTTTCATATACTTTTGGCAACTTTTTATACTATTTTTGGGACTAACATATTGATCCAGTGCCCAGTGCCAGTTCCTGTTTGTTGCATGTTTTATGTTTCACAGAAACCCCATATCAAACGGAGTCCAAACGGGATAAAAACGGACGGAGAATATTATTGGAATATTTGTGATTTTTGGGAAGAAGAATCAATGTGAGACGGTGCCCGAGGGGGCCACGAGGCAGGGGGGCACGCCCCAGGGGGGCAGGCGCGCCCCTGACCCTCATGGGCACCCCGTAAGGCGGTTGATGCTCTTCTTTTGCTGCAAGAAAGCTAATTTTGGAGAAAAATCTAGGCGAAGGTTTCAACCCAATCGGAGTTACGGATCTCCGGATATAAAAGAAATGGTGAAAGGGCAGAATCTGAGAACGCGGAAATAGAGAGAGACAAAGAGACAAATCCAATCTCGGAGGGGCTCTCGCTCCTCCCACGCATGGAGACCATGGACCAGAGGGGAAACCCTTCTCCCATCTAGGGAGAAGGTCAAGGAAGAAGAAGAAGAAGGGGGCTCTCTCCCCCTTACTTCCGGTGGCGCCGGAACGCCGCCGGAGGCCATCACATCACCGCGATCTACACCAACACCTCCATCATCTTCACCAACATCTCCATCACCTTCCGCCATCTATATTCAGCGGTCCACTCTCTCGCAACCCGCTGTACCCTCTACTTGAACATGGTGCTTTATGCTTCATATTATTATGCAATGACGTCTTGCCATCCTATGATGTCTGAGTAGATTTTCGTTGTCTTACCGGTGATTGATGAATATCTATGATTGGTTTAATTTGCTTGTGGTTATGTTGCTGTCCAATTGTGCCCTCCGTGTCGCGCAAGTGTGAGGGATTCCCGCTGTAGGGTGTTACAATACATTCATGATTCGCTTATAGTGGGTTGCTTGAGTGACAGAAGCATAAACCCGAGTAAGGGGGTTGTGGCATATGGGATAAAGGGGACTTGATGCTTTAATGCTATGGTTGGGTTTTACCTTAATGATCTTTAGTAGTTGCGGATGCTTGCTAGAGTTCCGATCATAGCTTATGCCTCTCCCACATAAAACTTGCTATTGGTC
Source organism: Triticum dicoccoides (assembly GCF_002162155.2). Classification (NCBI taxonomy): domain Eukaryota; kingdom Viridiplantae; phylum Streptophyta; class Magnoliopsida; order Poales; family Poaceae; genus Triticum; species Triticum dicoccoides. The sequence continues at coordinate 127,800,657 of NC_041387.1, forward strand.
CAGTAAAGTAGTCAATTGCTTTGGGACAATTTCACAACTCCTAACACCACTTTTCCACACTCGCTATATTTACTTTATTGCTTCTTTATCTAAACAGACCCTAGCTTTTATTTACATGCTCTTTATTATCTTGCAAACCTATCCAACAACACCTACAAAGTACTTCTAGTTTCATACTTGTTCTAGGTAAAGCGAACGTCAAGCGTGCGTAGAGTTGTATCGGTGGTCGAGAGAACTTGAGGGAATATTTGTTTTACCTTTAGCTCCTCATTGGGTTTGACACTCTTACTTATCGAAAGAGGCTACAATTGATCCCCTACACTTGTGGGTTATCAGAAGGTGACCTTGTCCTTAGGCACGTTCAGTCCGGCAAGGGTACACACAAGTTTTCACCAAAGTGGGAAGGCCCTTACCAGGTAGTACGAGTCTCCAGACCTGGCGCGGTCCGTCTGGAGACCGGAGATGGCATTCAGTTGCAAAACTCATGGAATATTGAGCATCTCCGCAAGTTCTACTCATAAGGCGTGGTTGTCGGGCCCTGCCCGGCAGCCACCCTTTTGTAGGCCTTGCCTCAGTTGCATGTAACCCCTTGTACAAAGCCAGGGCGATGACCCTGTGCAAGAGAAAATAATAAAGCGCTGTGGGGGGCAACCAAGATTTCATGCATGCATGAGCATTCCAAGATCATTGCATGAGCATTCCATGAGCATTTGCATATGCATATGGATAGGATCGCATTCTGCATTCATTCTCATCTGCATGAAGCTGCAGATTCCTACCGTGAACTTGGCTTTGGCAAGGAGTTGAGAAGATTGCCCCGACACTGCGATCCACGGCAAGCCAAACAGATAAGTCCTACCTCGTGTCCATTAGTGTTCTGTAAGCTATAACTTGTGCATAAGGAAACCTCGCCACTCTCTTGGAAGTTAGGTGCTCCCATCCCTGACTCGAACGCTGCTTCGGTCAGGATGGTCTCAGTGGACTTTGGTAAAAGGAAGTTAGCGGGGGGTGGTCACTTTGTCTTGCCCGGTAGACTCGTTCTCCTGCAAGCAAAAAGGTGTCGGCAAGGTAGCGTGCCAGGGAAAACTCGTTTATTTACATTAAAGAGGCATCTCACCTCTGCATGGACATACACATGCACGGGTTCCCGGCAAGGTTCATCTTTTTCATTAATATGCTGATATAATTGCAAGCATTACAGAACACAAATATGGACTCGAGAGATTACATTATTCGAATTAAAGTTTGGCGAGTGCCTACAATTTAAGATTGAAAAAAGATAAGTGCCCCATGATGCCCTTTATTGTCCCTCTCCTCCTAGGCACGGCCGTCAAAGGCGAGGAGGGCAAAAGGAGCGCTTGGGCGGGAGCCCAGCCCGTCCCCCTCGGGCTCCAAGAGAGGTAGCCCGACGGGAACGGGAGCACAAGTGAACGCCTTGATGGAGAGCACGGCGGAAGGCAACCCCGTCGACCGCCACCACGAGGGCCAGCAAGACCCAGCAGGGCTAATGGAGCTGTAGCCCGAGAGGAAGCCTGTCGGGGTCCAGCTGGAGGACTTCCGGAGGAGCCCGAAAGCACCATCTGCACCTCTGCATCCAACTCTCCAGCAAATCGCATTGCCGGGGAGGAGATGTGGATGCATATGATGGTGTTGCCGCCTGATGAAGATGGTGCGGGCGGTGATCAGCCTAAGTTAGAGTCGTCGCTCCCCCGCTCTCTATCGTTGTCATCACCGTCACTGTCCTCCTCGTCACTTTTGCTCGAGGAGGAACTTTCATCGTCAGTCGAGCTCTCCGCGCAGCACCCTAAGCGACCTCCCGAGTGCCCGAAGATCTTGACGGAGAGCAGGCTGCTCTACATTAATTTGAACTGGAGAACATGCCCCTCCGAGAAGCCACGGGCACGGGCGAAGGTCTTCCAACCGCGGCAGAGGTACATTACATGAGGAGCAGGGAAGTCAACATGAACCCACATGATGTCGTTCCCACAGCCCCTCATATGCAACCTCAGAGCGCATGGTTGTTCGAGCTCCATCTCCCATGCAAAGGGAGTCAGAAGGCGAACATGACCACACAGGGGCTTGTATAGCCTGATGATGAACTCCCGAGGTTGGTCCCCAACGTGTCCTTCCATAGGGGGAGGAGCCGCCGGTGGGGGCGCAGCCGAGGCGCCGCCCCGCCCTCCTCCACCTCTAGCACCGCGGCAACCTCTACCTCTCCCCCTTCCTCCTCCCCTCGCGGCGGGTTCCACCACTACAAGATCCGGAGGAGGAGGGATGCACTGTCGAGTAGAAGCCCTCGTCGCCACCGCTGGGGGGGCGCCACCCCCTCGCCCTCTCACCATGACCAGGAAGGAAGGGGTTGCAAGGAAGAATAAGAAGAAGTGTGTGCAGAGAGTCACTGCTCTACCCCTTTTTATAGGGGGACGAGGCAGGGGGCTGGCTCCTCATACAGAAAATGGCCGCCCCGCTCCTCCAATACAGCCTCTCTGCACCCTCTATGGCCCTGGGAATCAAGGCCCACCCTCTGCTCCAACCATCGGTGCTCGGTTTTCGACCATGGCACTCCTCCCCGTACCCTCTGCATCAACCGCCTACCACGCCCCGTGCATGCAGAACATGTGGTAGGTGTGTGCGAAACCGGAGGCAAGTAGGATGGCAGTTTCCGCCCCGTGATTGTGAAGCGAGAAGAATCCACATGCCACGATCAAAGTTCTTCCGCAGCTTTGCGAACCACGCGCGGAGAAACCGGAAACTGGCCCGGAATCAAGGCTAATGACAAAGCTAAGAAGACCTCAACAGGCCAACCTCTTCAGCAACCCCGCATGTGCACTTATTAGGCCCTACCCTGACGAAGCTCGGCAGCGCATTCGGGGTAGGCCTGGGGGCTTCTGTCGGTGCAACAAACCCCGGGTCTGTTGCCCTGACTGTGCGCAGGCACGGGATCAAGATTGGAGCACCAACCCAAGTCAGAGTACAAGAAACCAAGAGCATCGAAGGACCAACATGCAGATCAGAGGGACCAAGATCAAGCCAGAGAAGCAAGATATCATCAAGAGAAGGGCCTCGTTTGCCGGGCAGGCGAGTGTAGGATCGAAAGTATGTCTATGGGGGGGTGATTAGACTACTTGACCAAATAAAAATCTAGCCTTTTCTTAATTTTAGTTCTTGGCAGATTTTAGCAACTTGGCACAAGTCAAGCAGTCTTAACATGATTCAATCAAGCATGCAAAGAGTATATGAGCAGCGGAAAGTAAAGCATGCAACTTGCAAGAATGTAAAGGGAAGGGTTTGGAGTGTGCAAACGCAATTTGAAGACACGGAGATTTTTGAGCCGTGGTTCCGATAGGTGGTGCTATCGTACATCCACGTTGATGGAGACTTCAACCCATGAAGGGTAACGGCTGCGCGAGTCCACGGAGGGCTCCACCCACGAAGGGTCCACGAAGAAGCAACATTGTCTATCCCACCATGGTCGTCGCCCACGAAGGACTTGCTTCACTAGGGTAGATCTTCACGAAATAGGCGATCTCCTTGCCCTTACAAACTCCTTGGTTCAACTCCACAATCTTGTCGGAGGCTCCCAAGTGACACCTGGCCAATCTAGGAGACACCACTCTCCAAGAAGTAACAAATGGTGTGTTGATGCTGAACTCCTTGCTCTTGTGCTTCAAATGATAGTCTCCCCAACACTCAACTCTCTCTCACAGGATTTGGATTTGGTGGAAAGAAGATTTGAGTGGAAAGCAACATGGGGAAGGCTAGAGATAGAGATTCATATTGTAGGAATGGAATATCTTGATCTCAACACAAGTGTAGGTGGTTCTCTCTCAGAAAATGTATGTTGGAAGTCTAGGCACATTCTGATGGCTCTCTCCACGAATGAAGAGTGGGTGGAGGGGTATATATAGCCTCCACACAAAATCTAACCGTTACACACGACTCGCCAATCTCAGTGGGACCGAATCGTCAAACTCGGTCGAACCGATTTAGCAAATAATGTGACCGTTAGGATTTTCGGTGGGACCGACATGCAACTCAGTAGGACCGATATGGTTAGGGTTAGGGAATAACGTAATCTCGGTGAGACCGATTACTCAAACTCGGTGAGACGGATTTTGGTAATAAGCTAACCAGAGAGTTGGTCAGGCAAACTCGATGGGACCGATTCGCTCATCTCGGTGAGACCGAAATGTTACGAAAGGGAAACAGAGAGTTTCCATTGCAGTCTCGGTGGGACCGATCGCTCATCTCGGTTGGACCGAAACGTTGCGAAGGGAAACAAAGAGATTACAATCCCATCTCAGTGAGACGGAGATCCCTATCGGTGAGACCGATTTGCCTAGGGTTTGTGGCAGTGGCTATGACATCTTAACTCGGTGGCGCCGGATAGAAAGAATCGGTGGGGCCGAGTTGGACTTTTGGTTTAGGTCATATGTGGATGTGAGAAAGTAGTTGAGGACTTTGGAGCATATCACTAAGCATTTTGAGCAAGAAAGCCATTAAGCAACACCTCATCCCTCCTTGATAGTATTGGCTTTTCCTATAGACTCCATGTGATCTTGAATCACTAAAATAGAAAATGTAGAGTCTTGAGCTTTGAGCTTGAGCCAATCCTTGTGTCCTTAGCATTTTGAGGGATCCACTTTTCTCATCCATGCCATGCCAATCATTAAGCTTTCGTGAAATATTTATCTTGAAATGGCATTAGCTCAATGAGCTATATGTTGTTAGGAATTACCAAAACCACACAGGGATAGTTGCACTTTCAATCTCCCCCTTTTTGGTAATTGATGACAACATATAGATCAAAGCTTCGACAAATGATAATAAGATTGAAAAACATCGTTGCTTTGAGAAGTATGTGAAAAGTAAGAGCTCCCCCTAAATTTGTGCATTATTTAAAATTTGCTTTGGACTGCAAATGCACAATGAGTTAGGATCATGGGTTACTCTTCCATGTCACATACATCTTGGTGGAGCACTCAAAATGATAATAATTAAACACATGCACTCATCACCAAGCAAAGTGAATGATCATATGAGGAAATAATAGATAATATCATCCAACAAGCATTAATGTAGCATAGCATATGATCAAACACATGATCATCCAAGTATCTCACAAAAGGCATAAAGTAACAAGCACACAAACGAAGTTCAAACACCAAAAGAAACAAGAGAGATCAAAAGCAACACACTCTCTCGAAGCCTATGATCTATACATTTTTTCTCCCCCTTTGGCAACAAGTTACCAAAAAGTTCATGAAAAAATGCATAGTGCTAAACGACTCTCAGGCTTGGTCTTCATGTGATGGTGTAGAGATGACTCCAAGGACGAAAGCTTCTGTTGATGTAGCTGGAGCTGGTGGAGTGGGTGTTGGAGTTGGAGGCACTGAAGTTGTAGCTGGTGCAGATGATGTAGCTCTGGTGTCTGGAACAGGCACTGCAGTAGATCTCTGTTCTCTGGGCACTCTAGCAAATGCATCTGTAGTAGACTTACCCTTCTTCTCCTCCACATCCTCCTGAAGTTGCTCAACTGCAGTTTGGATCTTAGTCCCTTTGACATCAAGAGCATAAAACTTCTGCTCTATGATTCTCTCCAAGCTCTCCTGGTTTTGAGTCAGGGTGTCCAAGCCCTTCTCAATCCTCAAGGTGGAGGCAATCAAGTAGCCAAGCTGATCTTGCTTGCTCTTCAAGAAAATCTGAGATGCCTCTTCAGCAGTTGGCATCTTTGTAGCCTTCTCAGCCCTTGCCTTCTCCTTCTTCTCTTGTGCTTGCGCAGATGATGGTTCATTTTCATCCATCACAATGGTGTTGTCCTCGAAATCAGGGTAGATGGGCAGGTGCTCCTTGTCCAAAAGATATGTGCCAGTGCCCATCTTGGAGTTTATAAGTTCCTGAATGTGTGGGGCATGCCCACAACTCCTCTTCTGATCAGCAGCAGTCCTTTTGATTGTTTCCACAATCAGGCTCATGACTTCGAATTTCTGAGGCACATCAAATATTTGTAGCAAGTTGATTGCATGGCCTCTGATCATCTTGTGATCACCTGACTTGGGCAGCAAAGTGTGCCTTAAGATCCAGTTGATAGTAGGCAATCCTGACAACAGATAATGTACAGATCCAAACTTATGTGTCTCTAGAGCAGCATCTGGGATCTCTTTGTACATGCTAGCCATGGAGTTGTGGTCTTTCTTCTTCTTGGCATAGACATCCAAGTCATCCACATTCTCTTTTGGAGCATTTATCAACTCAGACCATTCCTCAACTGTGGATTGGTACCTAGCACCCTCTGACATCCAGACTATCTTCCCATCTGGGTAGAAGTGAGCTATGGAGTAAAACTGCATAATGAGCTCATCATTCCACTTGGTGAGCTTCTGGCCAACAAAGTCATCTACTCCACAAGACTTGAAATTGTCATAAACTCCTGGATAGTGCTCTTCATTCTTCTTGATATAGTCCCAGTCAACCCATCTCATGTCACATACTATGGGCTTCTTGTCAAGCAACACTGTCTCATAGAAATCTTGTTGTTCCTTAGTGTGGAACCTGTAGTCCACTGCAGTTCTTCTTCTGACAGCATAGGGATCAGTCTGTCTCCAGAGTCTCAGACCTGCATCCTTCCTGAGCTTCATATCCTCTGCAACTGGATGAGCATCAGTATGATCTGGGATCTTGGGCTTCAACTTTCTCAAGACAAGTGAATCTTCATCTTCTTCTTCAGCAGCTTCAGACACTCGGGCCTTGTTCTTCTCTTCAGCCAAAATGCTCCTGGTGTTCCTCTTAGGTGCAGATTTGGCTTTAGGAGCAGCAGCCTTGGGAGCATCTTTAGGCTTAGATGGAGCAGCCCTGAGCTCATAGCATCTCCCATCAGCTTCTGAGCTTTAGGAGCTGGTGCAGCAACCTCTTCCTCTTCTTTCATCATTGAGGGCTTCCCAACAACTCTGGCCATGGTCTTCTTGACCCTTTCTTTCCTTTTCTTTTCACCCATAGCTTGTTCTTTGGGTTCAGATCCCAAAGTTTCTTGAGTGGATGCTCTGGCCTTTGACATAGGAACTCTCTTGGCGGGAACTTTTGTTTTCATTCCTGACTTAGTGGTAGCAGTTGTGCCATATTCCTTTTTCAGCACCTTCTTTTTGGAAGTGGCCTCATCCTCAACAGCCACATAGTCCTCATCTTCAGAATCTGATGTCTTCTTCTTTCTGGCCCTGGTGGCTGCCTTGGGCAAATTGCTAGGTGTGCTCCTGCTACCCTCATCATAACTGCTAGAGGGACTAGTGCCTTCACTCATGTGAACTTGCTCCTCAGACTTGTTCTAACTGTCATTCTGATCTGACATGATGCAAACTCTGACAGCAGACCCTGTGAATAGATGTAGATGAGGTAGAGTAGATGAGCATCACAACGCACAGAGGTTTTTGCAAAACATTAAGTCAAAAACTTAGTTTTAGTTTTCCACAGAAAGCATTTCGGAGCTACCGGTTTGTAAACTTTACCGAAGCAGCTTTTGGAACATAAACTAGTGAACTCGGTCAGACCGAGTCACAGTTCGGTGGCACCGAGACTGCTAGGGTTTCACAAAGAATTGAACTTGGTCACACCGATTTGCAATTTTCGGTCAGACCGAGAATCACATGTGCACTGGCCTGAGCCAAATCGGTGAGACCGACTTCTACAACTCGGTCGGTCCGAGATGAGTTCGGCGGAAACCTAACCCTAAATTTTCAATCCAAAACTAATCTACGGAGTGATTTCGCTGGATAGAGTGATTTCAAACGTGGCAAGATTCATGGCAATGCAATGTTCTAGGAATCGGAGTTAGGAATAGCACAAAGTTCAAATCCATACCCTAAATGCGGCGATGGATTTGCTACTACGACAATGGCGGAGAAGAATCCCGTTGACGACGGCGGAGACCAGCGGCGGGAGGTCGCTGGCGACGAGGAGGACGATCCGGAGACCCGAAGAGGCAGAGCGGGCTGTGCGCGGGCGAAGAGTTTCTGAAAAATTTCCAAATTTTGGCCTGGGGGTATATATAGCCTGACCCTATCGGTGTGACCGAGTGGAACAACTCGGTGGCACCGAGATGCATTACTGCAAGCAGTTACAGCAACTCGGTGTGACCAAAAAGTTCAAATCGGTTGCACCGAGATTGAAAACCTAGATCAACTAGTAGTACGCCCGTGCGTTGCCACGGGCCTTTTGTTGTACAAAACTCTGTGAATTTTTTGTCTTTTTCAACGGCATCGTCTCAACACCCTTGTTGGTGGATTCTTTTTAAACATCGACATAATCCATCTTCATCTCTCTCATACTTACAGAAGTAAATATATATATATAAACACACCTTTTTTGTGAGATAGAAACACACCTTTTGTATTATCATGTGCAACAAATATATGAAGAACAATTATTTGTATGCATCATACAAATGACCTATTAGGGTATTTGATACTTTTCACTATATAAAAGTACGAGACATTTCTCGCATAGCAAACAACCATTTTTCCTAAAAAAAAAGCGTCGTGCCTTTTCTCCTTATAATTAACTGCTCGTGCGTTGCAACATGCTAGACACATTATGATGATTTATCATCGACAACGGGGCATACTTCTTCTTTACCCACTATCTTCGCCTCTAATTCAAGCTCGTCACATTTTTCAATAACCTGGCGTCAACTCCCTTCCTACCTGCCTCCCCCCTCCCTCTGTCTGTCTATCTATATATGCACTTGCATACTGTTGTAACAAATAGCGATTAAGGAACATGCAAATCATGCAGATGTGTGCATGTTGTACGCGTGTACAGTGTTGTCTGCATCTTCTTTGTGATCGCTTTATCAAACCCAACTTAGTTAAGTAATTTTACAAATTGCATCTCTACCAAACCATCACGACCGGAGGTTCGACCAGGGAACCAGTGACACATCGCCTGGCAGATCCGGTTTAAAAAAAGGGATATGGCAACACAGCAGGCCCAAAATTACACACCAGACCAAAACACTTGCTAGAACGAATACTGGATGGAATTAGCTACAGGACGGCCAAGAATCCATTGAATAAACAAAACATTACAACCCTAATATACCGAGGACTCAAGGTAACGGGTGGCATGCAAGACACATTGATAAGGTAATGTTCTTCACCCTCATACGGCGCTCAAGCACCGATAACATGGCAGAATCACAGCTTGCGATCAGGACTCCTGGATTGTATGGTCCATATGCTCCTCCCCTACACCACCACTGCCACCATCAGTTACATTGTTTGTCGCCCTCCACCGTGTTACGAGTATGGGGAATAAGAAGCTACATCACCATTGTTGTTTCTGTTCCGTCCAGCAGTGCTGCTCCTCATGGTCTTTGCATGAGCTCTGCGGTGCTGAAAGCGCAAGTGGATAAAGAAGTTAAAGATGAATCACACCCTTTTGAGGTGCCATCATATAGTGTGTTGTTTATTTTGTCAAAATCACATCATAGAAATTCGTTTTCATCATGCAATAAATATACGGTCCAGCCAACAACTACGTGGAGAAAGCACATAATGATAGAACGCAAATATGACAGAAATACTGCTTATCCATGAACCTCGCCATCTAAACAACAATTAAATCTAGTTTAGGAAATGTCAACAGCCAGATATGGCAAAAACACATAGTACATTCAACATAAAGGTGGGGAAGAAACTGGAAAGCAGACTAACACACATTACTTGCATCCAGTTAGTGTAAAGAACATCACAAATACCACATGATCACCTATCATGCACTTGTGGACCGACTGGGATAGAAACAGATAAAGGGCCTCTCAATAACCAACCAGTTTACAGTACACTGTTTGATGAGCTTCTTCGGCCATAACATTTCCAAAATCACAAGTTCAATTAGGCTATTGTTGCAATTTAGTGTTTTATTTAGATTCACATGGAGCCCATTTTAGTGAAATCGAGAATTGTACACATCGTGCAAACAGAGCTGGCATCATTTGGTAATTTGGGTGGCCAAGACAAAAAGGACGATTAAAGATTACAGATTTCAGAAACAACTCACCAAATATGAAAGGTGATTTTTCATGCAAGTGGATCATTTTAGACAATGTTAGATGTAAAATTTCTAGAATTCTATATTGGAAACAACATGAAACAAGAAATATTTGAGAATAGTAAAATTTGGATCAACAAAACATAATGATGCCCAAGAACTACTGTGAAGAACATTAAATTATGACATGAGGTTCCTGATGAATTGAATACTTGAATAGTCACAAAGAGCCGAACTGAGTGCAAAACCTAAAGTTCCAAAGCTAACGTGAATAATAGCTGTGAGTGAGTTGACACCACATGTGTATTTGCGAATGACTTAATACATACACATGGTCCAATAAACAATATAAGTAATGAAAATTCTAGATAACCATAAACTATTTGCTCTTATTCCAAATACTTATTGGCATATTACTATTGCAATATAATTAGAAGGCATACACTACAACAAAAAAGGAGATTCCGCTTCTCTTTGCATGAGGGGTGCTAGGGATTTTATCTCTCCAAGGCGTACCCATAGTTGTACCCAACAATATAGAATCTGCAGAAATAGAAAATGCTAGACATGATAGGCGACAGAGCGGACAGCGCCAGCCTGGACTGGTGGACAACGATAAAGGAAGGAGAGGCATGTAGGAGTCTAAACTGCAGCCATCAGCGATCAGCTAAATCAACTGAAGAAACAACTATCGTAGAGGAAAATAGCTACCTTATAGCAGCATTGTTGGTTGATTTACGAGCTTCATAAGATATCACAATAAAAAGTATGGAAAAAACATTACTGATTTATTTCACCGACCAAGAGCAGAAGCAACAAAAATTCAAATAAAAAAGACTTCTGAACAATTTTGAAATAACACCAATCTTGTACAAACTATAATTGTCCCGAAGACATAGGCATGAAAAGATCTGAATTTTCAGTTATTCTATCTTGCATTCTTAGCTATGCATGCAAGCAATTGTTAGAACGTGGCTGAAATCTGATTAGATATACTCTGTTAGAATATCTTCCATGAAGGAGAAACATAGCATTTGACAACCTACCTAATTATAATGGTATACTAAGAGTTCATTTGCTTATCCCCTGTAAAAGATAGTTATTTTCTTGACAATTTTGGAAACAAAACCAAACTGCCAATTAGGAGAATAAAAAGATCATGATAAAGCTCATCCATATTAAAAACTAAAATGGCTGACCTAATCTTCTCAGGATTAAAATTGGAGGAATGAAAGTGCTGGGGAATAAACCTCGAACGAAAAAGAGAATTATGCTGGTACACCATGAAAGGTTTCAAAACTGTTGGAACACTTAGTTGTAGCATATTGAAAAATGCAGGAGATATTTGTTTCCATTTTGAATGGGCCTATAATGATATTTATAATAAAAATCTTAATTTGATCAGAAGCAATATATGAAGTATTTATTAAGAGGCTTGTTTTGGAAATAATAATTCGACCCACCTCTGTTGATAGAGGCTTGCGCATTAAGCACCTCACTTTCATATGGATAGTAAAGGAAGAATACACATCGCTGGTAAGATTCACACCTCCACCATCAACATATAACTTGCACTTCCCTTCAAGAGAATTTTTTCCAGAGGGTTGTAGCAAATGTAGGACAGTTAAGTATTATTCTTCTGATTATACGGTTGGGATGGTAGATATCCAAGGCGTATTCCATATCATCTTTCTTCAGGGGTGCTGCTTCAGAAACTATTGCATCCGGAAGTATGTGTATCCTGTCAGAGATGCCCTCCAAAATATTGTATTTTTTCACAAATGGCAACCTTGGAGAATTGTAACACGGAATTTCTGTCAGTATAGTGGCAATACCTCTTATAAAGCAAAATATGTACAATACTAACTCTCGATAATCCAATAGCTCTCAATAATCGTCAGTATCCCATCTCCCTCCAGCTGCATGACGGAGCCAAAAAAATTAGTGAAACCTGACCGAAGTCTAACCGTGGCAAGAAATGTCAAACCCAAGTAAATGCTATTAGAAAGTTAGAAACTGAACGTAACATCTTTGAAACCATGTGGAAAACTCGTGACAAGGCATATGTTACCTTTGCTCCACGAACTGATCAACGCCTCAAGTAAGGTATCAAACAATCACAACAATAAGTTTTCTGTTGCAGAAATACAATGATCATCTATTTTCTGGTACAATAATTACAAGTATCATCTAGTTTCTGCAGAAAATGAGTAGCAGAATCAAACTAATTTATAAATTTAAGCATACAACAATCATATAAACAGGTGTTAAGCTTCCTACCTCCTAAAATAGCTCATGCCTTGTGCATTGAAGCATTGCCCAACAAGACCGCTTTTCCTGATCCAGTTTGGAACACTGGGCCATGGTACTGTACACACTCTGCCTAAATTTCATAAGAGGAAAACTGAATCAGTAACACACAACCTCAAGAAAATACAGTTGGTACAATTATCAAACCTGGATAGTTTCTGGATATTGAGCAACATTCAATCTTGACTCTGTAGAGAAAAAGGGAGAAAGCAAGTCTTACGTCTAAATGGAGGGTCCATTTCTCTCATTATCCCTTTGCATCAGGCACGTCGTCACTGGTCATCCCACTATCCCATTACAGTACATACAGAAACGAACAATGGAATAGTTTGACTACTGCAAACCAAAAATTGGTCACATAAGCTCCCACTTCACTTGATACCAGTCTTCTACAGCTCCTCCCTGACCAACACCCTGGCCCTCCTTATAGCCCTCTCGCTGGCAAACACTGATCTTCCCGATCCAGTGCAGAACAGCTGATCGTCTCCTGCATTGATAGTTGTTCCGGACTTCCCATCACCGGGGTGCAGTGTGTTCCGAGCTGCAGGTTCCATTAGTAAGAAAAAGCTAGCCACCAGTTAAACAAAACCATATTTGTTCAACCTTGGAGACGCACGGGAACGACCATTTCAGTACGTAGGAATGCACGTGCATGCTCACTCCGACCGGGCTGAATAGAGAAGAGATGAAGGGAGGAGGTGATGCCTTGCACAAAGAGGTCCGTCATGGACTCGACGCGACATCCGTCAGCAGGCGCATCCTCGGATGAAGCGGCAGCTATCCTCGCACCGCGCCCCGGCTATCCTCCTTACAAGGGAGAAAGCATGAGGCGGAAACTACGGCTCCAGTATTCTGCAGTTCAATACTAAAACATGATGACAAGACCATTAGCTGTCTGAAGGTTTTAACTACACCAATAATAACATAATTAACAACTCTAACTCTATAGGATCATAATCTATACGATTGGTCAATAGAAGGACCAAATCTCAAAATCTATCTACCCATTCATTTTCCATAGTTTTACCTGAATTAGGAGCATGTTCTAAGATTGGTACTATTTCACAAGGTAAACAAAATAGCTATATATCCATATGCAATCATCATAAATATTAAAATTATATCAATGGTGTAAAAAAGAAAACTCACAACTCAATTGTACTTACACATGATCTCTTGGAGTGCCTCTCCTTAATATCTGTTTCTACCAAGACAGAGTAACAAACATAACAACATCAAATGAGCAAGATAGTTATGATCAGATCTCTGGAGAGTAGGAGAATAAATTGTTCTGTAAAAATGGCAATACACGTGATCAGTTATTACCACCAGAATTGGATGCCTTCAGTTTGATTTTGTGAGGTAAGGAAACGGCATCGCGTGCCCATGCGTTTACATAATTGAACAAAATTAAGGAGCAGAACTAAAATGCCCATTTCCATAATTGAACAAACTTTAAGCAGCAGTTTTGTGACCACAAGTTTATTACTATGGACATTTGCATTTGTCTAGTTGTACAACTGATTACCACTTAGATATATCACATGAGAAAACACCAAGTGTCTGATGCTACTGCACTGTTACTAATCTGATACCTAAATATCCTCTAGATCACATACTACATTTAGCACAACAAAATGGCAACGAACAAGGAACAAATATAATTACTAAAGTCAAACCATAATTAGCTATCACCTCTCCCATTCACCCTCCAACTCTCCATTAGCACCTACCCTGGACCTGAACTAACACCAAATCAGCAGAAGGAAAATTCAAGTTAGGTGTGAGTCTAGTTGGTTACCATGTCCGCAGTCACCGAGGTCTCACGACGCGGTCCTCCCACAGCTCCGGGCAGCACCTCCCATATGTTTTGGATGCTCTCAGGAACATGATCTGCACCCTTCACCCGGTGCAATGTACCAGCCTGTATACACCGCCTAGCCTGTTGCATGATTATAAGATATCATTATGATGAAAAAATTCAGAACAGTATAACTACATAAATGGTGTAAGAGAATAATGCCAATCCAATATTGTATCATTTATTGAAGCTTTTAAGTTTGTCCTGGACATATTTTGAGATGCCCATCTAACATTCAGAATACCAGGTCATACCATGCAATCCTAGATTTATACCATCAAAATAGGCAGGTCCATACATAAATGTTGGGCTTCCTCCAATGGTGCCTGGCCAGATCCATGGCGGCCAGGGAAGGGATAGGAGCAGCTCTCGCAGCACAAGATTCACGACAAGTCAGGGAGGGAGAGGAGGGGATCCAGCAGTGCGAGATCCATGCCGATTTGGGGAGGGAGAGGAGCAGCATGTGGGAGAAGGGAAGCACACGCGCGGCTCGTGGAGGAGGAGGGATTCAGGGAGAGATGCGAAGATCGGGGGCTGGTTAGGGTTCCCTACGCCGCCACGTGATGCAGCACGGCGGGAGGGGCTGGCCCGGAGGAGCGACAACCCGGCGCGTCCATCGGCCGGGAGCCTGGCCAGCGCCAGTGGCTCCCTCCATCGTCGCCGCCATCCGGGGAGGGACGCAGCCACGGCGAGGCGGACGAGCCTGGCAGCGCGATTCGATTCAGCGGGTGGCTGCATCTGAGGGAGACGAGAGCCGGTTAGGGAGGATAGGGCGTATCGACTCGGGGTAGTATGGAGGCCACGATCTTTTTTCGCTGGTTTAATTTCGTAGGTTTTATTTCTGTTCGTTTTTCTGGCGTGCGAGAGAACTACGTGGACGTGGTTTTGGTTGTTTTTTGGAACTCGGAGGTGGGAGGGAGGACGGAAAAAACCATGGTAGGTGAGACAAAAATTAGCCGACGGAGACTACCAACTGCTCCATCTCTACTCCTAATGGAGCAGTTGGTAGTCTCCGTCGGTTAATTTTCGTCTGATTTTTTTTCGTCCTCAATTTCGTTGGTTAACCATCGTAGAGTTATTTTCCGTCTCGCCTATCTGTCTCCCACCGATTTTTTTATCGTTCAGCCCGCACCCAGGAGACGCTCCTCTCCTTCCTCTCCTATGCGCTCGATCCCCTCTCACGCCTAGGGTTCGTAGAGGTTGCGCCGCCACCGCTCGGCTCGGCCTCCTCCTTCCCTTCCCTCCCCCCACCTCCAGCCACACCCGTCCGACCACCTGTCGGATCCCGCGCCGCCACGCCCTGCATTGCTCCGGTCTTTTCCCACAACTCACGCATCGAAACGGCGCTCGCGCCCGCGCGGTCTCCTCCATGACCTCTCTCCCTTGCAGCGGCGGCACACATGAGGCATCCGACGGTGAGCTCCAAGGTCAACGCATCTTCTCTTCTCTCCCATGGAAGTCCCATCCCTCTCACATCTCTCTCTGTCTGCGAGCGGTGGCGGCCGGCTGCGCGAGAGGTCGATCTGGTCACGCCTTCCCACCATCGACCGCGCTGCGTCGCTATTGGAGGGGCACCCTGCCGCTGTCGGGGACTCGCCGTCATTGAAGCACGCCACCACGCCGCCGCTCTTCTGTCTCTCCCTGCTCGCCTCCCGCGGCCAAGGAGCGCCCCAACCTCGCCATGTCGCTCGTGTGGCTCCCATGGTGCCGCCCCGCATAGCTCCTTGCTGAGCGCCGCAGGTCATGATGGCCGCCGATTTGATTTGCACAACCACTCAATCCTCGGAACTCCCGATCGACGGCAACTCGACCGGGGGCTGGGGGTGAGAAGACTTTGACAATCCAGATGAGGAAGATCACGTCGTGGACGATTGCCTCAGCCCTCAGGGTCCTTTGTTGTCACGGCACGGTTGACCCTGTGCTGCGGGCCGGCGAGGTCGTTGAACTTGCCGAAGGCATCACCAAGCTTCTATCTCTAGGTTAGATTCGGGCACCTGTAATCTATGTCTGCATCATATTGCTCATCGTTAGTTCGGTTGTGCCATTCGTTTTGATTACTGTATGCCAGAACACCTAGCTTAATTAGAGCTCACAACCGCAGTAATCATCCATTTATGCTGCTCAAACAGTTTCTCATGTGCTCTCTAATTTAGTGCACACACATTTTGACTGAGTGGCGGAGATATAGAGAAATTGTTTGATTTTGGTGCAACATGACTTTGATGATTATTTTTTGTTACCTTTCCTATTTAGATCTGCACCAATCCTTGTCAGAAAATTGAGAAGTCATGGCATAGTCAAATCTGAACAAGCCGTGTGGAACTTCGCCATGAGTCTGCGCATGAATTTGGGAATGGACGGATGGCACTCCGAAGAAGTCAGAGAATATTTTCAACGCGCAACAGGACAAGAGAAAAAAAGAGAAGCAAAGAGAGGTGGGTTATCGCTCCTACATTGCTTACATGAACATCTTGAATTTTTTAGAAAGAAGGCATAGACCCGACATTAAATTAATGACACCCTGAAAAATAGAAAAGGCAAAAGAAACACGATACAAGGTGCATGGTGCTGTAGGATCAGCTTACAAGACATGAAACAAACCATGCAATATAAAAATATAACAGAGTGGATTTTCTACTCCCAGATGCACCTACACCATTCATGAACAGTAAATTCAAAAGAAAATGAAAAACAAAATCAAAAAAATATGAAATTTTGAGACATGAAACTAGATCAAAAGTTTTAGCATCTTGCAAATTTTTCACCACGAAATAACATTCGTGGTGAAAAATGAGGCGTAAGTAGATTCACTCATTTTGGTTCGTAAGTAGTCGATATTGAAATCTATATAAAGACTTCTATTTAGGAACGGAGGGACTACGAAAGAAACGCCTCTTGATCGTCGAAGTCCTCAGCCACGAAGCGAAACACCAATGAGGCGTAAGTAGATGATGAACACATAGCAAGCACTGCGCAGGAGTGAGATCACGTCAAGCGATATTGATTTGTTTGATTTGATGAATATTCTACCATTTGAAATAAATCTGAATGTTATTGTTTATTATTCTTATGGAGTGTTTGGCAGTGTGAGCATGTAGTATAAGAGTACCTTATCCGTTCAGCGGGGTGCTCCAACTTTTGATGCTGACGAAGCTTTTGCAATGATGGCTGCATCCTCCATCATTTGCTAGATTCCTTTGTCAAATAAAAACATGACTGTCGATTTTGCTTGTCAGGACCAAGATCTCTAGCTATCAATGAAATTTTCAGAGTAGTTTTTGTTGCCTTTGTGTAACCCTGATAGCAGCTTCTTGAAAGGTTCAGATGTGTGGCAAAGGATTTCAATTTTCCTGTTTACACAAAGGAAACTCAAGGAAGGTTCAGATTTCTCATGCTTGGTTCTGTGCTCTCAGGGTTACATAGACAAAAATGCCTCCTATTTACACAAAGGCAACTCGAGGAAGGTCCATATTTCTCATGACTGCTTCTTCGGCATTTCATGCCTGTGCCATCTTATTAGAAAATGTAGTTTGTTTTATAGCTGATGATGCTTTGATGCTTTTATCGATTACTAAATGCTCAGTTCTAGCTCATAAACTACATGGCAAAAGCTAATTCCGATGGGTCTGATGCAAATAATTTTCATCTTTGGACATGCCTTTAGTTGATTATTTAATCCTTTTATAAGAATCTATTTATTTTTGTATTGTTGCAGTTTCATTATATATCCACTTACCAATGCATCTAAAGATTCAACAATGTAGAATCCAGCACCAGTCTTGGGACTACAAGTTATTTCTTCATTCCTCCGTGTTGCACTGTAGGTGATAAGGGGTTGAGGTCGTATGTTCGTCGTGTCATCAATACACATCACTTTCCTTTTCGTTTTCCCTTTTTCTGTTCTTGCATTTATTTCTTCTTCACGCACCTCTCTGTCTACTGCTTTAATATGGTTCTGATTGGTGCCCTGCATATTCCAAGATATATGGATTTTGGTCGAGGCAGTCATCACATAAGTAAAATGCTATCAACCTCTCAATTTCTGAATGGATTTGTTAAATTGCCTTTCTCTTGTTGGATCACATACCTGATTTGTTTGTTGTCCTTGAAGCAAATACCATGACATGAGCTTGAAGAATTCAAAGATACAGAAGGTTGACAGAAAGAGGATACACTGATTTCAGCTGCAGACACTGAGCTGAGTCTCTCCCTAGCAGGTAACTCACCTTTCAACATATTCATTGCAGAAGCAGAAACAACGGGATACATGACCTGAATACTTGCATTCTGACATGTTTTTGCCCGTGCCTCAAATAGGAATGATGTCCATGCTGTTAACCTCTACAAGTTACCCACACTTCAGATAACCCAAGGTCTGGAACCCCAACAATTTTAGTAAGTAGCAAATGTAACTTCTTCTCTAACAAAAATAATAATGAGAGGCATGTTACAGTTAGTTTTACCCTGAGAATTGATCATCATTCATGCAGATGTGTGCTTTGCAAATCGACTGACCTTTTTTGTCTTCTGTGAATAGATGTTGAATGCTAATATAAATCTGCTATATGTCTCAGCAAAAATGTGGACTTCATAATTTGTCTTTCAATGGTGCATAGTTCAATTTTGTCTTCCTAATTTATACAGTATCAGCTCATATGCCGATTTATCTCATAAATAAGTATTCACTCTTACAGCACCACCATGCATGTTTTCTACACTTCTGCAGCAGTCCATCTTTCAATTTTGATTTGCATAACCATGCATATATAGTGTATTGAAGCAGCAAATGGCATTTACCATGCTGCTAAAATAAGCATCAAAATTGAATTGTGTATTGTACCAGTGGGAGAAGTTAATGTTCCACGGAATTGCTAATCCCGTCTCGAAGGTTTAATGTTTGTTATTGATCTAAGAGAAAATGAGTTCTGCATCTCTGATGTGATGTATTTCTAAAAAACAGTGGCAAAATGCACGGGTAATTACTCTTATATAGTTTGATGCTTGAAAAGTTGTACAGTCGGCGCCTCTCTTTGAAGTGTACATGATGTAATAAGAACAAAAAATAAAGAAGCAACTTGAGTACCATGCCCAGGTACAATGTTAATGCCCACACCTCTATTTTGCTCCATTAGAAAATACAATTATATTTTGTTACATTCAGGTAATGTTATATCATGCACGTGTGTTACATGTGTATCTCTCTACTTTGTGCTCCAGATTTGTTTCCCTACAATATGGCAGATTAATGTATATTCTTCTGAAGTCATAGTACATTCATGGTCTGTATATATGTTTGTATGCTGCCAACCTTAGTCCGGTAGGCAGCGGCTGATTTTTTCATTTGCTATCTTTATATTTTTCAAAGCAATTTAATCTCTTATCTTGCACCTGTGATGAACCTACAATCTAGAGCACAAGGAAACTATAGATAATTTGTTCTATTGCCTCTGTGAACTTGATATATATACATGTATTGTTCGTGGCAACACACGGGCAACGCACGGGCACTCTACTATAGATAAGAGAGACAGAGGAGGATCAGACTGATTGGTCACTGATTGCTATTTCTGATAATGTCTGCAGTGTAGGTTGATCAGACTGTACATACACACACATACACCCTTATAGTCGGAGGATCCACGGAGAGCGATGGAGGGGAGGGCGAGGCGGCGTGCCAGCCCGTCCGGGATGCGCACCAAGGCAGTCAGGGTGGAGCCGGAGCCGCCACCGACGACCAAGAGGCATGAGCCGGGGACGAGGGCGGCGGTGGTGTACTACCTCTGCCGCAACCACCACCTAGAGCACCCACACTTCATGGAGGTGACCCTCGCCTCCCCACAAGGCCTCTACCTGCGAGGTTAGTTAGTAAGCTGCAACTGGTGCCTGATCAGTAGTTTATCGTAGGATGATGACTTACCATGAATGATTGCAATTTTTTCAGATGTGATTAGCCGGCTGGACGCCCTGAGAGGGAAGGGCATGGTGGCCAAGTATTCCTGGTCCTGCAAGAGGTACGTACATACATATACCCATCAATCTCGAGACCTGTCTGTTATCCAAAAAATATTGTGTTTATTCATAAGGCAACGATACAATGCAGGAGCTACAAGAATGGATTCGTGTGGCACGATCTGTCTGTGGATGATCTGCTGCTGCTCACGCAAGGAACAGAGTACGTTCTCAAGGGCTCCGAGCTCCCATTCGACCAGTCAGAGCCTCTGCCAATGCCAGGTATGAATCATGAGCAACTGTAATTTGTTCCTTTTTCGAACTGCTACTTAATCATATCCTACTGTTTCAGATCATCAGCAGAATAATGCAGTATGTGCAAAGGTTCAGCCCTGGAAGCCAGCTCGACAACAAGAGTCACCTCGTTCTCCTGGATCATCAAACCAAGGGTGGACTTCCAAGTCTCCGTCTCCTACTCCTACAACTTACCCTACAGTTCCAGTCATCAAAGAGGAAGTACCGCCGCCACCACCAACAACAGCTCGTGTTGCTGTTGTTCCAGCCATCAAAGAGCACGCGGTGCCACCGCGACTTCCCCAGCTGATCTCGCTGTCAACACCATCTGCCTCCACCATTGGAGAATGAAGGACACAAACTTTTGAATTAGACCAATTGTTTGATCGATCATTTTTGTTCTCTTGAAAACGATGTATGGTCAATTTTAGTATTCTGATGTGATTGAAGAATATAGGAGGGACAAAGAGATGTGCTATTGCCAGGACAGTTATGACTCTCCATTCAGGTATTCAGGTATGATTCTCCATGGTCGTGCTTCTCCTGTTCACTGGAAGTTTATTGATGGGAGGGAAGCCACTTTTGCTTTGATGATTTCTTGGAAGTTCAGGTTAAAACACTGTTGCTCTTAAAGTCTGTTTATCAATTCTTTGGATAACCTATGTAACGATTGGTTTTGATTTTCATACAGCTAGGTGAATTTACAATCAGTATATATAAGTCAGGTTGTGTTGCGAGAGAATTTCATTCCCTAGAATCATTGTCATTGTTGTTGCCTACAAGGTACTTGAAGAAAATGCCCGAGGCATATTTTAAGGAGCATAATTCAGCACTAAGGCTATTATTACAACGATGGAATCTTTGTTGTGGTAGTTATGTCTCCAAATGTGTTGATCCCTATCGGCTTACTGAAGTAAACTTATTTATTTTTTCTATGTCGATTTCTATTGGCTTACTGACAGCTTACTTATTCTTCTCGAATTTTAATTCCTTGATCTTTGCCTTTGCCCATCTCCATATCACACAGAAGGTGCTCAGTGCAATGCATCATGCAGTGATTCCATGATAGCTAGGAATTAAGAAGTGCCCATCATCTGTATGTTTCTACAGTTTTCCTGCTTGTTAGAACATGCTTGATGTACTTACACATTAACAAAAATGATCTGTAACATTCATGAAAATATTTGGGTTTGGTCCTCTACTTTTTTACTGTTTATTTACTCATGAAGATAGCAGATGTCCCTGTTTTTAAATATAGTTATCTGTGCTTCCAGTTGGTAGAGATCAAAGTATTAACTCGCCGATGTAGGGAAAAAGAGCTCTTTTATACAGTGGATACATGGTGAGCCTTTTGAAATTGTTTTGTAGAATAATGCCCATATAAGGTCTGGTCTTTTGGGTATATAATCCTATCTTGAGATGAGCATTGGTAGCTCACATAAGTATACAGCAGTATACAGTAGTATATTTGACAGATGATGATGATCATTGGCAGCTCACATAAGTATACAGTAGCATATTTGACAGATGGGCATTGGCAACTCTTCTAAATCTGTGTTTGCCATTTAACAATAAACTATGTAATTTAATCAATAGACTCACTTCAGTTGCCATGCGAACTGAAAATCTATATGTCAAATGATGCGACTGTCAAGTGGAAGTTACTTATATTTTCTTCCGTCACCTGAGAAGTTTCTTTTTAGCAAGCTTGTTTAAGTGCAGCCGAAGTGTACTCTGTTTTTTAGACGATCTCCATGTTTTCTATTGAGATCAGAGAGCAGCTGAAGTAGTGATGGGACTACCATTTTTAGGTTCTGAAGGCAGAGTTTCTTACAGAGTTAGTCACATTTGTCAGTTCTGTGAGTAGAAGAAATCTTGATAGCTTGTTGCTTCTGCTCAGTGTGCTTGGTGCATAAATTGATTGCTTGTGGCAAATGTTGTTTAGTGTCCTATTTCATGGTACCTGCGGCTGCTATATATTTGGAGATTTTTTTGCCGGTATTTTGAGTGCTAGGAGAGTTTCTAAACTACTGTCACAGCATCATAGATAGGATAGTGAACCAATGTGACATATGTATAACATTTCTTGTGAGATTCTTTGCAGCAAACTGCATGAGCGAGTGGTCCATTAGTATCGTGTGAAAGAGAGAGGGCGCCATGGCGAAGATGAGGTGAGCGTTATCCGGTTTTAAAGGAGAAGGCCCCAGCGAGAAATGTCCTGCTAAGATGGGAACTGAGCGGTAAGGCAGGAAAGGGAAGTGTGCATCGTGGGGTGGGGTTTTCGTGTTGGGACCGCATGTTGGGATAACATATGGGTTGGATTTGGGGGCGTCCGGAGTATCCAGACTGTTAAATTTTGGGGAGCTCACTTAATGTCATAACATGCTGGGACGTATGAGAGAAATAAGATTTGACCTTGGATATGACCATTTGTGTGATTTATTTGTATGGATTGTAGCCCGTAGTAGCGCACGGGCGTTCTACTGCCGGGAGCGACAACAACTGCCGGTCTCTTCTTGGCCTTCTTAGCCGGCATCTCCTCCATCCGGATGCCCTGCGGCACGAGCCACTCCGCCACCGCCTGGGACTCAACCTCCGGGAAGTTTAGGTTCGTCTTCGGCCGTCCGGCACGCCACACCGCCACGTCGTAGGCACGCGCGGCCTCATTGGCGGTGGGATATGTGCCGAGCCACCAACGCTGCCCGACGTCGGAGAACTCCAGTCCGAAGTTCCTGGAGGGCTTCGCCCTCATGCCGAAGAAACCAGACTTGCCCTTCGGCGTCTTCTTCGGCGCCATCGGGGAGCGGGCGGCGGCCGAGCGGAGAGCGGGGCGGCGACATGCGGCGTTGGGCGGAGCAGGGCGGCAGCATGCAGCGCGGGGCAGAGGCGGACGGAGCGGGGCGGCGGACGGACCAAAGAGGAGGCGGACGGACCAGAGAGGAGGCGGACGGAGCGGGCCCGGGCGGAGGATGGACCGAAGGCGGAGGCGGCCGGAGAGGAGGGGGGGTCGGAGCGGGGCGGAGGCGGCCGGAGCGGAGGTGAACGCGATGGGGTAGCGAGGTGGGGTGGAATTAGTGGCGGGGGTCTGGATCTACGGCGGGGCAAGGCCTTAAAAAGTTAACATGTAACTCTTACAAACTATTTCAAGAGCCCGTGGCAAGGCACGGGGCACTCTACTAGTTAGGAGTAGAGACTTGGTGATCTCGGTGTGACCGAAAAGGTTGAATCAGTCAGACCGAAACGCACAAATAGGTTTTGGAAGTTTAAGTCTATGACGAATCGGGGACTCCGAGTGCTCCTCACACAAAGTGGTTCGAATCTGACTTGATAAAACTTTGTGATATAGTATGAATAGAGTTTGAGACAAGAAAAGCATAAATAGCTAGAGAAGGTTCTTAGGCATTCTTGTCCATCCACTTGGCAAAAGAAAAAGAAACCAAACAATCAAAGCTACAAGTGGATGTCCTCGAATGAGTAAATTATGCAACCAACATGCTCACACAATAAAATGGCAAATGAAATATGTGGCAAAGCATGCACAACCATTTCTAGCATCTATCAAGCAATTGGCGATGACTAGGTCATCTATATATGACTATATTGACTTATGAGTCAAATGAGAACATTTGATCATAGGTCATACTCATCGTTTAAGCACAAGTGGGGTTACCACTTTTACGTAAAGCATTGTTGTGTTCACACCATTAGAGTTGCTTTGGCTCAATTCTTTGAGTAAAGCTCCCCCTAGATGTGAGATCCCCCCTAAGAGGGATGAACTAACCTTGGGTTTTGTCGATGATGACTTCATGTAGATGTTGAAGATGTGGATGCTCAATGTTGATGTAGATCATTTGGAGCAATCCATTGGAGTGAGTTGCACTTTCAATACCTACACGGGTTAGTCCCACAAGGAACAAACAAGGATATCCATAGACATAGAGTGATGCACACACACAAGATGATGTCTATGAAAGCATTAGGTTACCTTGTCCCTTGTCTTACCAACAAGAGGGTTTGTGACTCATTGAACTAGTGCAAGATATGGAAGTTGATTGCACTTGTCCTTGCCAAAATGATAAGAGTGAAATATGTTGGCAGAGTCACCCTCAAGAGCTCTCTAGTTCTTCTTCTTCGGGATCCACATCATCTTGATGGGAATCCTCGGAGTTGTAGTTGTACTCGATGAAGTAGAACTTGACGAAGTCTAGGGAACCCACTTGACCAAGGCCTTAGGAGCTTCTTCAAATGCATCAATCTCCTCTTGAAGCTTATCCTTGCCTTTTTGCTTGTGGTCTTGTGGTGGAAGATCATCTTGAGTTTGTGTCCCTTTGAAAGAAGTAGGATCATACTTCTCTTGTTGAGGAACAAACTTTGTCTTGGAGTATTGATCTTCTTCCCACTCAACTCCATTAGCATTGAACTTTCGTTCAAAACCAACACCTTGGTTCTTCCGGTGCCTTCCTTGCTTGCGTACAATTTCCTCGAATTGCTTACTTCCGGCAAGGCTCTTGTAAACACCTTTCTCTATAATTCCCTTCAATAAGCTATTTTCTTGCTCAAGTGTAACTTGGCTAAGAGAATCATTAGTGGAATCAAGAGAACTACTAGAAGCAACAACATTGGATTTATCATGATTATTGTTACTATTAGAGGAAGAATCTTTCTTGTTCTTGTTACTAGACTTGACTTGAGGCATGTAAGTAGATAAGAGTAAACGCTTGGCAATGTAAGAACTTTTCTTGCGAAGATCATCATTGATTGCTTTTAAAAACTCATGTTCTTGCTCAAGGTTGAGTTGTTCAAAGCGTAACTTCTCATGAGTCCTTAAAAGTTCTCGATGATCTCCTAAGATAGTTTCATGAGCTAACTTAAGAGTGTTTAGTTCTTTAGTTAGGAGCTCAATCTTCTCCTTATCATTGTCATTCGTTTTATCTTGATTAGCATGATTAATTGATGTTTCATCATAGTATTCATCACTAGAGTTGTCAACAGGTAAATCATCATCACCTAACAAGTCATCTTCATTACTATTGAAATCAACATACTCGGGGTGTGATACCTTTGGGCCTTTAGCCATGAAGCATCTTCCAAGTCCTTCATTTGGTGAATCAAATATGTCGTAGGAGTTGGTTGACACAAGTTCTAGACCGGCAACACCTTCATCTTGAGTATATTCGGAGTCAGAGTGATAGCTTATCAGAGTTATTGTCGGAGTCGGAGCCGGATACCCATTCACCAACATGAGCTTGATGTCTTCATTTTGTGTGGCTCCTTGATGACTTGTCCTTCCTTTCTGAATCTTTGCTTCTCCAGGATGTTCTTCGTTCATAACGATCATCTCTACTCCTTTCTCTTGATGGTGATTCTTCTCTTCTACTTCTTCTTTTTGGAGAATCTTCTCTTCTTTTGTAGGGCCCCGTACACTCACTGGAATAGTGTTCGGGTCTTCCACAATTGTAGCAATTACACTCATGACTAGAAGATCTTTTGTCATTGTAGGACCTTGACTTGGAACTTCTTTCCTTGCTTCTACTCTTGTACAACTTGTTGAAGTTCTTCACCATTAGGCTCAATTCTTCATTGAAGGTTTGTTTCTCACTTGATGATGTGGGAGCTTCACATGAGGCTTTGTAAGCACCACTTGACTTGTTGTGGAGCTCCTCCTTATCCTTGAGTGACATCTCATGAGCAACAATTCTTCCAATGACTTCCGTTGGCTTGAGATCTTTGTAATTGGGCATCATTTGGATCAATGTGCACATGGTATCATATTTTCCATCCAAAGCTCTTAGGATCTTCTTGATGATGAATTTGTCGGTCATCTCCTCACTTCCTAAGCCGGCAATCTCATTTGTGATAAGACAAAGCCTAGAGTACATTTCAGCGACACCTTCACCATCCTTCATTTTGAACTTGTCAAGTTGACTTTGAAGCACATTCAATTTGGATTCCTTGACGGAGTCGGTACCTTCGTGCATGTCAATCAAAGTATCCCAAATTTCCTTTGCATTCTCAAGACGGCTGATTTTGTTGAATTCTTTGGGGCACAATCCGTTGAAGAGGATATCACAAGCTTGAGCATTGTATTGCAGCATCTTCAACTCTTCCGCGGTAGCTTGACGGTTCGGTTCCCTCCCATCAAAGAATTCACCTTGCAAGCCAATACACACAATAGCCCAAACGGCGGGGTTATGTCCAATAATATGCATTTTCATCTTATGCTTCCAACTAGCAAAATTAGTACCATCAAAGTAAGGACCTCTACGGTGGTAATTTCCCTCGCTAGACGTCATACTCTCCTAGGTTGTGAAACCAAGTCTATGACTACCAAAAGCTATGGAAATCAAAGCAAATGGAGACCAAAGCTCTGAAACCACTTGTAGGATCGAAAGTATGTCTAGAGGGGGGTGCTTAGACTACTTGACCAAATAAAAATCTAGCCTTTTCCCAATTTTAGTTCTTGGCAGATTTTAGCAACTTGGCACAAGTCAAGCAATCTTAACATGATTCAAGCAAGCATGCAGAGAGTATATGAGCAGCGGAAAGTAAAGCATGCAACTTGCAAGAATGTAAAGGGAAAGGTTTGGAGTGTGCAAACGCAATTTGGAGACACGGAGATTTTTTAGCTGTGGTTCCGGTAGGGGGTGCTATCGTACATCCACGTTGATGGAGACTTCAACCCACGAATGGTAACGGCTGCACGAGTCCACGAAGGGCTCCACCCACGAAGGGTCCACACAGAAGCAACCTTGTCTATCCCACCATGGTCGTCCCCCACGAAGGACTTGCCTCACTAGGGTAGATCTTCACGAAGTAGGCGATCTCCTTGCCCTTACAAACTCCTTGGTTCAAATCCACAATCTTGTCGGAGGCTCCCAAGTGACATCTAGCCAATCTAGGAGACACCACTCTTCAAGAAGTAACAAATGGTGTGTTGATGATGAACTCCTTGCTCTTGTGCTTCAAATGATAGTCTCCCAAACACTCAACTCTCTCTCACAGGATTTGGATTTGTTGGAAAGAAGATTTGAGTGGAAAGCAACTTGGGGAAGGTTAGAGATCAAGATTTATATGGTAGGAATGGAATATCTTGACCTCAACACAAGTGTAGGTGGTTCTCTCTCAGAAAATGTATGTTGGAAGTGTAGGCACGTTCTGATGGCTCTCTCCACGAATGAAGAGTGGGTGGAGGGGTATATATAGCCTCCACACAAAATCTAACCGTTACACACAACTTGCCAATCTCGGTGGGACCGAATCGTCAAACTCGGTCGGACCGATTTAGCAAATAATGTGACCGTTAGGATTTTCGGTGGGACCGAGATGCAACTCGGTAGGACCGATATGGTTAGGGTTAGGGAAATAACGTAATCTCGGTGAGACCGATTACTCAAACTCGGTGAGACCGATTTTGGTAATAAGCTAACTAGACAGTTGGTCAAGCAAACTCGGTGGGACCGATTCGCTCATCTCGGTGAGACCGAAATGTTACGAAAGGGAAACAGAGAGTTTACATTGTAGTCTCGGTGGGACCGATCGCTCATCTCGGTTGGACCGAAACGTTACGAAGGGAAACAGAGAGATTACAATCCCATCCCAGTGAGACCGAGATCCCTATCGGTGAGACCGATTTGCCTAGGGTTTGTGACAGTGGCTATGACATCTGAACTCGGTGGCGCCGGATAGAAATAATCGGTGGGGCCGAGTTGGACTTTTGGTTTAGGTCATATGTGGATGTGAGAAAGTAGTTGAGGGATTTGGAGCATATCACTAAGCATTTGGAGCAAGAAAGCCATTAAGCAACACCTCATCCCTCCTTGATAGTATTGGCTTTTCCTATAGACTCAATGTGATCTTGAATCACTAAAATAGAAAATGTAGAGTCTTGAGCTTTGAGCTTGAGCCAATCCTTGTGTCCTTAGCATTTTGAGGGATCCACTTTTCTCATCCATGCCATGCCAATCATTGAGCTTTTGTGAAATATTTATCTTGAAATGGCATTAGCTCAATGAGCTATATGTTGTTAGGAATTACCAAAACCACCCAGGGATAGTTGCACTTTCAATCTCCCCCTTTTTGGTAATTGATGACAACATATAGATCAAAGCTTCGACAAATGATAATAAGATTGAAAAACATCGTCGCTTTGAGAAGTATGTGAAAAGTAAGAGCTCCCGCTAAATTTGTGCATTATTTAAAATTTTCTTTGGACTGCAAATGCACAATGAGTTAGGATCATGGGTTACTCTTCCATGTCACATACATCTTGGTGGAGCACTCAAAATGATAATAATTAAACACATGCACTCATCACTAAGCAAAGTGAATGATCATATGAGGAAATAATAGATAATATGATCCAACAAGCATTAATGTAGCATAGCATATGATCAAACACATGATCATCCAAGTATTTCACAAAAGGCATAAAGTAACAAGCACACAAACGAAGTTCAAACACCAAAAGAAACAAGAGAGATCAAAAGCAACACACTGTCTCGAAGCCTATGATCTATACATTTTTCTCCCCCTTTGGCAGCAAGTTACCAAAAAGTTCATGAAAAAATGCATAGTGCTAAACGACTCTCAGGCGTGGTCTTCATGTGATAGTGTAGAGATGACTCAAAGGATGAAAGCTTCTGTTGATGTAGCTGGAGTTGGTGGAGTGGGTGCTGGAGCTGGAGGCACTGAAGTTGTAGCTAGTGCAGATGATGTAGCTCTGGTGTCTGAACAGGCACTGCAGCAGATCTCTATTCTCTGGGCACTCTAGCAAATGCATCTGTAGTAGACATACCCTTCTTCTCCTCCACATCCTCCATAAGTTGCTCAACTGCAGTTTGGATCTCAGTCACTTTGACATCAAGAGTATAAACTTCTGCTCTATGATACAAGTGCAATATGGATGGTAGATAAAGGTATTTGTAATCTGAAATTATAAAAACAGCAAGGTAACAAGTGGTAAAAGTGAGCGTAAACGGTATTGCACTGGTAGGAAACAAGGCCTAAGGTTCGTACTTTCACTAGTGCAAGTTCTCTCAACAATAATAATATAATCGGATCACATAACTATCCCTCAACATGCAACAAAGACTCACTCCAAAGTCACTAATAGCGGAGAACAAACGAAGAGATTATGGTAGGGTATGAAACCACCTCAAAGTTATCCTTTTTGATCTATCTATTCAAGAGTCCATAGTAAAATAACATGAAGCTATTCTTTCCGTTCAATCTATCATAGAGTTCATACTAGAATAACACCTTAAGACAAAAATCAATGAAAACCCTAATGTCACCTAGATACTCCATTGTCACCTCAAGTATCCGTGGGCATGATTATATGATATGCATCACACAATCTCAGATTCATCTATTCAACCAACACAAAGTACTTCAAAGAGTGCCCCAAAGTTTCTACCGGAGAGTCAAGACGAAAACGTGTGCCAACCCCTATGCATAGGTTCATGAGCGGAACCTGCAAGTTGATCACCAAAACATACATCAAGTGGATCACGTGAATATCCCATTGTCACCACAGATAAGCATGGCAAGACATACATCAAGTGTTCTCAAATCCTTAAAGACTCAATCCGATAAGATAACTTCAAAGGGAAAACTCAATCCATTACAAGAGAGTAGAGGGGGAGAAACATCATAAGATCCAACTATAATAGCAAAGCTCGCGATACATCAAGATGGTGCCATAGAGAGAACACGAGAGAGAGAGAGATCAAACACATAGCTACTGGTACATACCCTCAGCCCCGAGGGTGAACTACTCCCTCCTCGTCATGGAGAGCACTGGGATGATGAAGATGGCCACCGGTGAGGGATCCCCCCTCCGGCAGGGTGCTGGAACAGGGTCTCGATTGGGTTTTGGTGGCTACAGAGGCTTGCGATGGCGGAACTCCCGATCTAATCTTCTCCTCTGATGTTTTTAGGGTATATGGGAATATATAGGTGAAAGAAGTCGGTCGGGGATGCTCGAGGGGCCCACGAGACAGGGGGCGCACCCCCCACCCTCGTGGCCACCTCGAAGCTTCCTTGACTTGAACTCCAAGTCTCCTGGATCATGTTCGTTCCAAAAATCACGCTCCTGAGGGTTTTATTCCGTTTGGACTCCGTTTGATATTCCTTTTCTTCGAAATACTGAAATAGGCAAGAAAACAACAATATGGGCTGGGCCTCCGATTAATAGGTTAGTCCCAAAAGTAATATAAAAGTGTATAATAAAGCCCATAATCATTCAAAACAGATAATATAATAGCATGAATGCTTCATAAATTATAGATACATTGGAGACGTATCAGTATCCCCAAGCTTAGTTCCTGCTCGTCCTCGAGTAGGTAAATGATAAAAGAAATAATTTATGAAGTGTGAATGCTAGCAGGTGCATAAGTTTGATCAATGACAATTCCAATCACCTTTTCTAGCATGGTTATATGTCAAACAGTGGTTCATCACATAAAACTTCTCACGATCAAGTAACAAGCTATTCACATGTTAAAGCATAGACCATAAAATTTCTTGAAAACTAGCAAACTTAATTCTCAGTCATCAAACAATTACAATTCATCTTATTTTCAGGAAGGGTCTATGTCAGAGCTCTGATTTAGCAAACTCCACATACTCAACTATCATATAGTCTTCTACAATTGCTAACACTCACGCAATACTTGTGGTTATGGAGTTTTAATCGAACACTGAGAAAGATAGGGGCTTATAATTTCGCCTCCCAGCGTATTCACCTTTGGTGATGTCAACAATAATAGTTCATGCTAACTTACATCCAATTGGATATATATACCAGGATCTTTCCAACACGAGGTGCTTGCCAAAGGATAAAATGAAAAAGGGAAAGGTGAAGATCACCTTGACTCTTGCATAAAGTAAAAGATAGGCCGTTCGCAGAGGGAAGCAGAGGTTGTCATGCGCTTTTATGGTTGGATGCACAAAATCTTAATGCAAAAGAACATCACTTTATATTGCCACTTGTATATGGACCTTTATTATGCAGTCCATCGCTTTTATTGCTTCCATAACAAGATTGTATAAAGCTTATTTTCTTCACACTAATAAGTCATACATATTTAGAGAGCAATTTTTATTGCATGCACCGATGACAACTTACTTGAAGGATCTTACTCAATCCGTAGGTAGGTATGGTGGACTCTCATGGCAAAAACTGGGTTTAAGGATATTTGGAAGCACAAGTAGTATCTCTACTTGGTGCAAGGAATTTTGGCTAGCATGAGGGGGAAAGGCAAGCTCAACATGTTTGAATGATCCATGACAATATGCTTTAACTGAGATGTGAGAAAACATAACCCATTACGCTGTCTTCCTTGTCCAACATCAACTCTTTAGCATGTCATACTTTAATGAGTGCTCACAATTATAAAAGATGTCTAAGATAGTATATTTATATGTGAAATCTCTCTTCCTTCAATATTCTTTCATGAATTGTTCAAATGACCAATACAATGCATGCTAACCTTCAATAAATTTACAACCTCTACTTCTTAGATGTGAAGTCATTACTCCTCATGGGATAATCAAATGAAACATATATAATTTCAGATTTATGACATTCAACTCATTCAACCATTTACTCATAGGATATAAGTGAAGCACACGAGTAAACGAAAAACTACTCCAAAAAGATATAAGTGAAGATCAATGAGTAGTTAAATAATTATGCAACTATGTGAAGAACCTCTCTCATTTAAGAATTTCAGATCTTGGTATTTTATTCAAACAGCAAGCAGAACAAAATAAAATGGCATTGCAAGGATAGCACGAATCATGTGAAGAGGCAAAAACTTAGGTTCAACCGATACTAACCGATAATTGTTGAAGAAGAAGGGTGGGATGCCTACCGGGGCATCCCCAAGCTTGGATGCTAGAGATTTCTTGAAATATTATCTTGGGGTGCCTTGTGCATCCCCAAGCTTGAGCTTTTGTGTCTCCTTACTTCCTTTTATACCTCGGTTTCCTAAATCTCAAAAACTTCATCCACAACAAACTCAACAAGAACTCGTGAGATAAGTTAGTATAAACCAATGCAAAAACCTTATCATTTTCTACTGTAACAAATCACTAAGATTATTATTCAACATTGCATACTAAATGTCTCTGCATATTTGGTACTCCTATCCTCAAATAGAATCATTAAACAAGCAAACATATGCAAACAATGCAAACATAACAGCAATCTGCCAAAACAGTGTAGTCTGTAAATAATGCAAGATTCATCATACTTTCCTAACTCCAAAAATTATAAGAAAACTTCTACGCTATATAAGATTTATCAGATCTCAGTATGAAAAAAGATTCAACATTATATCACTCTCTGACTTTTCTAGGGAATTTTTGCAACAGCGGTAAACTTTATGTTTTGAAACAGTAACATGTATACTTACAAAATAAGCATGGTAAAGGCTATCCTTAACATTTTTATTGAAAATAGAGATGCAAAACATTATTCTAAATAACAGCGAGAAAATAATAACAAAATAAAATGACGCTCCAAAAAAACACATATCATGTGGTGAATAAAAATATAGCTCCAAGTAAAGTTACCGATGAACGAAGACGAAAGAGGGGATGCCATCCGGGGCATCCTCAAGCTTAGGCTCTTGGTTGTCCTTGAATATTACCTTGGGGTGCCTTGGGAATCCCCAATCTTAGGCTCTTACCACTCCTTATTCCATAATCCATCGAATCTTTTACCCAAAACTTGAAAACTTCAACCACACAAAACTTAACAGAAATTCTCATAAGCTCCGTCAGTACAAGAAGACAAACCACCACTTTAAGGTACTGTAGTGAACTCATTCTTTATTCATATTGGTGTAATATCTACTATATTCCAACTTCTCTATGGTTCATACCCTCCGATACTACTCATAGATTCATCAAAATAAGCAAACAACACATAGAAAACAGAATCTGTCAAAAACAGAACAGTCTGTAGTAATCTGTATCAAACGTATACTTCTGGAACTCCAAAAATTCTGAAATAAATTGGTGGACCTGAGGAATTTGTATATTAATCATCTGAAAAAAGAATCAACCTAAAATCACTCTCCGGTAAAAAATGACAGCTAATCTCGTGAGCGCTAAAGTTTCTGTTTTTTACAGCAAGATCATAAAGACTTCACCCAAGTCTTCCCAAAGGTTCTACTTGGCAAAAACACTAATTAAAATATAAAACCACATCTAACCAGAGTCTAGATGAATTATTTATTACTAAATAGGAACAAAAAGTAAGAAACAAAAATAAATTGGGTTGCCTCCCAACAAGCGCTATCGTTTAACGCCCCTAGCTAGGCATGATGATTTCAATGATGCTCACATAAAAGATAAGAATTGAAACATAAAGAGAGCATCATGAAGAATATGACTAGCACATTTAAGTCTAACCCACTTCCTATGCATAGGGATTTTGTGAGCAAACAACTTATGGGAACAATAATCAACTAGCATAGGAAGGCAAAACAAGCATAGCTTCAAAAAATTTAAGCACATAGAGAGGAAACTTGATATTATTGCAATTCCTACAAGCATATGTTCCTCTCTCATAATAATTTTCAGTAGCATCATGAATAAATTCAACAACATAACCAGCACCTAAAGCATTCTTTTCATGATCTATAAGCATAGAAAATTTACTACTCTCCAAATAAGCAAAATTCTTCTCATTCGGAATGGTGGGAGTATCATAAGAGACTTGAATACTATAAATTCTTTCCATATTAAAAGAGTAATGTTCAGAAAAAGGGTAATCATAATCATGACAAGTTTTATAAATATAATCATCACTACTCTTTATAGCATAAGTTTTATCACAATAATCATCATAAGTAGCAACTTTGTTCTCATCATAATCGATTGAAACCTCTTCCAAGATAGTGGAATCATCACTAAATAAAGTTGACACTCTTCCAAATCCACTTTCATATTCATCACAATAATATTCAACATCTTCCAAAATAGTGGGATCATTACTTCCTAAAGTTGACACTCTCCCAAACCCACTTTCATCAATATAATCATAAGCAAGAGGCATGCTATCATCATAACAACTTTGCATATCAAAACTTGGGAGGCTAAAAATATCATCTTCATTAAACGTAGCATCCCCAAGCTTGGGACAAACATTAATTCCAGCAAATATATTCGCAAATATGTCATCCTCATCAAACATAGCTTCCCCAAGCTTGGGCCTTTTCATATCATAAGAATAATCACTCTCATCATTAATAGTATGGATAGCACCAATAGTATAGCAATTATCATCATCACAATGAGTAGTAGGAGCAACATTATTTGGGAGGGATACCTTTTTACCTTTGCTGCTCCTTCTCTTCATTTTCTTCTTCACATTATGTGTGGGTTCAACCCTCTTCTTTGAGCTCCTAATTGATGAGATTGGTTGAATAGAAAGCTCCTCCTCGTTACCTGATTCATCATAAGAAATAATAGGAGGATATTGGGAAGTCTCTTCCCTTTCATTAGTATTCTCTTCATCTTCCATTTGCTTTCTTTTCTTTATGTAATTGGCAATAGAAGGATTTTCAATGCAATTCACCGCACAATACATATAAATTTCCTCTAGATCAAAATCAAAGAGTTTCTCAAGGACAAATTCTGGAAGATTCTTACTTAAACATTTCATTTCTTCATAACCCAAAAGAAAACTAAGTTCATTATAACATGCAAGGGAAATCAAATCATCACAATTTTTGGACACGATTCGATCATGAAATAATTTGCATCGGAGATGTAAATGACCATGTTGATTGCAAAGTTCACAAGTACGGCAAAGGAAATGTGAATTTTCAGCATTCTTATCTAGCCTTTCTTGCAACAATTTAGTTTCTAAATGTTTATGCCTCTTGCAATATCTATTTTCTCTATTTGGTGTGTACTTGCAAACCCAATTCACTCCACAAAAATTGACATGCTTAATAGAGACATTTTCATCATAACTAGTGCAATCATCATTAGTACTATGGATGTTCAAGGAGTTCATACTAACAACATTGCAATCATGCTCATCATTCAAAGATTTAGTGACAAACATTTTATAGATTTCTTCTTCTAGCACTTGAGCACAATTTTCCTTACCATCATTCCCACGAAAGATATTAAAAAGATGAAGCGTATGAGAGAAACTCAATTCCATTTTTTTGTAGTTTTCTTTTATAGAATAAACTAGTGATAAAACAAGAAATAAAAAGATTCGATTGCAAGATCTAAAGATATACCTTCAAGCACTAACCTCCCCGGCAACAACGCCAGAAAAGAGCTTGATGTCTACTACACAACCTTGTTCTTGTAGACGTTGTTGGGCCTCCAAGTGCAGAGGTTTGTAGGATAGTAGAAAATTTCCCTCAAGTGGATGACCTAAGGTTTATCAATCCGTAGGAGGTGTAGGATGAAGATGGTCTCTCTCAAGCAACCTTGCAACCAAATAACAAAGAGTCTCTTGTGTCCCCAACACACCCAATACAATGGTAAAGTGTATAGGTGCACTAGTTTGGCGAAGAGATGGTGATACAAGTGCAATATGGATGGTAGATAAAGGTATTTGTAATCTGAAATTATAAGAACAACAAGGTAACAAGTGGTAAAAGTGAGCGTAAACGGTACTGCAATGGTAGGAAACTAGGCCTAAGGTTCATACTTTCACTAGTGCAAGTTCTCTCAACAATAATAACATAATTGGATCACATAACTATCCCTCAACATGCAACAAAGAGTCACTCCAAAGCCACTAATAGCGGAGAACAAATGAAGAGATTATGGTAGGGTACGAAACCACCTCAAAGTTATCCTTTTTGATCTATCTATTCAAGAGTCCTTAGTAAAAATAACATGAAGCTATTCTTTCTGTTCAATCTATCATAGAGTTCATACTAGAATAACACCTTAAGACAAAAATCAACCAAAACCCTAATGTCACCTAGATACTCCATTGTCACCTCAAGTATACGTGGGCATGATTATACCATATGCATCACACAATCTCAGATTCATCTATTCAACCAACACAAAGTACTTCAAAGAGTGCCCCAAAGTTTCTACCGGAGAGTCAAGACGAAAACGTGTGCCAACCCCTATGCATAGGTTCATGAGCGGAACCCGCAAGTTGATCACCAAAACATACATCAAGTGGATCACGTGAATATTCCATTGTCACCACAGATAAGCACGGCAAGACATACATCAAGTGTTCTCAAATCCTTAAAGACTCAATCCGATAACATAACTTCAAAGGGAAAACTCAACCCATTACAAGAGAGTAGAGGGGGAGAAACATCATAAGATCCAACTATAATAGCAAAGCTCGCGATACATCAAGATCGTGCCATAAAGAGAACACGAGAGAGAGAGAGAGAGAGATCAAACACATATCTACTGGTACATACC
The DNA here is from genome assembly GCF_002162155.2 of Triticum dicoccoides. NCBI lineage: Eukaryota > Viridiplantae > Streptophyta > Magnoliopsida > Poales > Poaceae > Triticum > Triticum dicoccoides. The sequence continues at coordinate 127,837,546 of NC_041387.1, forward strand.
CTCAGCCCCGAGGGTGAACTACTCCCTCCTCGTCATGGAGAGCGTCGGGATGATGAAGATGGCCACCGGTGAGGGATCCCCCCTCCGGCAGGGTGCTGGAACAGGGTCCCGATTGGGTTTTGGTGGCTACTGAGGCTTGCGGTGGCGGAACTCCCGATCTAATCTTCTCCTCTGATGTTTTTAGGGTATATGGGAATATATAGGTGAAAGAAGTCAGTCGGGGACGCTCGAGGGGCCCACGAGACAGGGGGCGCACCCCCACCCTCGTGGCCACCTCGAAGCTTCCTTGACTTGAACTCCAAGTCTCCTGGATCATGTTCGTTCCAAAAATCACGCTCCCGAAGGTTTCATTCCGTTTGGACTCCGTTTGGACTCCGTTTGATATTCCTTTTCTTCGAAATACTGAAATAGGCAAGAAAATAGCAATATGGGTTGGGCCTCTGGTTAATAGGTTAGTCCCAAAAGTAATATAAAAGTGTATAATAAAGCCCATAATCATTCAAAACAGATAATATAATAGCATGAATGCTTCATAAATAATAGATACGTTGGAGACGCATCACAGTGGCTATGACATCTGAACTCGGTTGCGCCGGATAGAAAGAATTGGTGGGGCTGAGTTGGACTTTCTGTTTAGGTCATATGTGGACGTGAGAAAGTAGTTGAGGGATTTGGAGCATATCACTAAGCATTATGAGCAAGAAAGCCATTAAGCAACACCTCATCCCTCCTTGATAGTATTGGCTTTTCCTATAGACTCAATGTGATCTTGAATCACTAAAATAGAAAATGTAAAGTCTTGAGCTTTGAGCTTGAGCCAATCATTTTGTCCTTATCATTTTGAGGATCCACTTTTCTCATCCATGCCATGCCAATCATTGAGCTTTCCTGAAATATTTATCTTGAAATGGCATTAGCTCAATGAGCTATATGTTGTTAGGAATTACCAAAACCACCTAGGAATAGTTGCACTTTCAGCGAGCCCGGCAAGGGGCGAGGCCACACTCAGAAGAAGATGACCAAGGCGTCCTGGCAGGGCCTGCCGGGTCGCACGGAGGCAAAACCACCTCACCAACCACTCCGCCACGACCCATGTCGTCAATCAGTGCGGTGTCAAGCCACAAAGTGACTAAGTGGCAGCCATTCGCCACATGGCGGCCTCTTTCTACAGGAAAAACCCACAGATGACACCCGTCCTGCGATGTGTCAAGCGAGCAGGTGTGGAGCTGGCAAGATAGCCCGGCAAGCCTTGCCGGGCAACCGATGATGTGACATTGAGCGGTGCATTTAAAGCACCCTGTCAGTCCGCAAAGTTAGGTATGATAGCATTGTTTGCTATCCTATCAGTGCATAATGACTACTTTGCCATTATGGTGACCCCTTAATCTATAAAAGGAGGCCCATGGCAACAATAGAAGAGGTTAGAAGGTTGGATAACTCACACCCCCATACGCGCGTAGTCGCTGCTGCCTTGAGGCAACCCCTGCCGGGCAAGTGTACTACGCTCCGCCACCATCTTTCCACCATCAATCCACCAAAGCAGGAGTAGGGTTTTACGCCTCGTGACACCGAACCTGGGTAAAATTGCCTGTGTGATCTCTGTCGTGCTGCCCCACTCTCGTACTCTCTTTGTGCAACGCGACATCCCCCTGCCGAACCAGCAAGGGGCCTCCTGGTCCCATAGGTGGTCGTGGTTTCCCGCGACAACATTCAAGGAAATTAAATGTTTTCCAAAAAAAGTGATATGATTTCTGTCAAACTTATAAGTCATGTGTGTCAAATTAACCTTTGTGTACTTGTTCTCAAATTAACCTCCCGGTCTTGCAGGAGTGCTGCAATGTCTCAGCGTCAATTGCAAGATGATCCATTTTTAACACATGTTAATCGAATGTCTATCGCGTTACTTTACGACATGTTTTCCAAAAAAGTGATATGACTTATGTCAACTTATAAGTTATTTATGTCAAATTAACCTCTGTGTACTTGTTCTCAAATTAACCTCTGGGCCTTGCAGGAGTGCTGCATTGCATCATCGTCAATTGCAAGATGAGCCAGCAAGCTAGCAGTGGAGTTGCCAACATGCTCAAAGTGCACGCAACATTAAGTAGAAAGAAGCATGCCCAGGAAATTAATGCGGGCTTAGGGAGGCCCTTTCCTCAAAGAGCAATTACAATAAGGTACAGTCAGTTGGCTATAAGGACAAGGAGCGAGAATCGATACGGGCTGGTGGATATACTATAACTAGGTGTCGCATGGAGGCCGAGGAATATGGTGAATGCGTGAGGTGGGCGATGTATGATGTGTTTCAACATTGCACGTCAATTATCATACAGAAACATATACCTAATTAAAATACACATGCCAAACCTATAGATGTTTTTTCCCAATGATATAGAGATGTTGTTACACCTTGTTGACGCTCAAAAGTGGCACAATCATAGAGACTAACTTTAAGTTATATCAAGACTAATTGAAACTTATGATTGGAGTTCACCTCCGGATATCTCTCTTTAAGAAGATCGAGATGGATATGAAGATGGTCTAAAACGGGGTTGTTATGCTATAGTTATGACAAGTTTAGAGATGCTCATGTTGACACCAGATTAAAGAATGACATGAAACTCAGTTAAGATGGCCTCTGATCGAAAATGTCTTAACACAAAAGTTGTGCGTCTTGTTGAAACGGTCGATTTTGATATAAAAATCATCCCAATACAAGTATGTATGCAAAAGTTAGAGCCATAGAAATGCAGCCATGCGGCAAAATATGGCGCGCACCACCACACACGTGTGTGATGGGTCGCGCCACCAATTGGTTGTTTTACGTGAGATATTCGACCCTCAAGATGGCTTCGAATCAAAAAAATCAACACGAAAGTTGTTCGCCTCGTTGAAACGGTCAAATTTGGTTTTGCGCTTATCTTCATCTGAGGACGTTTGTGGCCTGTGGGATCTAAAAACTGAACCGATGTTCCAGACTTACCTAAATCCGAGTTCGGTTAATTTTGGAAAAAATTGGACGTGATTTGGATTCCTTTTCTTGTACGGGAAGTCCATCCGCCTCTTATATACCCAAGGGGTGATGGCTCATTCAACAACACACAATCGACAAAATCATCTACCACTTTTACCTTTACTTTTGTCTCTCTCCCTTGTTCTTCTTCTTCCTCGTTCTTCGTTCGTTCTTCTTGTTGCAAGGCAGCGAACCTCAAGGCCCTAGGGGCGATCAGGTCAACCTAGGGCAGCCCATAGTCGTCGCGCACCCTGACGGGGTCCCTCCCGGGCGTGTGGGGTTTTGGGTCTTCAAAAGCGCCCGCCGGATTGCTTGTGTACCACGCTTCCGGACGGGTCTCCTTCGATGTGAGCTGCGGTGCATCACCCCCAGCGTCGAGGGTACACGGTGACGTGTTCGTGTGCGAACAAACTTGTTGGCGACTCTGTTGGGGACGAAGCTTTGAACGGTCTCCAGCCCGTTCTTGCTATGAAGAGATCGTCATCTAGGGTTTGCAATCTACAAAGGTAATATGAATACTCAATTCCCTACTGTAGATGCAAATAATTCGTATGGTGTTACTAGATCTTTCAATGAGTATACTCTATCAACTAGCCCTAGTTTTTTCAATCATGCATCTAATTACGTGCAAAGGCTGATTCAAAGTAATTTACCTCCTTTAACTTCTTATGATACTAGTAACATGCACCATATGTACTCCAACTCTCATGCATCGGCAACCCCAGAATCGTTATGTCGATGAACAACATGATGAGTTTGGTCAATCAAGTTGAAAAACCTCGTGTAAGAACTTCCAATAGCATGCAACAAAGTGTTTCACCTTTTAATCATTGGCAACTAATTTGCAATATACTAGTTCAACCATGCCGATGGATTGGAGAATTGACCATGCTACTACTAGTTATTCTGCCAGTTACTCTCAACTGTCATATGCTACACCTCATGTTAGTAATTATTTGGCACCGTATACAACTGTAGGTGCTCATAATTCGGCTCTGCACCTTCACGGTCATAGCCGAATAAGTAAAAAAATTGCAGCAGTGCACATGCCATCATCTAATATTGTAGCATATAATGCATCCTCTATGCAATCGCATAATTTCGGCAACACCTTAATGCCGAAAGAATCTAAAAGTATTGTGAAACAATCCCTTACAGAATGGGAAGTGACTAAATTAAAAAGGGACATAGCCCGAAATAATAATATTAGTGCTCTTTGCCTTGAAGAACATGATAAGGGGCTAGTTCCTTATTATAATGCAATAAAAGCTAGTGTTTTGCAAGAAGATGAATCTTTGCCAATTGGTAAAATTAGCAAGCAAAAATGTGGTTTTACAACAATGCATATGCCTTCACCTAGTACTACATCATATTATACACCCCCTACACAATTGCAAAATTTCGGCAACACCCATGTGTCATCGCCGAAAGAATCCAAAAGCATTGGGGGGCAGTCATATCCGGAGTGGGCTGAAATTGAGAAAAAACTTAAAGCCAATTTTGCCGCTCGCCGCCAGAAACAAACAGAAAAAGAATTGGCTCAAATAAAAGAAGCATTCCCGATTGGTAGAATCAATGAAAAGAAGGATGATTTGGAACATGAAAATGCTTCGGTTGAAAAAGCTGAATCAAGTAGTATATATATTCCAAATCCATCAAATCCAAAGAGGCAAGCATTGTTGAGAAAGGGCATGAAAAGCATAGCGAAGCAACCATACTTAATTTTCTAAAGTTAATGGAACCTACGTCCTGCCCTATGAGTTTCCTGCCATAGAAATTGATGAACTTCAAAGACAAGAACAAGTAGCCAAACAAAGTTCGACCGACAAAAATCTTCAATGTAATGATGCATGGAATCAAGAAAAAGAGAATGAAGAGGCATTGGAAGCCATCCAAAGGTGGAGCAAGATATTGTTCAAGTGTAGCGGCCCGGTCCCAATGGATCAAAGTCTTTGTGCTTAAGTGTCATCCCTGGATTGGTATGCTGACACACACAGTATTTGAGAAATTATAACAGAGTTCAATCACACACTTTATTACATCAAGGTCCTCAAAAGAGTATTTATTACAATAATATGACTGAAGGCCATCTAAATAAAATAATTGCGGAAGCTTCGAAGTTAAATGAGTCCATCAACTCCAGGAAAAAACTGAGTGCAGAACAACGACCTATCGCGCCTTACTCTTCGTCTGAAAGATCTACAACATGAAACATTGCAGCCACAAAGGGTCAATACATTGTATTGGCAAGTCACACCAAAAGTATGAAAACAGACCTATCATATACATGCAAGGATATAATAAGTGGAAAGCTCTAAGGTTTATTTTGCATAAAGCCAATTTTGTCTTACTTCTACTCACTAGCCAAATTTTGTTTCTTTCATTTTTATTTACCTATTGTTAAATTGGACCGCCTCCAATTTAACCCACCTATGAGAGCCTCTGAGGATCATAGGTTCCCAAATTGTTATTTCCATGAGATCCCACGGGGATCATTGTTTAATTAAACCCACATCCCAATAATTATTTGGGATGAGAAGATCTTCCAGAGGTTTCAAGTCCATTTGCTCAAAGTTGTCCCTAACCGGGGACATGGCTAATCATGATTAGTTTGTACACTCTGCAGAGGTTTGCGCACTTTTCCCCATAAGAATCGATCCCTCCCTTCACGTCCTCGCACTTAATGGTGTTTGAGAACAGGATGAACAAAACATGGACTTTCAAAGAGTTCCTCTGGGCCACTACCGGTGCCCATCCAATCCTACAGTCCTTCTACATCTCGTAGCACCGTCCGGCCAGAGTCACAACTAGGGTTAACCAAGCCAGATCCCATAATGGCTTGTGGTTGCACACGGAAGCTACTTCATATGAAACATGCCCATCCTTTTTGAACCTGCGCGGCATTCCCCACCTTTTCCTGAGTAATGCAGAGCCTCCCGGAGGATACATACTTGTTGACTGGTCCCAACAAACCTTTCCGTCCAGATGATTGATTAATTGGTATTGCAGAACCTCTCAGGAAGTACAATACATGTAAGTTGTTAATGTAGTCATTGCATAAGTTCTCTCGCAACTTTCATGAATCACACGGTATCCAATCCACATCTACCATAGCATGGCTAAGCAATAACTACACTATAACGATTCCCGATGTGGCGGCAAAGAATATCAGGATCAGGCTAAACATATGGCTACCCTATCTGGGTTTAACATAGCATAGTAGTCATACACATGCATACTACTATGTTGATAGAGGGCACTACATGCAAAGTAAAAACATAGGATTGGTATGATCAAAAGTGCAAACTTGCTTGTTAAAGTTGATGAAGTACTCCACACTCAAAGTCCTGACAATTCTACTCTTGGCACTCCGAACAATCTAGCGTGAGCAATCAATAACACATACATAAGCACAATACTCAAAGAATCAAAAAAGAAAACGAAGAAAAGACTTCGAAAAACTCCAAAAACAACCAAATAAAGTTTCTGTACAGAACGTACTTTTAGCAGTAGTAAAAATACAAGGTTTTGGTTTCAACAGAAAGTACACGTCACAAATTTCGATTTGTGAATCACCTAAACCGGAGTTACGAAACATGAGTTATAGCCTAACAAAGTTTCAATTCAGATCTGATTGAGTTCGAATTTTAAAACGTTTAAAAATATTTTTCGTTTAGCTCTCTGTATAGAGAGGATTTTTATGAACCCGTAGATAATAGTATCAACTAAATCGGATCTATAGAATAGAAGATATACTAGAAAGAAGAACTGATATAGAATCTGAAATTGGAAAAATCCTAAAAAAAGCAGATTTTCACTCAGAGACAAGTGGCGTCCTCTGGTTGGATGAACAGGTGTTCGTGGCGGGTTTCAGGGCGGATGTTCGCTATCTAAAGGTTTCGCCTTAAAAATCTGAGAACCCGGTTCTAACTAAACCGAAAAAAAGGATCTAATAAACCCTTTTTTTAACTGAAACGAGTAGACCGATCATGAACTTACAGAGAAGAGGGAACGAGGGGTTGGGGCGGCTTGGGCGTGGTGGTGGCGACGGCTCCGGTGATCCTCGGCGGCGGCGGAGGTGTCTAGGGGATGCAGCGGAGTTTGGCTCGCTGGTGGTGAGGTCGGTGAATATCGGCCACGACGAACGGAGACAAAACCAAGCGATGAAGCTCGCGTACTCTGGGTGCTCCGGTGAAGATGATGTGGTCGGGGTGGCCTCTGTAGATGGAGAGGGAGCGCGAGACCTTGTCAAAACGATGGTTGGGATCGAGAGAAGTCGAAACACAAAAGGAGGAGGCTCGGGATAGCTCACCGGCGTCGAAATCCGGCGATGAACTGCAGCTTCTGGGGCGAGATCCAAATGGCGAGGGCATGGGCTACGGTGGGTTTTGGCGAGGGTTTTCGAGGGGAATCAGTCGAGGAGGGTCTAGGCTATTTATAGGACAACTTTCTTGGGGAAGGGGTGAACTCGGGTAGGGTTCCCGAAGCAATTGGACGCGGCGGCAGCGGCGTGCGCGTGTTCGTGTAGGACTCTATTCTTCTTCGTGGGGTCCAGGCACAGGGAAAGTCAACGAGGGAGAGAGATCCAGGCGAGCGAAGGGAGCCAGCGGACGAGGGAACGAGCGCTGGGTGCTCGGCCTATTTTTTGGCGTGAGCGCTCGTGGCTCGCTGGCTGTGGTAGGCTGCACTGGCGCTAGCTGGGCCGGCCCGCTGGCCTGCTGGCTGGCCTGGCGGCGTAGTTTTTTTATAAAAATGTTTTCTGTGTTTTATTTTTACAGAGACACTAAGACAACGAAATACTAAAAAATTTAAGTCTAAAAAATTCCCAAAAAATTCACATAAGTATATGGTCTCATATATGACCTTGTGAACTTTTATCTGGCCTAAAATGCAAATTTAGAAAAAAAAAACATTTTTGCTACGCTAATAAAATTTGCATCAAAATAATTTGCAAATAAAACTCAATAAATATATTTTGAGTTCAAATTCAGTTTCCAATATTTCCCCTCTGTTTTTGAAGAAGTCTTTTTATCTTCTCTCTTTATTTTATTTTTGAAATAATGGAAATGATTTTTTTTGGTGAAATCAAATTTGATCCAAATTCCCAACTTTGAAATTTTCAAAATGGTTTGAGGGAAAACTTCCACCTCTCTCTTTTGGTCCTTGAGTTGCTCAAAGTCCCTTGGATCTGATTCTAATGAAAGTCCACAGGGCAAAAATGTATAAATCATGGATGCATATGAATGATCTAATTATTAACATCCAAATTGAAAATTGGGATGTTACAAACCTACCCCCCTTAAGATGAATCTCGTCCTCGAGATTCGGGTTGGCTAGTAATAGGTTAGGGTTGGGTATTCAAAAAAATCCATGTAAAATATCCTGCTTGAACGATGCTTGATACTTGTACTCCCTTGATGTGAATGAAAATTATGCACTAATACCAAAGAATGATCGTAATACGGGGAATCTTACCAAAGACTTGGGTGTTATACGGTCTTCCCACTCTGGTGTGGTTCACATGGCCTCTATTGAAGGGGTTGGGCTTCTTCTCTCCAGATTTTCTATTCTCATTCCTTGGCTCCGGACAATCTCTGGCAAAATGTCCTGGCTTCTGGCAACTGAAGCATCTTATCTGGCTCATGTCCTTCATGGGTGTCGAATGGTTGGATGACTGACTGGTGTTCCCTCCATTATTGTTATGTCCATTTCAATAGTGAGGATGGCCAGTGTGGTCATGGTGGTTGTGACCATTATGCTCGTCCCTTGCAGAACTATCGTATCCAGAAGAAGCTGATGAAGTACGAGGTTTCTGTTGAGCTCCAGAGTTGTATTTGTCATGTTCGTGCTTCCTCTTGCGGTTCTCCATCTGCTGCTGCTTTCCCTCCAGAATGAGGGCCTTGTCTACCAGCTCCTGATAATTGTTGAAGGCAGCAACAGTCAACTAGAAACTCAGATCATCATTGAGTTCCTCCAAGAACTTCTCCTACTTTGCTGCATCATCGGCCACATCTTCGGGAGCATATTGGCCAACATGCTGAACTCGTCCACATATTGAGCCACTGTACGATTTCCCTGGTGTAAGTTGCGAAACTCACGCTTCTTCAGACTCATGGCTCCAGCTAAGACATGTGCGGTGCGGAAAGCCTGTTGGAACTAACCCCATGTCACATTGGCTAGGGGGGAAGGTGGTGGTGTAGTTCTCCCACCACGAAGCTGCTGGTCCATCCAGTTGATGTGCGGTAATACGCACCTTCTCAGCATTAGTGCAACCTACGGTGGTCAGCTCCCTTCCGATCTTGCGAAGCCAGTTATCGCGACAATCGGCTCAGTGCTGCTAGAGAATACCAATGGGTTCAACCTCAGAAAAGGGTAAGGTTGTCAACTGGGGGTGGTGGCGGTGGGTTGTTGTTGTTGTTGTTCTAGTTCTGGTTATGGATGAGCATCAGCATGAGGGTATTCTGGGTTTGGATCAACTGGGTAAGTTCTGGCGGAAAGTTGGATGCGGGGTCACGTCCCGGAGGCATCTGATGAGTTTAGAGTGGGTGAGAAATTAGAATAGAATAAGGGCCTAATGAGAAATGACACTACCCATATGCATATGAGGCAAATAAATTTCCGAATCACACCATTCAATTTCAATCAAGGTTCACACAATCAGGTCTAAGCTAACTATTACAAGATCTCATGAATGTCCTCGAACTACTCAAAAAACTCTAATTGAAAATAAATCGAATTTCTAATATCTAAAATGGTGGTCGGCTAGAAGTTTTGATTGGTGGAAGACTCCATGTCATCAACTCCATTGTTTAGCTTCTCCTCGGCTGCTTCTAGTTTCTTCTTTAGGTCTTCGTACTTCTCCCGTAGTAAGCTGATTCCCTCGCGAGTTTCCTTGAGTTCATCCTCCAGCTCGATATTCCGGATGATCAGCTTCTTGGTTTCCTTCATGCTAGCGCCCGTATGCTTCTCAAATTGGCGGATGTGTTGGTCCATATCCTGTATGTATGACGTGATCGGCTCATCTTTCCTGGTGTGAACCATTTCCCGTTGGTGATCCTGGTGTCCGCATGAAAGTGCGTTATATCGACTAGAGGGGGGGTGAATAGGCGATTTTTATGAATTCTTCAATGAGGAATTTGCTGGTGAGGAAATTCCTTAGCGAAGAACTACTTGCAGCGGAATAAGTACTCAGAAGTAAACATAACAGGATACACATATAGTCATCATGATGAAATGAAGACTAGCACAGAGTACAGAAAGCGTAAACACAGGATAACAAGATGAAGACAAACAGACTGAAGAAATTAAACTGAGGAATTTGTGAAAGTCTTCAGTCAAAGTCTTCAAACACAGATATGAACAACACACAACACAGTAATGAGGAAATGAAAGAGTTGAGGAGATAGAACCAGGTAGTTGGTGAAGACAATGATTTGGTAAACCAGTTCCAACTGCTGTCTCAGTTGTACGTCTGGTTGGAGCGGCTGAGTATTTAAACTCGAGGACACACAGTCCCGGACACCCAGTCTCTGAGCCGCAACTCAGGACACCCAGTCCTCACCGTATTCTCCTTGAACTAAGATCACGCAGGCCTCGTCCAATCACTCGTGGTAAGTCTTCAGGTGACTTCCAAACCTTCATAGACTTGGTCACTCGGCGATCCACAATTCCTCTTGGATGCTCTAGACCTTGACGCCTAACCGTCTGGAAGAAGCACAGTCTTCAAAGGTAACAAGCGTCGGATCCACGCAGGATCAATTTCTTCAGTGATGCTCAATCACTTTGGGTTTGTGGGGGTTTGGTTTTGGGATTTTCCTCACTTGATGATTTTCGCTCAAAGTCCTCGGAGGATGGGTTGCTCTCAAATGATAAGTGTCAAGTTCTCTCGGAGCAGCCAACCAACTAGTGGTTGTAGGGGGCGGCTATTTATAGCCTAGGGAGCAGCCCAACATGATAAGACATAAATGCCCTTCAATGATATGACCGTTAGGTGGATAAGATATTTTGGACAGCCGGCGCGCAGCACAGCAACGGTCGGAAATTTGACTCTCAAATTCCTCAGGGCTATCATGTTCCTCACTGTGTAGGCAATCCGCACTGGCGAATTCCTAACTCCTCAGTCAGAGCAAAGTCCTCAGTGACCAGAAGAACCGCGTCTCTGTCACTGAAGAAATTGACTGAACTGTATGAGATTTCCAATGGCTTCACTCGAAGGTATTGGTATGTGTAGGATTTTGAGTTGAGCATCACATGGAAATTTTTCCTTAGTATTTCCTCGACCCCCTTTAACAGTACGGTGTTTCCTATGACTCAAGAAGGAGAAAATGAAACTACGAAAACAAAAGTCTTCACGCTTCATGTTCCTCGAATGAATACCAAGTCTTCAAGGTCACACCAATTTCTTCACTTTCAAAGTCTTCAAAAAGTCTTCAGAATATCAAAGTCTTCAGTCGAAGAACTTCATTTTTAGGGGTCGACTTTCTCTGTAAATATCAAACTCCTCATAGACTTATAGACCTGTGTACACTCACAAACGCATCAGTTACTTAACCTATAAGTCTTCAATACACCAAAATCACTAAGGGGCACTAGATGCACTTACACCGCATATCATGTAGACGGTGTCTTCAAGATCCTTGTTGTACTCCTCACAAATGCATCCAAAGGTGAGGTGTGCGGCCATACTCCTGCCTAAGCTCCAGGTTGGTGCATCAAAGGTAAACTCGATAGGCTCGGTAGTCGGTACAAAGGTCCTCCCAGGGATACAAACTTCAATCGTCCAACGTTTCTCCTCCGGCAAGGTCGCAGTGAAGGTTCCAGTGAATGTGGGCAGGGCAATGTTCAGATACTTCACGACTTCCTTCAGGTGTCGTCTGAAGGGCATGGTCTCGTCGGGCTGAGCAAACTTGGTTATGGGATTCGACATCTATATTATTGAAATGGAGAAGGGTTAGAAATGACTAAAGAAGTGCATAAGACCAATGGATATATATATATATATATATATATATATATATATATATATATATGGAAATTGTAAAATAAGGTTTCTCCATCCTATGGCTTTTCCATTTCTAGTGGTCGCGTCCTACAGTCAGCGTGTACTTTGATACCATCTTGTAGTGACCCGATCCCAATGGATCAAAGTCTCTATGCTTAATTGTCATCCCTGGATCGGTATGCTAACACACACAATACTTGAGAAATTATAACAGAGTTCAATCACACACTTTATTACATTGAGGTCCTCAAAAGAGTATTTATTATAATAATATGGCTGAAGGTCATCTAAATAAAATAAATGCGGAAGCTTCAAAGTTAAATGAGTCCATCAACTCGCTTAAAGACTAACTCAGATTTCTCCCCCTTTGTCATCAAATGACCAAAAGGATCGAAACTGAGGACTAACGCCCCTGAAGAATTTCAAGTCGATGGAGGAGCGCCAGCGTTGTCGGGGTTGGTCGTTTAAGGAGGGCCTGCCGCAGTGTCGTCCAAATCTTCATGTTCATCAGTTTCACGCGATGAAGAATAAGAACTGGCCACCAGATCAGGAACTTTGACTCTCTTGAATTTCTTCGGAGGTGGTGCAGACCAGTCAAATGCTTCCTGGAGACCCATAGTCTTCAGTTCTTCCACGGAATATACATGAGTGAGAACAACCCAGGTGCGGTTGAGGGTTTCATGAAGGTGATACTGATTTTTCTTCACTGCATTATGTGTTGAGGTCATGTTGTGAAGAATTGCAGCAAATTGATGCTTCACCCATTTGTGATTGCGATCAACCTTCTGATGAAGACTGAGGAGTAACTCATGGTCAGTCATCACCCTGGGTGCTGTTGCTTGAGGCTTTTGCTTAGCTGAGGTATTTGCGGCAGTATCATGTGTTGCAGAATCATCATTGGTGGAGTAAGATGTAGCCAGACAGAATTGACCATCCAATGGACGAGTACCTTCATCGATCACAGCAGCTGCCTTGCCCTTATCATCAGATGATGAAACTGGTCGCTTGAGGACTTCAATGGGCGGCAAGTAACTACCATGGTTCAGAGTGTCAGCCTTGTAATTCAATGAAGATCTTGCCCTTATGAATCTCATAATCCAAGGCGCATAAGGCTTCAGCTCAAAAGGTGATATTGCAACATTAGCCAGAGTCCTCATGAAGAAATCATGGAAGTTGACGGGAACGCCATGAATGATGTTGAAAAGCATGTTCTTCATGATGCCAACGACGTCTTCATCATTTGAGTCGTGGCCTTTGATAGGACTCATTGTCTTCGTCAGGATGCGATAGACAGTCCGAGGCACATACAGTAATTCCTTGACGAGGAATTTGGTTCGAGGGGCCTGCCCTGGCTTCAAAGGCTTCATGAGCACTTGCATATAATGATCAGTCAGTTCGCGGTCATTGTAGATGCAATGTGCACTGTCATGGGGAGGATCAAGAGGAAGGACACGAAGCAATTCAGTTGCTGGTGCCTTGTAGTGAGTGTTTTCTGTCATCCAATCCAGCACCCATGTATTGACATCTTCAGCATCTCCGGTGATATGCAAAGTGGCATAGAAGTGAAGAATGAGTTCTTCATTCCAATCACAGATATCAGTGCAGAAGTTCAGTAGTCCTGCATCATGAATAACTCGGAGAACTAGCTCGAAGCACGGCAGAGATTCCATATCCACGTGAGGAATATGCTCATGATCGAAGATTTTGTCCTTGTCGAAGAGCACTGAGGAATAGAAGTTGGCTTGAGTAGCAGTCCAGAAACATCTCTTCCTTATGCGAGCAGAGTCATATGGATTGTAATCAGTGAAGAACACATGCTCAGAAAAGAAGTCTTCAGCCTTGAATTTTTGCTTGCTAGAGAAAGGATTCTTCGGTTTGGGCAGAGGAGTGTCAGTGAGTTGCAGCACAACCTCAGGAATCGCGATCTCAGGTTCTTCAGGCTGAGGAATTTCTGGTTCCTCTTCTTGTGCAGTTTGGGGATCAGCAGCAGGTTCTTCAGCACTAGCGGCTGGAATTTCTTCATGAACAGACGACGTGGGATGAGTTTCTTCAGAGCCCATTTGAACAGTTGTAGCCGGGGACTGAGGAATTTGTTGAATCAGAGTGAAGAGAGGAGTATTGGGATGCTGACTTTCCCAAAAGTCATCGTTCATCACTGGTGTAGTGCATCCAATATCCACATCTTCTTCTTCTTTTTCAATTTCCTCAACACCAGCCTCTTCAGCTGTGAACTGAGGCATAGGTGAGGAAACGACTGGCGTTGAAGGGAATGTTTCCACTTCAACTTCTTCATCAAACTGTTCTGAGGTAGCAACAGAATGATTTTCTTCATCAGATCCGCTTGGGATCTTGTAGTCTTCTCCATAAGGAACAATTTCCTTAGACGACATGGAGGAAATGGGAACGACATCAATGGGATTTTCAAGCGAGCTGGTCATTGGCTTCATTTTCTTCGCGACCGAAGAATTTGACGCAGCTGATGCCTTCCTTTTCTTCACAGCAGCTCGCTCTGCAGCCTTGGTCTTCTTCACTTCATAAGCAGAAGGAAGAACTGGAGTTGGTGTTGGCGCAGGAGGAGCTGAGGACCGTGGTTCATTTTCTTCAGGTGCAACTGGTGCAGTTGCCCTGATCTCTTCAGTTTCTTCAGGCGCACCACTAGTGGATGCCCTGGGAATTTCTTCAGCGGCTGGAATGGAGTCATCAGCCCTGGAACTTGTATTCTCATCAGCAGGCTGAAAGTCATCAGCAGTGCTGGCATGTTCTTCAGCAGGCTGAGCAGAGTCTGCAGCCTGAGGATTTGCTTGTTGTGATGGGGCTGCAACAGTTGTCATTTTCTTCGTCAAATTGACGAATCTCACTTTGGCTCCTTGCCAATCAGCATTGTATGCATCGAAATCTTTGCTGAGGGCTTGAATCTCAGATTGAGCCTTGAGAAGTTCTTCAGGTGACAGTCTGACAATGTTCTTCTTTAGAAGCTTCTCCTTTCTGGCTTGTGCTCTCTTTATCTCACGAGCCTTTTCAAACTTCCATTTCTCTTCAGAGATGAAATGGGTCAGCATATGACTTTGACCAGGAGTCAGAGGCAGATCAGGCATTGGAGTGTTTGGATCCTGATGCCATAAGTCGATGAAGTCGAGGATCTTCTTCGGATCCAAAAGCAGAGGCACAGGTGTTCCTTTGGCTCTAGCGGCCTTTGCTTGTCTGTCTCTGATGATTTCTGCAAGTTCTTCATCAGAAGCCTCGTCATCAGAGGGCACTTGGAAAGCAACCTGTTTCTTTCTTGGACTTGGCCGAGGACCGCGTCCAGCAGTTGCTTTTGTCTTCAGTAGAGTGGGGCCTGGTGAGGACATTGGTGCAGCTGAGGAACTTGCTGAGACACCAGAAGCAATTGAGAAACCCTGAGTCCTTTGACATGTAGCCAGATGCACAGGAGTTGAGGACTTGGAGGGAGCTGCTGAGGACATTGGTGGTGCAGCAGTAGTCTGAGGAATTTGCCGTGAGGGCGCGGCTGAGGAACTTGGCCGTGAGGGCGCTGATGGTGAAGCACTTGGCTTGCGAGCAGGCTTCTT
Source organism: Triticum dicoccoides (assembly GCF_002162155.2). Classification (NCBI taxonomy): domain Eukaryota; kingdom Viridiplantae; phylum Streptophyta; class Magnoliopsida; order Poales; family Poaceae; genus Triticum; species Triticum dicoccoides. The sequence goes on from NC_041387.1 coordinate 127,853,129, forward strand.
CGGCATTGATTTCCTCGGCTTGACCGAGGTTTCAGCGGCAGCAGTAGCAGCAGAATCCTCATTGAATTTCCTCACTGCCTCCTTGGCTTGTCTTGCCAGTTTTGCTTGGCGCCTAGACCATTCTTCAGGAAAGTCCTCACCACGCTTGATGCTGGTGGGATCAGCTACTTGGCCAGGTGCCAATGGAGCTCTTGGGCATGGAGGGTTTAAGGCGAATTTCTTCATGTACTTAGGAGTAACATATCGATATTCCCTCCATTCTCATGCCCATCTTCGTTCAATCCTCTGAATGCGCACTTTGCGCTGATTTTTGTTTTCTTTGCCAAACTTGGCTTCATCAGGTGTGCAATAATCCTTGTATATTTCATCAGGGATCTCAAAAGCAGTCATGACCTCCGGTTTCTTTCCTCCTTTCTGCGGTCTCTTGCCTTCTGCCATTTTCTTCAGATGAGGAATTTGAACAATAGAGCACTCTGAAGAAGTATGCAGTTTTTCTTCGAGGAACGCTGCAAATGAGTTAAGTTGATGAGAACCTAGTGATTCAGCAGCGGACATGAGTACCTGTGAACAGAGTGTAGGTGCGAGGAATTTGGAGAGGTCATATGCGTTCTCAGAAGATTTTTCGAAAAAGACAAGTTTTTGAGGAATTTGACCAGTTGAGCCTTGAGGAATTTCACTAAGCGTTCTTGTCTTAGGTTCCAGAGTTGTACAGATCGAAAATCCGCACAATTGAGGAATCTTGAAGAAATGAGTGCTTAGAGAGATGGATCAAGAGCATACAGTGTGTGAGCTGTTCATATGTGAAGATTTGAAGAATAAAACACCTTTGAAGATTTTCAGAAAAGTTTGAGAATCAAAGCGAGTAATAAAAGTGACTTTTAATTACCCGAACTGAAGAACACGACGAACAGAGATGAACCGTGGTGAAGTTCGTCTAGTTAGATCTCCCACGCCCTAACTTGGCAGAGGGAGACAGCTACGGCGGCGGCGGAGTGAAGATTTCCGCAGCCGGCGCGAGTACGACGGCGACGAGGTCGAGGCAGTGAAGCTCTTCCTCACCGACGGCGATGGAATAGCGGCGGCGCTAGGGTTTGAGGAGAGCTCAAGCGAGAGACAGCGACCGAGCGGAGTAAATGAAGTAAGGAAGGGAGAGGGGTATTTATAGCCACGGTAAAAAAACTGTTCGCCCGAAGATTTTGGGACGAACATGCCCCTGCCTTTTCTTCTTCATGCGACATGTGTCACCCACGTACTGTGCAGATGAGATCGTGTAAGATCGTGGGTGATTATCATAATGCATCATGGGATGCGGAACGGTTTGAGCGGTAAAACCGAAAATCTGGATAAGATTTGTTTTAAAATTTCGTTCGCAATTTCTTCAGCTGACAAGGACACAGTGAAGACTTTGAACGAGTTTCAATCAGAACACACATGAAGAATTTGTGAATAGATTGGGTTGAGTATAGCATAGAGGGGGAAGGGTCCGATCACATTCACTTAAGAGAAATCGCAGCTTGAAGA
>NC_041387.1:127854861-127864174 GCF_002162155.2 Triticum dicoccoides
ATATATATATATATATATAGCCAATGAAGAAAAACGACGGAAACAGTGAAGATTTTGCAAAGTTGAAGAATTTGAAAAACTGAAGAATTTCAAAAATGATGAAAAACTCAAATTGAAGATTTTCAACTTTTGTGGTGGCGTATCCCACCGTATAAGAATGATGATTTCAGACACCGCGTACAATTGTCGTAGGGTTCTGAGAATCAAATTCTTCATTAATTTCTTCACACTTAGAGTGTTATTCTTCATTGATTGAAGAAAAACGTTTCTTCATGTGTTGCACATCTAAGTCATCAATTCTGCATAAGGGTTAGGATGTGTGTCCTTTTCAAAGAACATTCGAAGATTCTAAGATATTTAGCTCACACCGCAACTTGCTAAATCTCTTCTCATCCAAGGGCTTAGTGAAGATATCAGCTAGCTGTTCTTCAGTCTTCACATGCTCGATGGAGATGTCGCCCTTCAACACATGATCACGAATAAAATGATGACGAATCTGGATGTGCTTAGTCTTCGAGTGCTGAACTGGGTTGTGAGCAATCTTGATGGCACTCTCATTGTCACAGAGGAGAGGCACATTCTTCACGTTGACGCCATAGTCCTTGAGGGTTTGCTTCATCCAAAGCAGTTGAGCACAGCATGAGCCAGCAGCAATGTATTCAGCTTCAGCAGTAGACAGTGATACGCAGTTCTGTTTCTTCGAGGACCAACAGACCAAAGATCGTCCGAGGAAATGACAAGTGCCAGATGTTGACTTGCGGTCCACACGATCACCAGCATAGTCAGAGTCAGAATATCCAACGAGATCAAAAGCAGAGCCCTTGGGGTACCATAATCCTAGTGTTGGTGTGTGAGCTTGATATCGAAGAATATGCTTCACAACCTTATGGTGTGATTCCTTCGGTGCAGCTTGAAATCGGGCACACATGCAAACACTAAGCATTATATCTGGCCTAGATGCACATAAGTACAATAAAGAACCAATCATGGAGCGGTATACCTTGTGATCGAAGTCAATACCATTTTCATCAGTGCATAGATGGCCATTTGTGGGCATAGGAATTTTGACGCCTTTGCAATCTTGCATGCCGAATTTCCTCAGTACATCTTTGAGGTATTTCTCCTGAGATATGAATATGCCATTGCGCTGCTGACGAATTTGAAGACCTAAGAAGAATTTCAATTCTCCCATCATAGACATTTGATATTCTTCACTCATCATATAGGCAAATTCATCACTATAACGTTGGTTAGTACAGCCAAAGATAATATCATCAACGTATATTTGGCACACAAACAGTTCACCATCATATGACTTAGTAAAAAGAGTAGGGTCGAGTGAACCGGGTGTGAAGCCATTCTTCACGAAGAATTCCTTCAATGTATCATGCCATGCCCGAGGGGCTTGCTTGAGGCCATAGAGGGCCTTATTGAGTCTGAAGACTTTGTCAGGATTCTTGGGATCTTCAAAACCTGGGGGTTGAGCAACATATACTTCTTCCTCAAGCTTACCATTGAGGAATGCACTTTTCACATCCATTTGATATAAGATGATATCATGATGGTTAGCGTAAGCAAGTAATATGCGAATAGCCTCAAGTCTAGCAACAGGTGCAAAAGTTTCATCGAAATCAATTCCTTCAACCTGTGTGTAGCCTACAATCTCATATGCTTCATCAGTGAAGAATATGATATCAAGTTCATGAGATGAATTTCATCAAGCAGTAAACAGATATAGCAGTATGAGGACGTGTGAAATGAAAGTTCATTTCATCATGATTCGCCTGCGTCCCTTCAGGCATTTTGTCAGGTCCCCAACAAATTCTTCAGACGTTAAGGCACGTCTGGAGACCTGACCCTGCAGAAGAAATTAGTTCTTTTTCTTCACCACCCACATCTGGAGGGGTGGCAAAGAGTTCATCATTCTGCGAGCACCATATGAGAAAGGTGGCAAAGATGCCAAACCATGTTGTTTCACATAAGAGGGGTTAGGGTAAGCATATGAATAAGCAGAGTAATTCTTCGAGGACTTATGAACATAATGGTTTGAAGAATAATGCACATATTCATAACCCTTAGCTCTACCCTGCGAGACAGAGTTGTTAGCACGATGATAATCATATGAGGACTTTGATCCATGTGAAGAATTTGGTCCATATGAAGAATTTGATCTGGGGTTCCTGTTCTTCACAGGTGGTGTCATGAGGACATTCACCTGAAGACTTTCAACACAACTTTTGGGAACCCAGATTTTCTTCACAGGGGAACCGTTCCTGCAGTTAGTGCCAACATATCTAGCAAATACTTCACCATTCTGATTTTTGAATAGTTTATAGTTGGAGTCAAATGACTCATCAGAAGAATGAGGAGATTCACATGTAAAGCCAGATAAGTTAGATGGATCAACTGGAGGTCCCTTTGCAGCAACCCATGAGGTTTTGGGGTACTGCTCAGGCTTCCAATATGTTCCATCAGCATTGAGTTTCCTCTCAAAGGCAATACCCTCTTTCCTAGGGTTTCTGTTGAGGATCTGCTTTTTGAGCACATCACAAAGTGTCTGATGCCCTTTGAGGCTTTTGTACATGCCTGTCATGTACAATTCCTTCAGCCCTGCATTGTCAGTGATACTAGCAATGTCCTCAGGTGAGGAATTAGTGATAGCAGAGGCAGATGAAGAATTTGTAACATTTGAAGCATTTGAACATTCAGGTGAAGAATTAGCAGATTCACGTTCAATGCACTTTAAGCATGGAGGAACAAATTCTTCCTGAGAAGCGCTGATTTGTTGAGCTAGTAATGAATCGCCCTCCTTCTGAAGATCTTCATAACACACTCTTAGCTTTTCAAGATCTTCCTTTCTTTGAAGAGATTCAAGAGAAAGCTTCTCGTGATCAGTCAAGAGGGTATTATGTTGATCTTGAAGGGCGTCAAACTTGGAGTGAATTCTCTGAAGACATTCACCCAATGCTTTTGACCGATCCATTTCTTTGCACAACATATTATCACTTTTTCCTAGCATATCTTGAGTTTGTTCTAAAGCCGTTTGTTGTTTAGTGGCAACGCAAATAAGTTTGGTATACCAGGATTCAATGTCATCATCAGATTCATCATTGTCAGATTCATCATCACAAGACTCGGATGAGGAACATTCGGTTACCTCAGCACCATTTGCCATGAGGCAAGATGCAGAAGATGATGATTCTAGCTCGAAAGTCATCGTTTTGAGAGATTCCTTGAAGTCCTCAAACCAGGGATCATGACGAGTTCGATGACCTTCATAGACATCTGAGATTCGGTTCCAGATGAGCTTCGAATTGCCAAGATGCATAATTCGCCCGAATTGATCTCTGGATAGGCAGGAGCAGATGATATCCTTCACTATGATGTCAAGTCGAGTGTATTTGCGAATATCATCAGCATTCGCCATCTTGCATAGATCAGTAAGACCAATCTCAGTGACGGTCCACAGCTCGCTGTTCTTTGCCATGAGGCGCTTCCTCATCATGGCCTTCCACTTGGGATAGTCATGACCGTCAAAGATAGGGCATGTCACTTTCTTCATACCTGCGGTCGACATAACTAAAACTCCAGGCGGTTAAACCAAAATCACACAGAACAAGGGAGTACCTTGCTCTGATACCAATTGAAAGTGCGTTATATCGACTAGAGGGGGGGGGGGTGAATAGGCGATTTTTATGAATTCTTCAATGAGGAATTTGCTGGTGAGGAAATTCCTTAGCGAAGAACTACTTGCAGCGGAATAAGTACTCAGAAGTAAACATAACAGGATACACATATAGTCATCATGATGAAATGAAGACTAGCACAGAGTACAGAAAGCGTAAACACAGGATAACAAGATGAAGACAAACAGACTGAAGAAATTGAACTGAGGAATTTGTGAAAGTCTTCAGTCAAAGTCTTCAAACACAGATATGAACAACACACAACACAGTAATGAGGAAATGAAAGAGTTGAGGAGATAGAACCAGGTAGTTGGTGAAGACAATGATTTGGTAAACCAGTTCTAACTGCTGTCTCAGTTGTATGTCTGGTTGGAGCGGCTGAGTATTTAAACTCGAGGACACACAGTCCCGGACACCCAGTCTCTGAGCCGCAACTCAGGACACCCAGTCCTCACCGTATTCTCCTTGAACTAAGACCACGCAGGCCTCGTCCAATCACTCGTGGTAAGTCTTCAGGTGACTTCCAAACCTTCACAGACTTGGTCACTTGGCGATCCACAATTCCTCTTGGATGCTCTAGACCTTGACGCCTAACCGTCTGGAAGAAGCACAGTCTTCAAAGGTAACAAGCGTCGGATCCATGCAGGATCAATTTCTTCAGTGATGCTCAATCACTTTGGGTTTGTGGGGGTTTGGTTTTGGGATTTTCCTCACTTGATGATTTTCGCTCAAAGTCCTCGAAGGATGGGTTGCTCTCAAATGATAAGTGTCAAGTTCACTCGGAGCAGCCAACCAACTAGTGGTTGTAGGGGGCGGCTATTTATAGCCTAGGGAGCAGCCCGACATGATAAGACATAAATGCCCTTCAATGATATGACCGTTAGGTGGATAAGATATTTTGGACAGCCGGCGCGCAGCACAGCAACGGTCGGAAATTTGACTCTCAAATTCCTCAGGGCTATCATGTTCCTCACTGTGTAGGCAATTCACACTGGAGAATTCCTAACTCCTCAGTCAGAGCAAAGTCCTCAGTGACCAGAAGAACCGCGTCTCTGTCACTGAAGAAATTGACTGAACTGTATGAGATTTCCAATGGCTTCACTCGAAGGTATTGGTATGTGTAGGATTTTGAGTTGAGCATCACATGGAAATTTTTCCTTAGTATTTCCTCGACCCCCTTTAACAGTACGGTGTTTCCTATGAATCAAGAAGGAGAAAATGAAACTACGAAAACAAAAGTCTTCACGCTTCATGTTCCTCGAATGAATACCAAGTCTTCAAGGTCACACCAATTTCTTCACTTTCAAAGTCTTCAAAAAGTCTTCAGAATATCAAAGTCTTCAGTCGAAGAACTTCATTTTTAGGGGTCGACTTTCTCTGTAAATATCAAACTCCTCATAGACTTATAGACCTGTGTACACTCACAAACGCATCAGTTACTTAACCTATAAGTCTTCAATACACCAAAATCACTAAGGGGCACTAGATGCACTTACACCGCATATCCTGTAGACGGTGTCTTCAAGATCCTTGTTGTACTCCTCACAAATGCATCCAAAGGTGAGGTGTGCGGCCATACTCCTGCCTAAGCTCCAGGTTGGTGCATCAAAGGTAAACTCGATAGGCTCGGTAGTCGGTACAAAGGTCCTCCCAGGGATACAAACTTCAATCGTCCAACGTTTCTCCTCCGGCAAGGTCGCGGTGAAGGTTCCAGTGAATGTGGGCAGGGCAATGTTTAGATACTTCACGACTTCCTTCAGGTGTCGTCTGAAGGGCATGGTCTCGTCGGGCTGAGCAAACTTGGTTATGGGATTCGACATCTATATTATTGAAATGGAGAAGGGTTAGAAATGACTAAAGAAGAGCATAAGACCAATGGATATATATATATATATATATATATATATATATGGAAATTGTAAAATAAGGTTTCTCCATCCTATGGCTTTTCCATTCCTAGTGGTCGCGTCCTACAGTCAGCGTGTACTTTGATACCATCTTGTAGTGACCCGATCCCAATGGATCAAAGTCTCTATGCTTAATTGTCATCCCTGGATCGGTATGCTAACACACACAATACTTGAGAAATTATAACAGAGTTCAATCACACACTTTATTACATTGAGGTCCTCAAAAGAGTATTTATTATAATAATATGGCTGAAGGTCATCTAAATAAAATAAATGCGGAAGCTTCGAAGTTAAATGAGTCCATCAACTCCACGGCAAAACTGAGTGCAGAACAACGACCTATCGCACCTTACTCTTCATCTGAAAGATCTGCAACATGAAACGTTGCAGCCACAAAGGGTCAATACATTGAATGTATTGGCAAGTCACACCCAAAGTATGAAAATAGACCTATTGTCTACATGCAAGGATATAACAAGTGGAAATCTCTAGGGTTTATTTTGCATAAAGCCAATTTTGTCTTACTTCTACTCACTAGTCAAATTTTGTTTCTTTCATTTTTATTAACCTATTGTTAAATTGGACCGCCTCTAATTTAACCCACCTATGAGAGCCTTCGAGGATCATAGGTTCCCAAATTGTTATTTCCATGAGAACCCCCGGGGATCATGGCCCACATCACAATAATTATTTGGGATGAGAAGATCTTCCAGAGGTTTCAAGTCCAGTTGCTTAAAGTTGTCCGTAACCGGGGACACGGCTAATCATGATTAGTTTGTACACTCTACAGAGGTTTGCGCACTTTTCCCCACAAGAATTGATCCTCCCTTCACGTCCTTGCACTTCATGGTGTTTGAGAACGGGATGAACAGAACATGGTCTTCCAAAGAGTTCCTCTGGGCCACTGCCGGTGCCCATCCAATCCTACCATTCTTCTACATCTCGTAGCAACGTCCGGCCAGAGTCACAACTAGGGTTAACCAAGCCAGAGCCCATAATGGCTTTAGCTGCGCACGGAAGCTACTTGATATGAAACACGTCCAACCTTTTTGAACCTGGGCGGCATTCCCCACGTTTTCCTGAGTAATGCAGAGCCTGCCGGAGGATACATACTTATCGACTGGTCCCGACAAACCTTTCCACCCATATGATTGATTAATTGGTATTGCAGAGCCTCCGAGGAAATACAATACATGTAACTTGTTAATGTAGTCATTGTTTAAGTTCTGTCGCAACTTTCATGAATCACACGGTACCCAATCCACGTCTACCATATCATGGCTAAACAATAACTACACTATAACAATTCCCAATGTGGCGGCAAAGACTATCAGGATCAGGCTAAACATATGGCTACCCTATCTGGGTTTAACATAGCATAGTAATCCTACACATGCATACTAGTGTGTTGATAGAGGGCACTACATGCAAAGTAAAAAAATAGGATTTGTATGATCAAAAGTGCAAACTTTCCTGTTAACAATTCTACTCTTGGCACTCCGAACAATCTAGCGTGAGCAATCAATAGCACACACATAAGCACAATACTCAAAGAATCAAAAAAGAAAACAAAGAAAATACTGCGGAAAACTCCAAAAACAACCAAATAAACTATACAAAACATATTTTTGACAGTAGTAAAAATATAAGGTTTTGGTTTTAACAGAAAGTACCCGTCACAAATTTTGATTTGCAAAAATAATCACCTAAAATGGAGTTACGAAACTCGAGTTATAGCCTAACAAAGGTTCAATTCAGATCTGATTGAATTCAAATTTTATATCTTTCAAAATTATTTTTCGTTTAATTCTCTAGATAGAGGGGATTTTTATGAACCTGTAAGAATCAATTAAATCAGATCTATAGAATAGAAGGTATACTAGAAAGAAGAACTGATATAGAATATGAATTTGGAAAAATCCTAAAGAAAAGCAGATTTTCGGCCAGAGACAAGTGGCGTCCTCTGGTTGGATGAACAGGTGTTCGCAGTGGTTTTCAGGGCGGACGTTAGCTACCTAAATGTTTAAGCTTAAAAAAACTGAGAACCCGGTTCTTACTAAACCGAAAAAATGATCTAATAAACCTTTTTTTAACTAAAACGAGTAGACGGATCGTGCACTTACACAGAAGAGGGAACGAGGGGTTGGGGTGGCGATGGCTCCGGCGATCGTCGGCGGCGGTGGTGGTGTCTAGGGGATGCAGCGGAGTTTGGCTCGTCCGGTGGTGAGGTCGGTGAATATCGGCGATGACGAACGGCGACAAAAAGAAGCAATGAAGCTCGCGTACTCCGGGTGCTCCTGTGAAGACGATATGGTCGGGGTGGCCTCTGTAGATGGAGAGGGAGCGTGAGACCTTTTCAAAATGACGACAAGGACACAAAAGGAGGAGGCTCGCGATAGGTCACCGGCGTCGAAATCCGGCGATGAACTGCAGCTTCTGGGGCGAGATCCAAACGGCGAGGGCGTGGGCTACGGTGGGTTTTGGCGAGGGTTTTCGAGGGGAATCGATCGAGGAGGGTGTGGGCTATCTATAGGACATCTTTCTTGGGGAAGAGATGGACTCGGGGTAGGGTTCCCGAAGAAATCAGACGCGGTGGCAGCGGCGTGCGCGTGTTCGTGTAGGACTCTGTTCTTCTTCGTGAGGGAGAAGACACATGAGGTGGGGTCCAGGCGCAGGGAAAGTCAACGAGGATAGACCCTATCCAAAAGGAACTCGAAGGTCCCACCAAGGATAGACCCGCATATTGAAACGCTTTTGCAAGGTGGATATCATTACATCAACATTACATAATAGATGGGGATACATACATAAGGCATACAATGCCACACGAATACAACATCATCTTACATAAGAGCACCATCCGGCTACGGATGAAACACAAACAGAAACTCAAACGACATCCACCCTGCTAGCCCAGGCGCCGACCTGGAACCTATCCCCTGGTCGAAGAAGAAGCAGAAGAAGAACTCAAGCAAGCAAACATCGCTCTCGCGTCATGATCATCGCATAACCTGTACCTGCAACTGTTGTTGTAGTAATCTGTGAGCCACGAGGACTCACCAATCCCATTACCATGGGTATCAAGACTAGCAAAGCTTAATGGGTAAGGAAGGGGTAAAGTGGTGAGGTTGCAGTAGCGACTAAGCAAGTATGGTGGCTAACATACGCAAATAAGAGCGAGAAGAGAAGCAAAGGAACGGTCGTGAAGCTAGCAATGATCAAGAGGTGATCCTGAACTCCTACTTATGTCAATCATAACACAGAAACCGTGTTCACTTCCCGGACTCCGCCGAGAAGAGACCATCACGGCTACACACACGGTTGATGCATTTTAAATCGGATCTGGTGTCAAGTTATCTACAACCGGACATTAACAAATTCCCATCTGCCACATAACCGCGGGCATGGCTTTCGAAAGTTTATACCCTGCAGGGGTGTCCCAACTTAGCCCATGATAAGCTCTCGCGATCAACGAAGGATATACCTTCTCCCAGGAAGACCCGATCAGTCTCGGAATCCCGGTTTACAAGACATTTCGACAATGGTAAAACAAGACCAGCAAAGCCGCCCAAATGTGCCGACAAATCCTGATAGGAGCTGCACATATCTCGTTCTCAGGGCACACCGGATTGTCCAAACTTCCGGTAGGCCAGTCCAGAGTTGCCCCTGGTGGCCACCGGCGGCTGACAGGTTGGACCAACACTCACGACGAGCACT
>NC_041387.1:127864285-127867041 GCF_002162155.2 Triticum dicoccoides
ATAAAGATGACCCTCAAGAGCGCGACTCCCAAGGGAAAAAGGGCTAGGTGAGGCAAATGGTAAAACCAAGGTTGGGCCTTGCTGGAGGAGTTTTATTCAAAGCGAACTGTCAAGGGGGTCCCATAAATCACCCGACCGCGTAAGGAACGCAAAATCCGGGAACATAACACCGGTATGACGGAAACTAGGGCGGCAAGAGTGGAGCAAAACACCCGGCATAAGGCCGAGCCTTCCACCCTTTACCAAGTATATAGATGCATTAATAAAATAAGAGATATTGTGATATCCCAACATAACCCTGTCCACCCTGGAGCAATCTTCATCTTCACCTGCAACTAACAACGCTATAAGAGGGGCTGAGTAAAGCGGTAACATAGCCAAGCAATGGTTTGCTAGGAAGGGTGTCAAAGGTTAGAGGTTCATGGCAATTTGGGAGGCTTGAAGAGCAAATGATAGGTAGCGCAGCATAGCGATAGAACGAAGCAACTAGCATAGCAATGATAGTAGTGAGATCCAGGGTAGCGGTCATCTTGCCTGAAATCCCGCAAGGAAGAAGAACGAGTCCATGAAGAAGATGAAGCCACGAAGACGAACCAAGCGTAGACGAACGAATCCTCACGATCGCAACGATACGGGAGCTATCGAGAATAAGCACACAACATGGTAAACACACCACCCATAGACAAGACCTGATGCACAACCAAGCATGATGCAAGACAAGACTACATGAAGCTACTCATGGCAAGAGATGATGCAAACAAGAGCAACACATCAAGGCAAGTTTAAATGAGGCCGGAAACAACATATAACTATTCCGGTAAGTCCTCATATGCAAATTTCGAAATTGGTCCAGATCTGAATGAACCTTATGTTCAAGTTGTTAAACAGCAAGTTGAAATGCACCAAGATGATCTACACGAGATTCTAGTCAAGTTACATATAAAGATCATTTAGTTCGGAGCTACGGCCTAGAAGATATGAGCAAAACAAGTTAAACATGGCATTGATGCAAAATGCATACAAACATCAAGCAAACACCACAAAACAAGGATGCAACATGATAATATGAAGCTACATGCAAAATCAAGCAAGTTTCATATAGAGCACACTCAAAACGGAGCAACGGTTCAACACATACACTATACAAGATATGACAACAATCTGTCCAAAACAGCAACTAGGCATATTGCAAGCACTAAAACAACATGCTACAGCATCCCAACGTAAGAACAAAAGGCATGGGCATGATGTACAGGTAAAGCATAACAAAACATGAACACTGAGCTATCTCCAGAAATCACTAGAACATGCTCCAAAACACATGGCAAGATTGCAAATAATAACAGTTTCAGGCTTGGCAGAAATAACATCAGGTTGCAAAGTTTAGAGCTATCAAACAACATGTTACAGGAGCTATCATGGCAAACAAAGGCATGGAATTAATCTACTAATAGCATAGAACAGATGTCCTTTACTGACCATGAGCCAAAAAGAAGCAGAAGATATGATGGCACCCATGTAAACATGGCAAATAATATGATAGATTCATACATGGCAGGAGCAATAATAAGTAGGCATGTTGGTGATCTTGAATCACTCACCACAGAGCAATACATGGCATGGAAAGGCAACCAACAGTAAGAATACATGTTTATGAAGCTAAGCATGGCAATAGCAAGTCCATAGGGTACATGGATCACTAGCAAAGCTCATGGCAAAACTGAACTTAATGTTAACAGGATGACAGCAACATTATTTAGCAAGTTGAGAGCAAGATTACAACATGTTACAGCAGGCTATAAATGCAACCAGGGGCATGAATGGATAGAGCAAGACATGTATAACAAATCATCCTTAGTGAACATCTCCAGATTATGCATAGAATGACTTGTGGGAGCAGGTTTACATAGCAACAAAATATAACAGGATCTGTCAGGAAAACAGCAACAACAAGTACCCTACTTCACGAGCTCAATGCACTTAGTACAAGAGTCACAAAAATACATGAATGACACCACTGTAAATATGGCATGACATAGATCAAAACATATGTAGACATCAACCTCATAGGATGCACACAGCAAACATGGCAAAAATGACAAATGAGCATCTTATAACAGTTTCAACAGATTAACATCATATAGCACTCTTGCAACAATGATTCGGGCATCAAGATGAAATCAAATGAACATGATGCAATGGAATGAAATGTAGAGCATCTCACAGCGAACATTCTGACATATTACACACACGAAACGGAGCAGTATGCATGGAGTTATGGCAGGTCAAAGTGGGCACCAGAATATGTAAAGTCACAGGGACTTAGAGAAAAATGGACCTCGGGGGAAAGTCAACGCGGCGGTGGATCTCGCCGGAGTTCGTCACTGTGGGGGAGGAAGAAAGGCGGCGAGGCTCTCCGGGGCCGGATCTCGCTGGATCCGGCCGGCAGCGAGTTGGAGGGCGACGGGGAAGGCCGGGGCGACACCGGAGAGGTCGGGGACGAGGGAGGCGGCCGGCGCTGGAGGAGCTGCGGTGGCGCGCGGGGCGCGGCTCCGGCGGAGGATCCCGGGAGCCGAGGCGACGTCGGGTAGGGAGGCGAGGTCGGGCGCGCGGGCCGGGAGGCGGGGAGGCGGCGCTCGGTGCCGCGGGCGGGAACGAGGGTCATCGGCGGCGGAGGCGCGGCCACCGGTGGGACAGGCGCGGGCGGCGAAGCACGCCGGCGGTGAGGCGAAGACGCGCCGGCGACGGGGCGAACT
>NC_041387.1:127867564-127879779 GCF_002162155.2 Triticum dicoccoides
GCGGGCCCTGCGGCTGCGGGGAACCGGCGGCGGACACGTGGCAGGCGGCGAATGGCTCGGGGCGGCGGCGCGATGACGCGACGTGGCTGTGGGGCGGCGGACGCGTCTGGATGGCGGCGGACATGTCCGGTGGCGGCGGGGGAAGTTTTTAGGGTTTCATCTGCGCGAAAAATCGGGGAGGGACACATATTTATAGGTAGAGGGAGCTAGGAGAGTCCAAAAGAGGTGCGGTTTTCGCCCACACGATCGTGATCGAATGACCGAGAGCATGGAGGGGAGTTTGCTGGGTTTTGGGCCACTTTGGAGGGGGTGTTGGGCTGCACAGAAAAGAGGCTTTTACGGTTACCCGGTTAACCGTTGGAGTATCAAACGGACTCCAAATGGCACGAAACTTGACAGGTGGTCTACCGGTGCTATACCAAGGCCACTTGGCAAACCCCAATCCATTCCGAGAATGTTTAACACCCGCACAAGAGAAGAGGCAAAAAGGGGACGTCGGATGACATAGGAGTGCCGGATTGCGAAACGGACAACGGGGAAAATGCTTGGATGCATGAGACGAACACGTATGCAAAATGAGATGCACATGATGACATGATATGAAATGCATATGATGACATGGCGAAGTGCAACACGCAAGCAAATGACATGGCAATGACGACGAATAACTGGCGAACACCTGGCGCATCGAATCGGGGGCGTTACAACTCTCCTCCACTAACAAGAGATCTCGTCCCAAGATCTTAGGACCGAGACGGAAGGGAAAAAGGGATGAGGTGAAACAAGAACTCAGGAGAAGAAGCAAAGAGTAGAGATCACTCGAGAAGAAAAGAGGAGCGACGAGAATGACAAGAATCGAAAGATCACGGAATCAGATAGACTATGAAACCACTCCGGTTAGAACGAGATAAGAAATGAATAAGGCTGAAAGGATTTAGGCAGCACTCCGGCTGAAAAAAATGGAAGGATTAGAACACGAGCTTGAGAGGATGGAATGATACTTGATGAAGCCATGACACAAAACCTCCGGAAAGAATTGAAAGAATGGAATGAAAAGAACTTAGAAGGAAGGATTGAACGGAGTTGTTGAGAAAGTCAACAACGAAAGAATAAACTTCTTGTGGTCTTATAGGTAACATCTCAAGATCATAAGTTGATAACCGGCCACAAGCGGAAATGATTGGATAGCTGAGAAGAACGAAGAAATGCAAAAATCCATTTCAATAGAATACAGAGATTTAATTGCACTTCGAGATGCATGGAAAATAAGATACTTGAACTCCACCGACAAGAATCTTGATGAACACTTGAAGAATGAATTAAATCATGAAGAACCACCATGAAGAACTCTGGTAACAAAAGGATGATGAGATAGAATTGAATAATGAAAATAATAAGATTAAGGCTCTGCGGTGATTTAGATGGAGGTTCCAACGAGATGGTCGAGGAAATTTGAACTCCGGAAAAGAAAAGGTGAAAACACTTGGAACTAGAATTTATTCATCAAGAACAAACTCCGAAGGAAGGGATTACTCACTTGGATGAAATAAGAATAAGATTTATTGTATGCTTACCCTTCATCAAATTAAATTGATGACAAGCAATGGATTTTTGCATACTACTTATTCTTATTGAAAAGGATTGAGAAGTGACATATCGCAAACTTGAGAAGGTCTTCATGAACCACTGGTAGGATTGGAAAGAAAGAATGAATTAAATGATAATCAAGGAAAAAGAATTTTGAACTAACCACCGTAAGAATTCGCAACTGACTAATGAAAGAGAATGAATCGCCGGGAAGAATTAGAAAAGCACAAAGATACTTGAGGGAATTAAGAGACAAGATAATGAAGGGATCGCGAACTGATTGAAGAATACTTGAACGAAGCACCGGAATAATTGGATAACGGTAGCTGAAATGTGAGGACGAAGAATTCTTCTGGAACGACGGCCTCCAGCGGAAAGAAATGGAAAAACAACTCCTGACATACTCCGGATGGGTAAGAAAGAATATCTGACAAACGGAATAATATGAGAGGATAACATGAAGCTAGAACCATGAATCTTTGGAAGAGCGGACAAGATTTAGAGGAAAAAAAAACTCTTCTTCAGTCTTCAAATGATGACGAGAAACACCACCAAAATTACTGAGATACTCCGGGAGAAAGAAAAGCGAAGGGGTTGAGCCAACAATGAAATGATTCGAAATCGATCTTGGAAAAGGCATGTGACTGATGAAATTCATTCTTACGTCAAACTCGAAAAAGAATTTAAGAATAGCTCCGGAAAATCAGAAGAGTCAGGTAAGATCCTGGGAAAAGACCTGTGGGTTAGAGCCCACTAAAGAGAAAACACCGTTGGAAAGGGATGTTGAATAGGTAGATGATGCACCGGAATGATTGACATATTTGGATGAGGTGACAACCTCAAATTAATTAGAACACAGATGAATCTCCCGAGATGTCTTCCAAACTCCGGAATGATAAACTGGCGAGAGGCGAATGAGCAGGGAAAAACACTTGATCCGGGGAAAAGAATATAATCACTACCGAAAAACTTGAATTGAATCCACCGGAAAAGAAAAAGAGATGAAGAATGACGAACGAGACAAGAATTCACCGGTTGAAATAATTGAGGGAAGACTGAAAAGGCTCCGTACAAATGAAATTGATGGTCGAAACAGACTTAGACTCCGGGAAGAAGAAAGGGTGGGAGGGCGGGAAAAAAACAAAGGGAACTTGGAAGGAATAAACCACTGAATTACTTCAGGAGGAAAAACACCGGTTGACAGTATGTTCAACGAAGCAGATAGATGCAAGATAATAACTATTATGCATACAATCTGGAGTTCACGAAACCGATGGACCCATGATGAGGAAGGGTACAGTCCTGCACATGCAATCAAGCAAGCGAGAGATGATCTGACCTTGTTAGAACTACCTAAAACTCATCATGTTGGCCGAGTTAATCAGTGTTGGCGTCCACCTGATCCTGGCTGGGTGAAAATCAACATCGATGGAGCTATTGACACTCAGGCACAAGTGGGAGGAGCAGGAGGTATGGCTCGCTCCCATCTTTCTTTCATGGGTGCATGGAGCAAACCCTTGCCTGGGGTTACAGACCCTTTTATCGCTGAAGTGTAAGCAATGCGAGAGGGTGTAATTTTTGCCCAACTCAGAGGGTACTCGCATGTTGTCATGGAGGTTGATTGTTTAGAGGTTGTCAACCTTTGGTTCTCGCGTCACAATACCAGATCGTTGTTGGCGCCTATCTTTGATGAAATTAGGGACAAAGCTTTAAGTTTCGCTTCTTTTACGGTTCAGCATAGTTCCAGGGATGCTAATGGCCCTGCGGATCTTTGTGCTAAACGAGCTACTACTTTAGCAATGTCAGAATGCTGGTTGGACAGCTGTCCTTCCTTCCTTGTAAGCAGCCTCTTGGCTGATTGTAACCGTACCTCCCTGATGCAATAAAGTCCTAAGTTTCGCTTCAAAAAAAGAAGTCAACGAGGGAGAGAGATCCAGGCGGGCGAAGGGAGCCAGCGGACGAGGGAACGAGCACTGGGCGCTCGGCCTCTTTTTTTTGGCGTGGGCGCTCGTGCCTCGCTGGCTGCGGCAGGCCGCGCTGGCGCTAGCTGGGCCGGCTCGCTGGCATGCTGGCTGGCCTGACGGCGCAATTTTTTTTATATAAAAACGTTTTCTGTAATTTTTTACATAGACATTAAGACACCGAAATACTAATAAATTTAAGTCTAAAAAGTTCCCTGAAAATTCTCTTAAGTATATGATCTCATATATGACCTTATGAACTTTTATCTGGCCTAAAATGCAAATTAAAAAAAAATTCCTATGCTAATAAAATTTGCATCAAAATAATTTGCAAATAAAACTCAATAACTATATTTTGATTTCAAATTCAATTTTCAATATTTCCCCTCTATTTTTGAAGAAGTACTTTTATCTTCTCTCTTTATTTTATTTTTGAAATAATGAAAATGGTTTTTTTGTGAAACCAAATTTGATCCAAATTCGCAACTTTGAAATTTTCAAAATGGTTTTAGGGAAAACTTCCAACTCTCTCTTTTGGTCCTTGAGTTACTCAAAGTCCCTTGGATCCGATTCAAATGAAAGTCCACAGGGCTAAATTGCATAAATCTTGGATGCATATGAATGATCTAATTATTAACATCCAAATTGAAAATTGGGATGTTACATCAAGTCACACCACCATCATGCTCTTCCAATATATTTGAAGAGGTACTTGACCATAAAGGCGCGCGTTGCCGCGTCCGCCCACCTTAGAGACATTTTTACATAATAATAAGACATCTTAATGAAAGAATGATAGAAGTAAATGAGAAAAATTAGATATTGGACTATATGGAACCATCATAGTTTTGTTCTATCTCCCACCATATTATTTAACTATATCTTCAAAATTACTTTGCATCTAATTTTAGATATAGAGTCAGTACAAAAGTAAGTTATAATATGTGCCAAAGTTGGCCGAGATGAACTCATCCTTCATATGCATCATAGATAGGGATGACAATGGGTACCCATTACCCGTGTACCCTGCGGGTAAAAACCCTATTAGGGTAAGGGTATGGGACAAAAATTTACCCATGGGTACTTAAATGGGAAAAATATCATACCCATCGGGTTGAGAGGGTGAGGGTATGGGATTGTAGAGAGGGTGAGGGTATGGGATTGTATAACCCATGCCCGTGTACCCATGTTCCCATCTAAAATATTGACAAGTGGGTTCTCTTTAATATTCTAATGTATTAATTTTCCCCTCCTAACCGCGCTAGGTAAAAATTCTAATGTGTAGTCGAAGTATCACTATAATTTATCATGATCTTGTGAACTTAAAGTGTATGCCTATGTGTTGTTGTTTAACATTTTATGTGTCGCTTTATAGGCAAGTATTTTTGTTTATGAGAGTGTGTTGTTGTTACAGTATGTTGTTGTACTTTGTTGTTTAGAATGTGTTGCTATTAATAATGATTATATGTAGCTTTTTACAACTATTTTCTACGCAATTGATGTGTTGTAAACACGGTATTTTTACCCGCGGGTACCCATATACCCTGTTGGGTGATGGGTATGGGAAAAAATTGTACCCTTGATGGGTATGGGTATGGGTGATGGGTAAGTTCAGGGTGGATGGGTAAGGGTATGGGGTGGCTCGACCCGTACCCATACCCTGCGGGTGCCATCTCTAATCATAGAAAAGAACATCTTCACGCGTGTTGCCACGCCCTTCTAGCCACGCCGTTCTAGCTAGAGAGAAACGTAATAATATTTGGGAGATTTGGACTATATACATATATAAAGAACACATATTCATATTCTTTTCCTATATACATATATAAAAAACAGTAATCTTGGAAAACTTTCAGTTATTTTAAAGACAAAATCGTTCAAACCAATCAAAATTTCGATCAAATTTTGTTGAATTTGAGCAAATTATATAAAAAATGAAAAATACATGTATGTATTTGGTTCTACCGGTGGTGGCTAGAAAAGCATCAAGAGTTGGTTGTGTAGTATACCTGATAGATCTATCTCGTGACGTGTGAGAGGTGAGAGAAACATGAGTACTTGCGTCAGGGTAGATGTAAATTTAAATGAATTTTTCATTCAATAATATGTAGACTGATGACCAGCCGACCGAATGAAAGATGAGAGGTGAGAGGAACATGAGTACATTCGTTCAATAATAGGGGCAGAAAGAGGTTTCCAAGGAAGATGTGTTGTCCTCCCTTTGAGTTCCACCAGGCCAGGTCCGACCCATCTTTTATTTCTAGCCCGGTCGACCATAACATGCCTAGGTAAGTTTGTGGAGCAGCAGCCCAAGAAACACCAGGCGAGGCTAGACGACAACCGATCGATCTAATCAAACGGTCATGGGCGTTAAAACGCTGTGAGCAGCCGTAGCTCGATCCATTATACTGTTTCTTAATGTTTAGCAAGTAATTTACCTATTTTCATATTTGGTCAGAACTTTATTGTTGATGCATCTATTAGAAAAATCCTCATAAGTAATTTTGAAAGACCAATGAAGAAGGGTAATTTACTTGTTAGCAATAAAATTGTTATAGAACATATCGGTCAACTCATTGCGTATTTATAAAGATCGATAATGACTTGTTGTTGCAACCAAAACTTTCCCTGTTGCTTTATCTAAAGTTCATATCTAATTGGGTAGCTTTGCTTATTTCGTACTTGGCTTGCACTTGGTCTCAATTGAGACATGTATGTTCTAACTATTTTCATTTTACAAATTTAAAGCCAAGGTTAAACTCTATTGAGAAAACCGATGCTAGTATAATATCTTACCCAAAGACATCAGAGATAGAGTGCAAAACACAATGCATAGCCAAATGTTGTGATGCAAAATCTGAACCATTCATTTGCTTAACTCCAAAGCTGTTCTCACAGCAAGATCGGCTAGAAAATAAAAGGTTTACCTTCAATTCAAGCATGTGTGATCAAATATTTGATTTGTTGAAGAAAAATAATTACACAAGAATTCTTGATCACCATGTCAAGCCATTAATTCAAGGATGAATGTATTGTAGGTTGCATCATTCATTCAAACATAATTTTGAGGATTACAATATGTTTCGTCAAATAGTTAAATCGGCCATTGATAAAGGACGATTGAGATTTGTTGATACACCAAAGGATGACCAGTCTATTTCAATCGGTCCTGATGGAAAAAAGTTTTTTCATCGGCTTCTTTAAGCTGATTCATTAAGTGATGAGAAGGTAAAAATAGTGGATGATGGGATCAAGTTTTCAAGTAATGAAGTTGTTCAAGAGCACAATTAAGATATTCTTGAAGGCGGGAATTCCCTCAAGGTTGCACAGAAGACGCCAAGTACTGGGGGGCAACAAGAAATTTCAGAGATCGGTGAAAGCAAACCAAAAGAAAACAAAGGCCGAAATAAGCAAAAGTGTAAGAGATCAAAAATCACCTTCACTGAACTATTGGATAAATATCAAAAGAAGAGTGGAGAGAAGAATGCTTATGAGCCAAACCATGCAAAGAAACCAAGATTACCCCCAAGGCGCGAATATGAGGATAAGTATTGGCAATATGAGAATTTTAATGCAACATATTCATATCTTATTTTGGGCCGCCAATGCCAATGTCATGGATGCCTCCCTATGCTCATTTAGATCCATATCTATCATGGGAGAAGTATGATACAAGGGCACATTATCCATCTTATTTTAGACCATCTCATCAATATTATGCAGCTCCAAGAAGATCAAAATTTGAACAATCACATGTTAAAGACCGTTTCAATCATAAGGAATCGGTCCAGAGCTCAAAGAAGAAGAAAGAGGTGGTAAAACAAGTTTACCGCATTAAAAGAGATGGTCGTAAGAGTGCTACTTCAGATTTGATCTCAAGTGAAAAAGAGCCAATGAAAGTGTTGATATTGGCTACTGAAGGTAATCAAATGAAGCAATCAATAGTTGAGAGTCAAAGTGCCAAATCCGAAGAAAAAGTTGAGGGTGCATATGGCAAAATAAGAGTTTCCATTGGTTGAAACAGAATCACGGCCAAGGTCCCCACTAGGCTTATCGTATTGCAAAAGAAGGAATTACAAAAGCTTAGTCCACAAGAGCTGAAAAAGAAGAACATGGCATGGGTTCCCAAGAGGAACAGTCAAAATAAAAATGATGTCTCTCCTTCTATTGCACCAAGTGTTACAAAAGTGAAGAAAGGGAAGGATGGAAGTGAAAAACAATTAAGCCGAAGGTGTGCATCATCCCATGAAAATCTTTGGTTAGCACATCATCCATATTCGTCAAACATGCCATTGATGTCTTTGCCATGGAATTCATCCCCAGGTATGATTGGTTACCCTCCATGGGCTTATTTTGATCCATGGATGCAATATAATTTTTTATGTCATGAAAGGGTATTACCAAATCACTATACATTTTATTAGCTACAAGTTTGTTGCTGATCCAGAGGGCCAAAATACTTGATTTGTTATTTCATTTGTTCATTTTCGGCTATGCGTGCTTTGGTGGATGATGTTTACATAGACCTTATGTTAATGGCCGATACTTAACTATCGCCCTAAGAAACTATCCGGTGTGGAATTCTAACACCCTCCTTAATTCGATTGGAGAGCGAGACAAGTACTATGGATATTATGTTTTGATGGTTGAATTCATAACAATGGCCACGATGTTGGTCTTATTTATATATCTCCATATAGTGTTGTTCTGTGAAGCCTCATATGTCTCTTAAAATATTTATTGCATAATAATCAAAGCCAAATATGCAATGTTATATGGTTTGGAGATTTCAGTTGCCATAGGTGCTACACATATTGAGGCTTTCGGTGATTCGTTATGAGTAGTGAAACAGATATCAAAAGTTATTAATGTCTCAACAAATCGCGTATAGTTTATCTTGAGGCATGTTCTGATGTAATATTCTCTTTGGGTGGATTTCAAATTGTTCATATATCTAGACATGACAATTGGAAATAATTGGCACCGCGAGCATTTGGCTACCATGTTGATGATGGTGTATTGCATATATATATATCAATAGCCAATACTTAGTCCCATCGAAATAGGTAAGGCCGAACTGAAGCCACCGCTTCGGCCACTAATGAAACTTTTATGCAGGCGAAGCAAGGATTGGAGAAAGTTCATTCATGATTATCTGCAAAATCATAGCAAAAGGGTGAACAATATGGTTCGGAGGATGGCTTTGAGATACATATCTATGGAATTTTATCACCAGATTGTTATAGAAGTTGAGAAGTTCTCACCCAAGTTTGCATCAAGGATTCAAACAAGTAATGGTCGATATACACTTATCTCCCTAAGAACATGCAAAATGGCCGATGGAATGTTGACATCGTCCTTAGAATCAGCATGGAAGAAGTTATTTTTTGGCACGCTAGCTTTGTCGAAAAACAGGGGGCAAGTGTTGACGCTCAAAAGTGGCCCAATCATAGAGAGTAGCTTTAAGTTATATCAAGACTAATTCAAACTTATGATTGGAGGTCACCTCCGGATGGCTCTCTTTAAGAAGATCGAGATGGATATGAACATGGTCTGAAACGGGGCTCTTATGCAATAGTTATGACAAGTTCAGAGATCCTCATGTTGACACCAGATTAAAGAATGGCACGAAACTCAGTTTAAGATGGCATTTGATGGAAAACGTTTCAACACTAAAGTTGTGCGTCTCATCAAAATGGTCGATTTTGATATAAAAATCATCCCAATCCAAGTCCTTATGCAAAAGTTACAGCCATCGGAATGCAGCCAGACAAGAGGCAAAAGTTAGAGCCAGAATGCTTACAATTATAGTGGGCTTTATACAAGCGGTGGACGTGCAACAGTTCATTCGGTGTCATATTGCCAAAAATATATATACTATAGTACCATCATCATTCTTCGACTTCTGAAAGAGACGGAGAGCCAAGCGCACGGTCCCCTACTCACCGTATAATCAGTCGTGTTTGCACAAAAAATTTAATGTACAATTTGAGTGGATTGCTCCCGTGGTCATCACACGTGAGCCAATCGATTCGCACCCTTCCTTGCTCCATTTTGTCTTTGTGTTCCTTCCTCCATCCAGAACGCTGACAAGTGGGCCCCATGCTCATGTATGCCAACGTGGTAGTCAATTGTTTTGTCAGAGTTAGCTATATATCACACCCTTCCGGTGCCACATCAACGTATCCACTAGAAACAAGTCTAACCTTGTTCGGTTTAACCGCCTCCCTAGGTGTTTGGAGCGGAATTGGCCGGCGCGAGGCGGTTCTATAGGTGGGCAGGCGACAAAAAATAGTGGAAAACACGCGAACCAGCTAGACAAAGGAGGGAATGTTCTACATTCGCGGGGGACGTGGCATTAACCATTGGGCGGAAACAGGCAATCATCTGGGTATGCAATAAAGGATGCAAAGAGGCATCCTACAGCAGCAAGGACCAGCTTCCCTACCGATAGCTCATCTAACAAAACTTCCAAGTTAATTGTGCTGAGACTGGAGTAGTCATCAGACGGGTGACCGGATGATGTTAAATTAACTAATTTGATGGGTCACTGTAAACATTTAATTGCCTTGAATGTATATAGTTCTCCATCCTCTTAGTTGAATTAACCTCGAGCTCCTTGTTTTGTATTTTTCACATTTTTTGTTTTTTGAACACATGTTGATTGGCTTGAAGAAGGTCTATCCCGTTACTTTTTGATAATCTTTGTTTTTTGAACACATGTTGATTGGCTTGATTGAAGGTCTATCCCATTACTTTATGACATGTTTCCAAAACAAGGACCTCGAGGTTAGTTCAACTAATAGGATGGAGCACTATATACATTTGAGGCAATTAAAAGTTTTTCAAAAAAAGTGATACGATTTCTGTCAAACTTATAAGTCATATATGTCAAATTAACCTCTGTGTACTTGTTCTCAAATTAACCTCCGGGTCTTGCAGGAATGCTGCAATGCGTGTCAATTGCAAGATGGGCCATTTTTCAACACATGTTAATCGAAGGTCTATCGTGTTACTTTACGACATGTTTCCAAAAAAAGTGATATGCCTTCTGTCAACTTATAAGTCATGTATGTCAAATTAACCCCTGTGTACTTGTTCCCAAATTAACCTCTAGGCCTTGCAGGAGTGCTGCAATGCATCAGCGTCAGTTGCAAGATGAGCCAGCAAGCTAGTAGTGGAGTTGCCAACATGCTCAAAGTGGACGCAACATAGAGTATAAAGAAGCATGCCTAGGAAATTAATGTGGGCTTAGGGAGGCCCTTTGCTCAAAGAGCAATTATAATAAGGTACAGTCAGCTGGCTATAAGGACGAGGAGCGAGAAGCGATACAGGCTGCTGGATATAGTATAACTAGGTGTCACATAGAGGCCGAGGAATATGGTGAATGTGTGAGGTGGGCCATGTATGATGTGTTTCAGCATTGCACGTCAATTATCATACAGAAACATATACCTAATTAAAATAGACATGCCAAACCTATAGATTTTTCTTCAATAATATAGAGATGTTGTTACACCTTGTTGACCCTCAAAACTGGCACAATCATAGAGAGTAGCTTTAAGTTAGAGCCATCGAAATGCAGAGGCAAAATATGGCGCGCCTCACCAGACACGTGTCTGATGGGTAGCACCACCAACCGTCTGTTTTACATGAGAGATTCGGCCCTCAAGATGGCTTTGAATCGAAAAACTTTCAACATAAAAGTTGTTCGCCTCATCGAAATGGTCAA
Organism: Triticum dicoccoides; assembly: GCF_002162155.2. Lineage (NCBI taxonomy): Eukaryota > Viridiplantae > Streptophyta > Magnoliopsida > Poales > Poaceae > Triticum > Triticum dicoccoides. The sequence goes on from NC_041387.1 coordinate 127,878,845, forward strand.
ATTTCCTGTTGGGCTCATCTTCATCCGAGGTCATTTGTGGCATGTGGGATCTAAAAACCAAACTGATGTTCGAGACTTACCTAAATCCGAGTTCGGTTAATTTTGGAAAGATTTGGACGTGATTTGGAGTCCTTTTCTTGTACGGGAAGTCCAACTGCCTCTTATATACCTAAGGGGTGACGTCCAATTAAACAACACACAACCGACAAAATCATCTACCATTTTTTACCTTTACTTTTATCTCTCTCTCTCTCTTGTTCTTCTTCTTCCTCTTTCTTCGTTCGTTCTTCTTGTTGCAGGGCGACGATCCTCGAGGCCCGAGGGCGATTAGGCCGACCTAGGGCAGCCCATAGCCGTGTCGCGCCCTAACGGGGTCCCACTACTGGAATCATGATCTTTGTTGTCAGCCAGCTCTTCAAAGACGGTCTTTGCCATCAGCTGATGGGAACCTGACGGCAAAGAAAGAGCTGATAGCAAAGTGTGTGTTTGCCATCAGCCACCTATTTGCTGTCTGCTGGCTGACGGCATAGAAGTTTTGCCCTCCGCTAGCGGATGGCAAAGAGGGAGGGAGGGCCACTAGCGAGAACCACCTAACGGCCATTTTCTTTGTCGTCTGCTAGCAGATGTCAAAGATTCGTTGTCGTCCGCTAGTGGACGGCAAAGAAAGGGGCCATACTAACGTCCATTAGCTGGCCTTTTTGTCGTTTGCTAGCAGACGACAAAGAGTTGGGACCTAATATCTAAAAGCAGCCAACCCCATCCCTCTATCTCCCCTCTCTCTCCATCCCCTCACCACACCCGCACCGCCGCTCCCGTGCCCGAGCCGCCCTGGCCGCCCCGGCGCTCCATCCCGCCGCCTTGGCTGCCCTAGTGGCCCGCCCCGCCGCCCCGGCGGCCCGCACCGCCGCGTGAAAGGATCGAGAAGAGGTGTCTAG
>NC_041387.1:127879971-127913311 GCF_002162155.2 Triticum dicoccoides
GGGGGGGGGGGGGTGATTAGACACTAAGCAAGAAAAGTTGCAGTTTTTAATTTCTTTAAGTTGAAGTGGAGTTTTGGCACAAGTTTAACAATCACAATACATATCAAGCAAGCATGCAAAGAGTATATGAGCAGCGGAAAGTAAAGCATGCAACTTGCAAGAATGTAAAGGGATGGGATTGGAGTGTGCAAACGCAATTTGGAGACACGAAGATTTTTGAGACGTGGTTCCGATAGGTGGTGCTATCGTACATCCACGTTGATGGAGACTTCAACCCACGAAGGGTAACGGCTGCGCGAGTCCATGGAGGGCTCCACCCACGAAGGGTCCACGAAGAAGCAACCTTGTATATCCCACCATGGCCGTCGCCCACGAAGGACTTGCCTCACTAGGGTAGATCTTCACGAAGTAGGCGATCTCCTTGCCCTTACAAACTCCTTGGTTCAACTCCACAATCTTGTCGGAGGCTCCCAAGTGACACCTAGCCAATCTAGGAGACACCACTCTCCAAGAAGTAACAAATGGTGTGTTAATGATGAACTCCTTGCTCTTGTGCTTCAAATGATAGTCTCCCCAACACTCAACTCTCTCTCACAGGATTTGGATTTGGTGGAAAGAAGATTTGAGTGGAAAGCAACTTGGGGAAGGCTAGAGATCAAGATTCATATGGTAGGAATGGAATATCTTGACCTCAACACAAGTGTAGGTGGTTCTCTCTCAAAAAATGTATGTTGGAAGTGTAGGCATGTTCTGATGGCTCTCTCCACGAATGAAGAGTGGGTGGAGGGGTATATATAGCCTCCACACAAAATCTAACCATTACACACAACTTGCCAATATCGGTGGGACCGAATCGTGAAACTCGGTCGAACCGATTTAGCAAATAATGTGACCGTTAGGATTTTCGGTGGGACTGACATGCAAATCGGTAGGACCGATATGGTTAGGGTTAGGGCATAACGTAATCTCGGTGAGACCGATTACACAAACTCGGTGAGACTGATTTTGGTAATAAGCTAACCAGAGAGTTGGCCAGGCAAACTCGGTGGGACCGATTCGCTCATCTCGGAGAGGCCAAAATGTTACGAAAGGGAAACAGAGAGTTTGCATTGCAGTCTCAATGGGACCGATCACTCATCTTGGTTGGACCGAAACGTTACGAAGGGAAACGAAGATATTACAATCCCATCTCGGTGAGACAGAGATCCCTATCAGTGAGACCGATTTGCCTACATTTTGTGGCAGTGACTATGACATCTGAACTCGGTGGCGCCGGATAGAAAGAATTGGTGGGGACGAGTTGGACTTTTGGTTTGGGTCATATGTGGATGTGAGAAGGTAGTTGAGGGCTTTGGAGCATATCACTAAGCACTTTGAGCAAGCAAGCCATTAAGCAACACCTCATCCCCTCTTGATAGTATTGGCTTTTCCTATAGACTCAATGTGATCTTGGATCACTAAAATAGAAAGAGTAGAGTCTTGTGCTTGGAGCTTGAGCCAATCCTTTGTCCTTAGCATCTCGAAGGGGTTCCATATCCTCTAGTCCATTCCACTCCATTGTTGAACTTATCTGAAATATACTAGGTAAAAGTGTTAGTCCAACAAGAGATATGTTGACATAAATTACCAAAATCACCCAGGGAGCACTTGTGCTTTCACCGCGACGCCCCGGCCCAGTCGCCCCGCCCCCGTGCACGTCTGCCATGCCCCCGTGCCCGGCCGCCCTGGCCGCCCCAGCGCCCCGAGCCCGAGCCACCACCGTTGTTCCGGAGCCACCCCCATCGCCGGCCGCCCCGCCCATCCCGGTGAGTTGTTTTTTCCTGTTTTTTTAGATTTAGTTTATGTTTGTTTAGTTTAGGTTAGTTTAGTTTAGGTTAGTTTAGTTTAGTTTAGTTTAGGTTAATGTAGTTTATTTTGGTTACATTTAGTTTATAGTTTAGTTTACGTTTCATTTAGTTTAAAGATGAATAAAAAGAAGTACAAGTGAGGAAGAAGAAGAAGCTGAGGGGTCAAGGGGTGGCCGGTCGCCGAGGGGATAGATGGTAGGGCCAGTGGGTCGGGGGGTCGCCGATACGTCTTGAGCTTGCGTTGGTTTTCCTTGAAGAGGAAAGGGTGATGCAGCAATAGTAGTGTAAGTATTTCCCTTAGTTTTTGAGAACCAAGGTATCAATCCAGTAGGAGGCTCCTCAAAAGTCCCACGCACCTACACAAACAAACAAGAACTCGCAACCAACGCAATAAAGGGGTTGTCAATCCCTTCAAGGCCACTTGCAAATGTGAGATCTGATAGAGATAATACGATAAGATAAATATATTTTTGGTATTTTATAATATAGATAGGAAAAGTAAAGATGCAAATAAAAGTAGATTGAAAGCTTATATGATAAGAGATAGACCCGAGGGCCATAGGTTTCAATAGTGGCTTCTCTCAAGATAGCATAAGTATTACGGTGGGTGAACAAATTACTGTCGAGCAATTGATAGAAAAGCGAATAATTATGAGATTATCTAGGCATGATCATGTATATAGGCATCCCGTCCGTGGCAAGTAGACCTACTCCTGCCTGCATCTACTACCATTACTCCACACATCGACCGCTATCCAGCATGCATCTAGAGTATTAAGTTCATAAAGAACAGAGTAACGCATTAAGAAAGATGACATGATGTAGAGGGATAAACTCATGCAATATGATATAAACCCCATCTTTTTATCCTCGATGGCAACAATACAATACGTGCCTTGCTGCCCCTGCTGTCACTGGGAAAGGACACCGCAAGATTGAACCCAAAGCTAAGCACATCTCCCATTGCAAGAAAGATCAATCTAGTAGGCCAAACCAAACTGATAATTCGAAGAGACTTGCAAAGATAACTTAATCACACATAAAAGAATTCAGAGGAGATTCAAATATTTCTCATAGATAAACTTGATCATAAACCCACAATTCATCGGATCTCGACAAACACACTGCAAAAATAGGTACATTGAATAGATCTCCAAGAAGATCAAGGAGAACTTTGTATTGAGATTCAAAGAGAGAGAAGAAGCCATATAGCTAATAACTATGGACCCAAAGGTCTGTGGTAAACTACTCACAACTCATCGTATAGGCCTTGGAGATGATGTATAGGCCCTCCATGGTAGATTCCCCCTCTGGCAGAGCGCCGGCGAAGGGTCCAAGATGGGATCTCGCGGATACAGAAGGTTGCGGCAGTGGAATTAGGTTTTCGTGGTCTGTTTTGATGTTCTCGGGGTACGTGGATATATATAGGAGGAAGAAGTAGGTCGGTGGACGCCCGAGGGGCCCACGAGGGTGGGGGGCACGCCGGACACCCTCGTGGCAGCCTCGATTGTTGCGTGACTTCCACTCCAAGTCTCCAGGTTTGCATTTGTTCCAAAAAGATCGTTCCCAAAGATTTCATCGCGTTTGGACTCCGTTTGATATTCCTTTTCTTCAAAACACTGAAATAGGCAAAAAAAACAGCAATACGGGCTGGGCCTCCGATTAGTAGGTTAGTCCCAAAAATGATATAAAAGTGTAAAGTAAAGCCCATAAACATCCAAAACGGGTAATATAATAGCGTGGAACAATAAAAAATTATAGATACGTTGGAGACGTATCAAGCATCCACAAGCTTAATTCCTGCTCGTTCTCGAGTAGGTAAATGATAAAAACAGAATTTTTGATGTGGAATGCTACCTAGCATAATTCTCAATGTAATTCTATTTATTGTGGCATGAATGTTCAGATCCAAATGATTCAACATAAAAGTTCATATTGACATAATAAATAGTAATACTTCAAGCATACTAGTCAAGCAATCATGTCTTCTCAAAATAACATGGCTAAAGAAAGTTATCCCTACAAAATCATATAGTCAGGCTGTTGCTCTATCTTCATCACACAAAGTATTTAATCATGCACAACCCGATGACAAGCCAAGGAATTGTTTCATACTTTAGAAATCTCAAACTTTTTCAACTTTCACGCAATACATGAGCGTGAGCCATGGACATAGCACTATATGTGGAATAGAATAGTGGTTGCGGAGAAGACAAAAAGGAGGAAGATAGTCTCACATCAACTAGGCGTATCAACGGGCTATGGAGATGCCCATTAATAGATATGAATGTGAGTGAGTAGGGATTGCCATGCAACGGATGCACTAGAGCTATAAATGTATGAAAGCTCAATAAAAGAAACTAAGTGGGCGTGCATCCAAATCGCTTGCTCACGAAGACCTAGGGCATTTGAGGAAGCCCATCATTGGAATATACAAGCCAAGTTCTATAATGAAAAATTCCCACTAGTATATGAAAGTGACAACATAGGAGACTCTCATGAAGATCATGGTGCTACTTTGAAGCACAAGTGTGGTAAAAAGGATAGTAGCATTGTCCCTTCTCTCTTTTTCTCTCATTTTTTTATTTTTTTATTTGGCCTTTCTTTTTTTTGGCCTTTCTCTTTTTTTAAGTCTGAAGTCTCATCCCGACTTGTGGGGGAATCATAGTCTCCATCATCCTTTCCTCACTGGGACAATGCTCTAATAATGAAGATCATCACACTTTTATTTACTTACAACTCAAGATTACAACTCGATACTTAGAACAAGATATGACTCTATATGAATGCCTCCGGTGGTGTATCGGGATATGCAATGAATCAATAGTGACATGTATGAAAATTTCGAAGGTGGCCTTGCCACAAATACGTTGTCAACTACATGATCATGCAAAGAGCAATATGACAATGATGATGCGTGTCATATAAACAGAACGGTGGAAAGTTGCATGGCAATATATCTCGGAATGGCTATAGAAATGCCATAATAGGTAGGTATGGTGGATGTTTTGAGGAAGGTATATGGTGGGTGTATGGTACCAGCGAAAGTTGCGCGGCACAAGAGAGGCTAGCAATGGTGGAAGGGTGAGAGTGCGTATAATCCATGGACTCAACATTAGTCATAAAGAACTCATATACTTATTGCAAAAAACTACAAGTCATTGAAAACAAAGTACTACGCGCATGCTCCTAGGGGGATAGATTTCGTTCCCGACCGCCACTCATAAGGAAGACAATCAATAAATAAAATTGTGCTCCAACTTCATCACAAAGCGGTTCACCATAAATGCATGCTACGGGAATCACAAACTTCAACACAAGTATTCTTTAAATTCATAATCACCCAACTAGCATGACTCTAATATTACCACCTCTATATCTCAAAACAATTATCAAGCATCAAATTGATCATAGCATCCAATTCACTTCCTATGATAGTTTTTATTATACCCAACTTGGATGCCCATCATTCTAGGACCAATTTTATAACCATAGAAAATACCATGCTGTTCTAAGAGACTCTCTAAATAATATAAGTGAATCATGAGAGATCAACAATTTCTTGAAAATTAAGCCACCGCCGTGCTCTAAAAGATATAAGTGAAGCACTAGAGCAAAAACTATCTAGCTCAAAAGATATAAGTGAAGCACATAGCGTGTTCTAATAAATTCTAATCAAGTGGGCTTCTCCCAAAAGGTGTGTACAGCAAGGATTATTGTGGTAAACTAAAAAGAAAAGACTAATATCATACAAGATGCTCTAAGCAAAACACATATCATGTGGCGAATAAAAATATAGCTCCAAGTAAAGTTACCGATAAACGAAGACGAAAGAGGCGATGCCTTCCGGGGCATCCCCAAGCTTAGGCTTTTGGCTATTCGTAAATATCTTGGGGTTCCTTGGGAATCCCCAAGCTTAGTCTCTTGCCACTCCTTATTCCATAATCCATCAAATCTTTACCCAAAACTTGAAAACTTCACAACACAAAACTCAACAGGAAATCTCATAAGCTCCGTTAGTGCAAGAAAGAAAAACCACCACATAAGGTACTGTAATGAACTCATTCTTTATTTATATTGGTGTTAAACCTACTGTATTCCAACTTCTCTATGGTTCATACCCCTACATACTAGCCATAGATGCATCAAAATAAGCAAACAACACATGGAAAACAGAATCTGTCAAAAACAGAACAGTCTGTAGTAATCTGTAACTCTCGAATACTTATGGAACTTTAAAATCCTACCAAAATAGGAAGTCCTGGGCAATTTGTCTATTGATCTACAGAAAATAGAATCAACGCAAAAGCACGTTTCTGTGAATTACTAAAATTATTTTCGTGCGCGCAAAGTTTCTGTTTTTCAGCACAATCAAATTAACTATTACCATAGGTTATCCTATAGGTTCTACTTGGCACAAACACTAATGAAAACATGAAAAAACAACTAAACAGAAGGTAGATGCAAAATTTATTACTAAATATAAGCAAAACCAAAAAACAAAGATAAAATTGGGTTGCCTCCCAACTAGCGCTATCGTTTAACGCCCCTAGCTAGGCATAAAAGCGAGGATAGATCTAAGTAGTGCCATCTTTGGCACTCAATTCATAAGTAGCTCGCATGATAGGTTCATAAGGTAATTTAACTTTATTTCTTGGATACTGGTCCATGCCTTTCCTTAATGGAAATTGGAATCTAATATTCCCTTCCTTCATATCAATAATCGCAACAATCGTTCTAAGGAAAGGTCTACCAAGAATAATAGGACAAGAAAGATTGCAATCTATGTCAAGAATGATAAAATCTACGGGCACCAAATTCATATTTGCAACCATAAGAACATCATTGATCCTTCCCATAGGCTTTTTAATGGTGGAATCCGCAAGGTGCAAATTTAAAGAGCAATCTTCAAGATCATGGAAACCTAGAATATCACATAAAGTTTTCGGAATCGTGGAAACACTAGCACCCAAATCACACAAAGCATAATACTCATGATCTTTAATTTTAATCTTTATAGTAGGCTCCCACTCATAATTAAGTTTTCTAGGTATAGAAACTTCCAAATTAAGTTTTTCATCAAAAGATTGCATCAAGGCATCAACCATATGTTTAGTAAACGCTTTATTTTGACTATAAGCATGAGGAGAATTCAACATGGATTGTAACAAGGAAATACAATCTACTAAAGAACAATTATCATAATTAAATTCCTTGAAATCCAAGATAGTGCTTTCAATGCTATTTAAGGTCTTAACCTCTCCAATCCCACTTTAACCAAATTTAGCATCAAGATCTAAGAACTCTGAATCATTGGGACGCCTTTTAACTAAAGTTGACTCATCTCCAGTCCCATCATTATTAATATTGCAACACAAAGATTTAATAGGGGACACATTGATAACTTTTAGATCTTCATCATTAATTTCATGGAAACTAGAAGAACACGCTTTTACAAAGCAATCTTTCTTAGCACGCAATCTAGCGGTTCTTTCTTTGCACTCATCAATGGAAATTCTCATAGCTTTGAGAGACTCATTGATATCATGCTTAGGAGAAGTAGATCTAAGTTTCAAAGAATCAAGATCAAGTGAATGTCTATCAATGTTCCTAGCAAAATCATCAACTTTAAGCAATTTTTCTTCAAGCAAAGAATTAAAATTCTTTTGAGAGATCATAAATTCTTTAACACTATTATAAAAATCAGTGGGCATCTTATTAAAATTACCACAAGAATTATTGTAGGAATTTCCATAATTATTAGAGGAATTACTAGGGAACGGTCTAGGATTAAAGTTTCCTCTATAAGCGTTGTTACCAAAATTATTCCTACCAACAAAATTCACATCCATAGATTCATTATTATTCTCAATAAAAATAGACAAAGGAATATAATTGGTATCAATAGAAGCACTCTTAGTAGCAAACAATTTCATATGTTCATCCATCTTGCCACTCAAAACATTAATTTCTTCTATAGCATACACTTTTTTACTAGTAGAACTTCCGGTGTGCCATTGAGAATAATTAGCCATAATATTATCAAGGAGTTGGGTCGCTTCTCCTAAGGTGATTTCTATAAACGTGCCTCCCGCGGCCGAATCTAAAAGATTCCTAGAAGCAAAATTCAATCCGACATAATTTTTTTGTATGATCATCCATAAATTCAAACCATGAGTAGGGCAATTGCGAATCATCAATTTCATTATTTCCCAAGATTGGGCAACATGCTCATGATCAAGTTGTTTAAAATTCATAATATCGTTCCTAAGAGTGATGATCTTAGCGGGAGGAAAATACTTAGAGATAAAAGCATCTTTGCACTTATTCCATGAATCAATACTATTCTTAGGCAAAGAAGAAAACCAAACTTTAGCACGATATAACTTCAATTTAACAATATCATTATCCGTGTCTTTCTTCTTTTGCATCTCACACAAATCAACAAAGTTGTTTAGATGGGTAGCAGCATCTTCACTAGGAAGGCCGAAGAATTGATCTTTCATAACAAGATTCAGCAAAGCAGCATTGATTTCACAAGACTCAACATCATTAAGAGGAGCAATCGGAGTACTAAGGAAATTATTATTATTGGTATTGGAGAAGTCACACAATTTGGTATTATCTTGCGCCATCGCGACAAGCAATCCAACACACAAGAAAACGAAAAGGCAAGCGAAAAAGAGAGAGGAGATTGGGAAAGAGAGGGCGAATAAAACGGCAAGGGTGAAGTGGGGGAGAGGAAAACAAGAGGCAAATGGCAAATAATGTAAGTGCGAGGGAGATGAGTTTGTGATGGGTACTTGGTATGTCTTGACTTGAGCGAAGACCTCCCCGGAAATGGCACCAGAAATCCTTCTTGCTATGTCTTGAGCTTGCGTTGGTTTTCCTTGAAGGGGAAAGGGTGATGCAACAATAGTAGCGTAAGTATTTCCCTGAATTTTTGAGAACCAAGGTATCAATCCAGTAGGAGGCTCCTCAGAAGTCCCACGCACCTAAACAAACAAACAAGAACTCGCAACCAACGCAATAAAGGGGTTGTCAATCCCTTCAAGGCCACTTGCGAAAGTGAGATCTGATAGAGATAATATGATAAGATAAATATTTTTTTGGTATTTTATAATATAGATTGGAAAAGTAAAGATGCAAATAAAAGTAGATTGAAAGCTTATATGATAAGAGATAGACCCGGGGCCATAGGTTTCACTAGTGGCTTGTCTCAAGATAGCATAAGTATTACGGTGGGTGAACAAATTACTATCGAGCAATTGATAGAAGAGCGAATAATTATGATATTATCTAGGGATGATCATGTATATAGGCATCACGTCCGTGACAAATAGACCGACTCCTACCTGCATCTACTACTATTACTCCACACATCGACCGCTATACAACATGCATCTAGAGTATTAAGTTCATAAAGAACAGAGTAACACATTAAGAAAGATGACATAATGTAGAGGGATAAACTCATCCAATATGATATAAACCCCATCTTTTTATCCTCGATGGCAACAATACAATACGTGCCTTGCTGCCCCTGCAATCACTAGCAAAGGACACCGCAAGATTGAACCCAAAGCTAAGCACTTCTCCCGTTGCAAGAAAGATCAATCTGGTAGGCCAAACCAAACTGATAATTCGAAGAGACTTGCAAAGATAGCTTAATCACACATAAAAGAATTCAGAGGAGATTCAAATATTTCTCATAGATAAACTTGACCATAAACTCACAATTCATTGGATCTCGACAAACACACCGCAAAAAGAGTTACATCGAATAGATCTCCAATAAGATCGAGGAGAACTTTGTATTGAGATTCAAAGAGAGAGAAGAAGCCATCTAGCTAATAAGTATGGACCGGAAGGTCTGTGGTAAACTACTCACAACTCATCGGAGAGGCATTGGAGATGATGTATAGGCTCTCCGTGGTAGATTCCCCCTCCGGCGGAGCATCGGCGAAGGCTCCAAGATGGGATCTCGCGGATACAGAAGGTTGCGGTGGTGGAATTAGGTTTTCGTGGTATGTTCTGATGTTCTGGGGGTACGTGGGTATATATAGGAGGAAGAAGTAGGTCGGTGCACGCCCGAGGGGCCCACGAGGGTGGGGGGCGCTCCCAGCCCTAGGGGGCACGCCGGGCTCCCTTGTGGCTGCCTTGATTGTTGCTTGACTTCCACTCCAAGTCTCTAAGTTTGCATTTGTTCCAAAAAGATCATTCCCGGAGGTTTCATCGCTTTTGGACTCCGTTTGATATTCCTTTTCTTCGAAACACTGAAATAGGCAAAAAAACAGCAATACGGGCTGGGCCTCCGGTTAGTAGGTTAGTCCCGAAAATGATATATAAGTGTAAAGTAAGGCCCATAAACATCAAAAACGGGTAATATAATAGCATGGAACAATAAAAAATTATAGATACATTGGAGACGTATCAGTCGCCGGTCGCCGAGGGGTTAGGGGGTTCCTCGGTGTCGATGGAACCCTAAATTGCAAGTATCGTCGGTGCGAGATACATGTGGCAATCGGTGTCAAACATTACATCCACGTCCCACAAGTGACGCCGGCGTCCTGTGTGCCGCAACAACAGTTCTCGGCGTCAATGGTGGTCGAACACCATTGCGATTTTGTCTGGCAGCCTCTGCGATGATGATTAAAAGGCAAGTGTTTAAACTTGAAACACCAAAACTGACTCAAGTTGGTTAGGTTGTTTGAACTTTCAAAACTTGGCTTTAATCCTCATTACAAAGGCTGCCAGGCAAATTTGCCAAGGTGTTCGACCGTCATCGGCCACCAGAACTATTGTTGCGGGACGCCAGGCGCTGGCATCACTTGTGGGACGTGGATCTAGTGTTCAATGCCGAGCGCCACATGTATCTCGCACCGATGATACTTGATATTTAGGGTTCCATCGATGTCGAGGAACCCCCTAATCCACTCGTCCTATTGTAAATATTTAGTTAGGTTGACGGAAAAAACAATATTGCTATGAAACCCATCTTTTGATTTGAATGTGCAGTTTTTTGTCGCTGCGAGGGTCTAGTGTTTGACGAGCTCCGCCCCTGCGTTCATGGGTGAGCACAAATGACATCTCCTTCTCCCCCATGATTTGCTCTGTTCCGGTCTTTGTGCCGATGAAACTTGCTACCTATAGGTGTCTTCAATCATCAGTATGCGTGACCACTATGCGTCTCTAGTTCGAAAGGGTTACATCTATAAAATATGCATGCATTTGCATATTTATAACCATGATTCTTTTGGATTGTACAACGTTATCCATGGACAGCCCTGGTATGTGTAGATTGGGTTCATTTTCCCATATGCTCTGCTCCGGATCTGATGCAGAATTTCGTCAGTGCCTCCTTGTTGTTCTCCGGGTACACATCCTCTCTACTTATTGCCGAGGCGTGTATCAGGAGAACAGTGGGGAGGTGCTGCCGAATTTTTGCGTCAGATCCAGAGCAGAGCATGGGAAAACAAACCCAATCTACACATACTCGGGTGGGATTAGGACCTATCTTTACCTATTAGCGTCTAGGTTGCATGGACGTAATAAAACTGACAAACTCCATTAACTGATGAATATATACATGTTGATTAATTTATATATATATTTCTTATGTGTACGGTAGCTAGCAAGATGAGTGATCGTGCGGGGATGTACACCAGTCGCACTAGTCAGGAGGACATGACCATTGAATGGTTAACATAAACCAAGGGGTTTCTGAGAGCCGCATTTGCAAATGACTAGAGGATAACCTGGTGCCCCTGTGCCGGGTGCAACAATTGGCACAAGAGGACAGAGGATGAAATGGGCAAACACTTGCAGAAGAGGGGTTTTACGCCAGATTATATGGTGTGGAAATTCCATGGCGAGTCTGGCCAACACGCCAGAGCTAAGGTGCTTCGTCGTCGCACCGACGAGCATGGTACTGGGATGGAAGACATGGTACAAGACTTTGATGATGCTCGGGACTCGGACGATGAGATGGAGGAATCTGCAAAGGCCTTCAATGAAATCTTGGAGTCTTCAGAACATCCTCTCCACGAGCACACTAAGCTTTGTGAGATGGATGCCATCTCACAAATTATGGCTCTGAAGGCTCAATTCAACTTGGGCAGAGAATGCTACGATGCGATAATGACAGTATTTGGACGTTTTCTTCCCAAAGGCCATGCACTACCTGCAAACCTGTACCAGTCAGACAAAATCCTCCGTGCTCTTAAGATGCCCTATGAAAAAATACATGCCTGTGAGAATGGATGTGCCTTATTTAGGCTTCAGTATGCAGACTTGAACTATTGTCCCATTTGCAAGTCATCCAGGTATGTTGTGGTAGACAACAGTATGGGTGAGAAGACGCAAACCAAAATCCCCCTTAATGTTCTTCGGGTATATGCCAATCGTACCAAGACTTCAACATCTTTTCTTGGTCGAAGAGACGGCAAGACAGATGACATGGCACAAAATGGGCAAAAGAATCCAACTAGATGCAGATGGGAAGCTGATGATGGTGCACACATCGTACGGTGAAGCGTGGAAGCGCTTCGATGCATTACATGACGACAAAGCAGCAGATCTGAGGCATCCACAAGATGCCATCATCATGGATGGGTTCAGTGTGTTTGGTCTGACGGCAACCCAATACAATTTTTGGTCCATATTTTTCATTCCACTGAATCTCCCCCCGGATAGATTATGCAAAGAAAGAACATTTTTCTGACGTTGATAATTCCAGGGCCCAACTATCTGGGGAAGAATATGAATGTGTACATGCAACCGCTGAAGGACGAATTGCAAGAAGCCTGGGATAATGGGTTCAAGACATACGACGCCTTTAGCAAAAGGAACTTCATAATGCGTTTCTGGTACATGTACTCAACACATGACTTGCCGGCGTATGCGCTATTTGTCTGCTGGTGTGTGTGTGCATGGAAGGTTCTCTTGCCCCACATGCAAGGGAGCTCTTCAGTTTCGTTGGGTTGAGGCCGGTCGCAAGTTTTCTTGCTTCGACATGCATAGACCGTTCCTGCATCCTCGCCATAAGTTCAGGAAAGACAACCGGAACTTGATCAAAGGTAGAGCTATGAAAGACTCTGCACTGCCTACGTTGACAGGCCAAGAGATCCTGGATGAGTTAAATGCTCTTGAGCCAGATCCAGAGCGCCCAGGGTATTTCAAGGGGTATAATTCGCAACATGCCTGGACTCACAAGACATGCTTGTGGGATATGCCTTACTTCAAAGACCTCCTTTGCCCACACAACATCGACGTGATGCACACTGAGAAGAATATTGCCGAGGCACTTTTTGGTACATTGTTTGGCATAGATGGGAAGTCAAAGGATAATCCTAAGGCAAGATTCAATCAGGAGGCGCTATGTCATAGACTGTTACAAAACATGCAACCACCGAAAGGAAAGAAGAACTAGACAAAGCCAAAGGCATGGTTCAATCTTGGAAGGCCAGCTATGAGGGAAATTATCTTGTGGGTGAAAATGCAGTTGATGTTCCCCGATGGTGGTGCAGCGATCTAAAGAGGGGAGTGAGTCTTGAAAAATTGATGATATTTGGTCTCAAGAGTCATGATTGACACATATGGATTGAGCGGGTAATGTCGTTGATGTTGCGTGGATTCATCTATGAGGATTAATGGCTAGTACTGGCAGAGTTGAGCTATTTCTTCTGTGTTCTTTGTGCGAAAGAACTATCGCCTGACATGGTAGAAGAAATGGAAGAGTTGGCGTTGGAGTTGATCTGCAAGTTAGAGAAGATATTTCTGTCGGGCTTCTTTAATCCAATGCAACACTTGATTTTGCATCTCCCAACCGAGGCAAGATTGGGTGGGGGGGCTGTGCAGAATCATTGGTGCTACGCAACTGAGAGGATGCAGAAGACGCTTCGAGCAAAATGTAAAAATAAACGTACAATTGAAGCATTGATGGCCGAGGCATTCATTACTGAGGAGGCAGCAAACTTCGTGACAACACACTATGAAGCCAAAAGTCGTCATTTGCATAATCCGAACCCTCGGTACAATGCTGGCGACCGTAAAAAGGGTCGATCCAACCTCAGCCTATTTAAAGGGGATCTGGCACCAGCCGGTGCTTCTAATTCCTTAACGTTGGATTTCGAAGAATGGCAGACCATTTCATTGTATATCTTCAACAAACTAACAGAAGTGCGGCCGTACATCGAGTAAGTTCTCGGTACATTGTTTTGCAACTTCTAATTCCTTTGAACTGCTCTTATTCCCGGATAATTTGATATAGTCGATACATCGCCAAATTCTCGTATGGAGCGGTGATCCAAAAGGATTCCATCGAATAGTATGAGCTTCTGGCAAAGCATGGAGGCGGCTCTCCCAGTTTCATCTCTTGGTTAAAAAAAAACGGTAATTTCCATTAGACCATTTCATTTCTTCGTCTAATTTGTGGCTAATGCAACAATCCCTTTGGTATTAAACTTGTAGGCTAATTCAGAGCTTATGGATGCCGAATTGAGACAAGTTGCTAATGGTTTTGACTTTAAGGTCCATTCATTTGACAAATACGACATCAATGGGTATCGCTTTCGTACCTATGGCCGACCGAAAGTCTACAAATTGTTGTGTCTCTGCTATCGGCGAAGGAGATACCGAGTATTATGGAAGAGTTGAAGAAATTTATGAACTTCAATTCTATGGTGCAAACCCACCAAACGTCATAGTCTTCAAATGTTATTGGTTCCAGCCGAAGGAGACTAGAAGGACTCATGAACATATAGGGCTAGTGGAAATCAAACAAAGCACCCATTTGGATGTTCCTGATGTCTAATTATGGCTCAACAGGCAACCCAGGTTTTCTATCTACCGTGGGCCTGTAAAGTGATCCTAATCTCAATGGTTGGGATGCCATTTATGAAGTGTCTCCACGTGTTAGACCACCTCCCCCCAATGAAGAGGATTAGGAACCTCACATTAACCTAGACACATATGAAGGAGAATTCTTCCAAGAAACACGTCTTTCCAAAGAATGTTTCAAGAACTGCTCTACTTCACCCCAGAACATTGAAGTAGACAGCGACAGTGAACCCGACTTCACCCCTCAGCCGGAACAAGAGGAGCCTGAACTAGAAGAGGTTACTGCTGTGGATGACCTGTCAATGCTTGACCAATTACGTAGAGGTGGCCTTCCACATGATGATTGCTACGTCTTGAGCTTGCGTTGGTTTTCCTTGAAGAGGAAAGGGTGATGCAACAATAGTAGCGTAAGTATTTCCCTCAGTTTTTGAGAACCAAGGTATCAATCCAGTAGGAGGCTCCTCAAAAGTCCCACGCACCTACACAAACAAACAAGAACTCGCAACCAACACAATAAAGGGGTTGTCAATCCCTTCAAGGCCACTTGCGAAAGTGAGATCTAATAGAGATAATATGATAAGTTAATTATATTTTTGGTATTTTATAATATAGATAGGAAAGTAAAGATGCAAATAAAAGTAGATTGAAAGCTTATATGATAAGAGATAGACCCGGGGCTTCTCTCAAGATAGCATAAGTATTACAGTGGGTGAACAAATTACTGTCGAGCAATTGATAGAAAAGCGAATAATTATGAGATTATCTAGGCATGATCATGTATATAGGCATCACGTCCGTGGCAAGTAGACCGACTCCTGCCTGCATCTACTACTATTACTCCACACATCGACCGCTATCCAGCATGCATCTAGAGTATTAAGTTCATAAAGAACAGAGTAACGCATTAAGAAATATGACATGATGTAGAGGGATAAACTCATGCAATATGATATAAACCCCATCTTTTTATCCTCGATGGCAACAATACAATACGTGCCTTGCTGCCCCTGCTGTCACTGGGAAAGGACATCGCAAGATTGAACCCAAAGCTAAGCACTTCTCCCATTGCAAGAAAGATCAATCTAGTAGGCCAAACCAAACTGATAATTCGAAGAGACTTGCAAAGATAACTTAATCACACATAAAAGAATGAGAGGAGATTCGAATATTTCTCATAGATAAACTTGATCATAAAGCCACAATTCATCGGATCTCGACAAACACACTGCAAAAAGAGTTACATCGAATGGATCTCCAAGAAGATGAAGGAGAACTTTGTATTGAGATTCAAAGAGAGAGAAGAAGCCATATTGCTAATAACTATGGACCCGAAGGTCTGTGGTAAACTACTCACAACTCATCGGAAGGGCCTTGGAGATGATGTAGAGGCCCTCCATGGTCGATTCCCCCTCCGACGGAGCGCTGGCGAAGGCTCCAAGATGGGATCTCGCGGATACAAAAGGTTACGGCGGTGGAAATAGATTTTCGTGGTTGCTTCTGATGTTTTCAGGGTACATGGGTATATATAGGAGGAAGAAGTAGGTCGGTGGACGCTCGAGGGGCCCATGAGGGTGGGGGCGCGCCCAGCCCTAGGGGCAGGCCGGGCACCCTCGTGGTCGCCTTGCTTGTTTCTTGACTTCCACTCCAAGTCCTCTGGATCACGTTTGTTCCAAAAAGATCGCTCCCGAAGGTTTCATTCCGTTTGGACTCCGTTTGATATTCGTTTTCTTCGAAACACTGAAATAGGCAAAAAACAGCAATTCGGGCTGGGCCTCCGGTTAGTAGGTTAGTCCCAAAAATGATATAAAAGTGTAAAGTAAAGCCCATAAACATCCAAAACAAGTAATATCATAGCATGGAACAATCAAAAATTATAGATACATTGGAGACGTATCAAGCATCCCCAAGCTTAATTCCTGCTCGTCCTCGAGTAGGTAAATGATAAAAACAGAATTTTTGATGTGGAATTCTACCTAGCATATTTCTAAATGTAATTTTCTTTATTGTGGCATGATTGTTCAGATCCAAATGATTCAAGATAAAAGCTTATAAAACATAAAAATAGTAATACTCGAAGCATACTAACAAATAATCATGTCTTATCAAAATAGCATAGCCAAAGAAAGCTTATCCCTACAAAATCATATAGTTAGGCCATGCTTCATTTTCATTACACAAAATACTCCCATCATGCACAACCCCGGTTTCAGCCAAGAAATTGGTTCATACTTTTTAACGCGCTTCAGCTTTTTCAACTCTTACGCAATACATGAGCGCAAACCATGGACATAGCACTATATGTGGTATATGGTGGTGGTTGTGAAGACAAAAAGGGATAAGATAGTCTCACATCAACTAGGCTATCAATGGGCTATGGAAATTCCCATCAATAGATATCAATGTGAGTGAGTAGGGATTTCCATGCAACGGATGCACTAGAGATATAAATGTATGAAAGCTCAACAAAAGAAACTAAGTGGGTGTGCATCCAACTCGCTTGCTCACGAAGACCTAGGGCATTTTGAGGAAGCCCATCATTGAAATATACAAGCCAAGTTCTATAATGAAAAATACCCACTAGTATATGAAGGTGACAAAACAGGAGACTCTCTATCATGAAGATCATGGTGCTACTTTGAAGCACAAGTGTGGAAAAGAGATAGTAGCATCGTACCTTCTCTCTTTTTCTCTCATTTTTTATTTGGCCTTTCTCTTTTTTTATTTGGCCTTTGTCCTTTTTTTTGTGGCCTGTTTGGCCTCTTTTTTTTAAGTCCGAAGTCTCATTCCGACTTGTGGGTGAATCATAGTCTTCATCATCCTTTCCTCACTTGGTACAATGCTCTAATAATGAAGATCATCACACTTTTATTAATTTACAACTCAAGAATTACAACTCAACACTTAGAGAAAAATATGACTCTATATGAATGCCTCCGGCGGTGTGCCGGGATATGCAATGAATCAAGAGTGACATGTTTGAAAAATTATGAAGGTGGCCTTGCCACAAATACGATGTCAACTACATGATCATGCAAAGAGCAATATGACAATGATGGAACGTGTCATAATAAACGGAACGGTGGAAAGTTGCATGGTAATATATCTCGGAATGGCTATG
The DNA here is from genome assembly GCF_002162155.2 of Triticum dicoccoides. Lineage (NCBI taxonomy): Eukaryota > Viridiplantae > Streptophyta > Magnoliopsida > Poales > Poaceae > Triticum > Triticum dicoccoides. Next base: position 127,897,777 of record NC_041387.1, read on the forward strand.
GTAATGCCATAATAGGTAGGTACGGTGGCTGTTTTGAGGAAGGTAAATAATGGGTGCATGATACCCGCGAAAGTTGCGTGGCATAATAGAGGCTAGCAAAGTGGAAGGGTGAGTGTGCGTATATCCATGGACTCACATTAGTCATAAAGAACTCATATACTTATTGCAAAAGTCTACTTGCCCTCGAAGCAAAGTACTACTATGCATGCTCCTAGGGGAAGGGTTGGTAGGAGTTAAGCATCACGCGATCCCGACCTCCACTCATAAGGAAGACAATTAAAAGAGCACCCCATGCAAAAAAATTGTCACACAACTTTTACCATATGTGCATGCTACGGGACTTGCCAACTTCAACACAAGTATTTCTCAATTTCATAATTACCCAACTAGAATGACTCTAACATTACCACCTTTATATCTCAAAACGATTATCAAGCATCAAATTGATCTTAGTGTTTAATGCACTTTCTATGATAGTTTTTATTATACCCAACTTGGATGCTCATCATTCTAGGACCGAATTTATAACCATAGCAAATACCATGCTGTTCTAAAAGACTCTCAAAATAATATAAGTGAAGCATGAGAGATCAACAATTTCTTTAAAATTAAGCCACCACCGTGCTCTAAAAGATATAAGTGAAGTACTAGAGCAAAAACTATCTAGCTCAAAAGATATAAGTGAAGCACATAGAGTGTTCTAATAAATTCTAATCAAGTGGGCTTCTCCAAAAAGGTGTGTACAGCAAGGATGATTGTGGAAAACTAAAAAGCAAAGACTAATATCATACAATACGCTCCAAGCAAAACACATATCATGTGGCAAATAAAAATATAGCTCCAAGTAAAGTTACCGATAGACGAAGACGAAATAGGGGATGCCTTCCGGGGCATCCCCAAGCTTAGGCTTTTGGTTATCCTTGAATGTCTTGGGGTGCCATGGGCATCCCCAAGCTTAGGCTCTTGCCACTCCTTATTCCATAGCCCATCAAATCTTTACCCAAAACTTGAAAACTTCACAACACAAAACTCAACAGGAAATCTCATAAGCTCCGTTAGTGCAAGAAAGAAAAAACCACCACATAAGGTACTGTAATGAACTCATTCTTTATTTATATTGGTGTTAAACCTACTGTATTCCAACTTCTCTATGGTTCATACCCTACATACTAGCCATAGATGCATCAAAATAAGCAAACAACACACGAAAAACAGAATCTGTCAAAAACAGAATAGTCTGTAGAAATCTGTAACTCTCGAATACTTCTAGAACTTTTAAATCCTACCAAAATAGGAAGTCCTAGGAAATTTGTCTATTGATCTACAGCAAAAAGAATCAACGCAAAAACACGTTTCTGTGAGTTACTAAAATTATTTTCGTGCGTGCAAAGTTTCTGTTTTTCAGCAGAATCAAATTAACTATTACCATAGGTTATCCTATAGGTTCTACTTGGCACAAACACTAATTAAAACATAAAAACACATCTAAACAGAAGGTAGATAAAAAATTTATTACTAAACAGAAGCAAAAACAAAAAAATAAAATAAAATTGGGTTGCCTCCCAACCAGTGCTATCGTTTAACGCCCCTAGCTAGGCATAAAAGCGAGGATAGATCTAAGTAGTGCCGTCTTTGGCACTCAATTCATAAGTAGCTCGCATGATAAATTCATAAGGTAATTTAACTTTATTTCTTGGAAAGTGTTCCATGCCTTTCCTTAATGGAAATTGGAATCTAATATTCCCTTCCTTCATATCAATAATTGCACCAGTCGTTCTAAGGAAAGGTCTACCAAGAATAATAGGACATGATAGATTGCAATCTATATCAAGAACGATAAAATCTACGGGCACATAGTTCCTATTTCTAACAATAAGAACATCATTGATTCATCCCATAGGCTTTTAATGGTGGAATCCGCAAGGTGCAAATTTAAAGAGAAATCATCAAGATCATGGAAACCTAGAATATCGCATAAAGTTTTTGAAATCGTGGAAACACTAGCACCCAAATCACACAAAGCATAACACTCATGATCTTTAATTTTAATCTTTATAGTAGGTTCCCCCTCATCATAAAGTTTTCTAGGTATAGAAACTTCCAAATTAAGTTTTTCATCATAAGATTGCATCAAGGCATCAACAACATGTTTGATAAAAGCTTTATTTTGACTATAAGCATGAGGAGAATTCAACACGGATTGCAACAAGGAAATACAATCTACTAAAGAACAATTATCATAATTAAATTCCTTGAAATCCAAGATAGTGGGTTCAATGCTATTTAAAGTTTGGACCTCTCCAATCCCACTTTTACCAAATTTAGCATCAAGATCTAAGAACTCCGAATCGTTGGGACGCCTTTTAACTAAAGTTGTCTCATCTCCAGTCCCATCATTATCAAGATTCATATTGCAAAACAAAGATTTAATTGGGGACACATCAATAACTTTTAGATCTTCATCATTATTTTCATGGAAACTAGAGGAACACGCTTTTACAAAGCAATCTTTCTTAGCATGCAATCTAGCGGTTCTTTCCTTGCACTCATCAATGGAAATTCTCATAGCCTTGAGAGACTCATTGATATCATGTTTAGGAGGAGTAGATCTAAGTTTCAAAGAATCAATATCAAGCGAAAGTCTATCAACGTTCCTAGCCAAATCATCAACTTTAAGCAATTTTTCTCCAAGCAAGGCATTAAAATTCTTTTGAGAGATCATAAATTCTTTAACACTATTCTAAACATCAGAGGGCATCTTATCAAAATTACCATAAGAATTATTGTAGGAATTTCCATAATTATTAGAGGAATTACAGGGAACGCTCTAGGATTAAAGTTTCCTCTATAAGCATTGTTACCAAAATTATTCCTACCAGCAAAATTCACATCCATAGATTCATTATTATTCTTAATCAAAGTGGACAAAGGCATATCATTGGGATCAATAGGAGAACTCTTAGTAGCAAACAATTTCATAAGTTCATCCATCTTTCCACTCAAAACATTAATTTCTTCTATAGCATGCGCTTTTTTACTAGTAGATCTTTCGGTGTGCCATTGAGAATAATTAGCCATAATGTTATCAAGGAGTTTAGTAGCTTCTCCTAAGGTGATTTCCATAAACGTGCCTCCTGCGGCCGAATCTAAAAGATTTCTAGAAGCAAAATTCAGTCCGGCATAAAAATTTTGTATGATCATCCATAAATTCAAACCATGAGTAGGGAAATTGCGAATCATTAATTTCATTTTTTCCCAAGATTGGGCAACATGCTCATGATCAAGTTGTTTAAAATTCATAATATCGTTCCTAAGAGAGATGATCTTAGCGAGAGGAAAATACTTAGAGATAAAAGCATCTTTGCACTTATTCCATGAATCAATATTATTCTTAGGCAAAGACGAAAACCAAACTTTAGCACGATCTCTAAGTGAAAACGGAAATAACTTCAATGTAACAATATCATTATCCAGATCTTTCTTCTTTTGCATCTCACACAAATCAACAAAGTTGTTTAGATGGGTAGCGGCATCTTCACTAGGAAGGCCGGAGAATTGATCTTTCATAATAAGATTCAACAAAGCAGCATTGGTTTCACAAGACTCAACATCATTAAGAGGAGCAATCGGAGTACTAAGGAAATCTTTATTATTGGTATTGGAAAAGTCACACAACTTGGTATTATCTTGCGCCATCGCGACAAGCAATCCAACACACATGCAAACAAAAAGGCAAGCAAACGAGAGAGGAGGTTGGGAAAGAGAGGGCGAATAAAACGCAAGGGTGAAGTGGGGGAGAGGAAAACGAGAGGCAAATGGAAAATAATGTAAGTGTGAGGGAGATGGGTTTGTGATGGGTACTTGGTATGTCTTGACTTGAGCGAAGACCTCACCGACAACGACGCCAGAAATCCTTCTTGTTACGTCTTGAGCTTGCATTGGTTTTCCTTGAAGAGGAAAGGGTGACGCAGCAATAGTAGCGTAAGTATTTCCCTTGGTTTTTGAGAACCAAGGTATCAATCCAGTAGGAGGCTCCTCAAAAGTCCCACGCACCTACACAAACAAACAAGAACTCGCAACCAACGCAATAAAGGGGTTATCAATCCCTTCAAGGCCACTTGCGAAAGTGAGATCTCATAGAGATAATATGATAAGATAAATATATTTTTGGTATTTTATGATATAGATTGGAAAAGTAAAGATGCAAAGAAAAGTAGATTGAAAGCTTATATGATAAAAGATAGACCCGGGGGCCATAGGTTTCACTAGTGGCTTCTCTCAAGATAGCATAAGTATTACGGTGGGTGAACAAATTACTGTCGAGCAATTGATACAAAAGCGAATAATTATGAGATTATCTAGGCATATCATGTATATAGGCATCACGTCCGTGACAAGTAGATCGACTCCTCCCTACATCTACTACTATTACTCCACACATCGACCGCTATCCAGCATGCATCTAGAGTATTAAGTTCATAAAGAACAGAGTAACACATTAAGAAAGATGACATGATGTAGAGGGATAAAATCATGCAATATGATATAAACCCCATCCTTTTATCCTCGATGGCAACAATACAATACGTGCCTTGCTGCCCCTGCTGTCACTGGGAAAGGACACCGCAAGATTGAACCCAAAGCTAAGCACTTCTCCCATTGCAAGAAAGATCAATCTAGTAGGCCAAACCAAATTGATAATTCGAAGAGACTTGCAAAGATAACTTAATCACACATAAAAGAATTCAGAGGAGATTCAAATATTTCTCATAGATAAACTTGATCATAAACCCACAATTCGTTGGATCTCGACAAACACACCGCAAAAAGAGTTACAACGAATAGCTCTCCAAGAAGATCGAGGAGAACTTTGTATTGAGATTCAAAGAGAGAGAAGAAGCCATCTAGCTAATAACTATGGACCCGAAGGTCTGTGGTAAACTACTCACAACTCATCGAAAGGGCCTTGGAGATGATGTAAAGGCCCTTCATGGTCGATTCCCCCTCCGGCGTAGCACCGGCGAAGGCTCCAAGATGGGATCTCGCGGATACAGAAGGTTACGACGGTGGAAATAGTTTTTCGTGGTCGCTTCTGATGTTTTCAGGGTACATGGGAATATATAGGAGGAAGAAGTAGGTCGGTGGACGCTCGAGGGGCCCACGAGGGTGGGGGGCGCGCCAGGCACCCTCATGGCCGCCTCACTTGTTTCTTGACTTCCACTCCAAGTCTTCTGGATCACGTTTGTTCCAAAAACATCGCTCCCAAAGGTTTCATTCCGTTTGGACTCCGTTTGATATTCCTTTTCTTCGAAACACTGAAATAGGCAAAAAAAACAGCAATTCGGGCTGGGTCTCCGGTTAGCAGGTTAGTCCCAAAAATGATATAAAAGTGTAAAGTAAAGCCCATAAACATCCAAAACAAGTAATATAATAGCATGGAACAATCAAAAATTATAGATACGTTGGAGACGTATCAATTATGCATTTATTAATGATGACGATGAGCACGTCATTACTAATAGTGTTGATGATGATGATGCATTTATTAATCCCGAAGCATTTATTGAACCCGACAATTCAGACTATTACTAGGTATTAAATTCTCTATGTTGTACTTGATTTATATAGTTACTTGTATGATTGTATGATTTATATAGTTACTTGTATAATTTTTTTACTTTGTATGATTGTTTGTTATACATAGTGCCATGGTCTTGATATCCGTCCCCATCGGCCCTCACCTGCTTTATGATTCAGATGTGGTAATTCCTCTTTTATAATTATTTGTTGCATTTCGCATTTATGACAATTATGGCCATCAAGTTGACATAGAGATAATTAATCTAGGAGGTATGTGAACCGGAATTTGCAATCGACCCTCTTGTCCAGAAGTTAAATTTAGTTGAAAAAGAAAATGAGTATTTGAAAGAAAAAAAAGAATTGAAGAAGAGAAGATGAAATTGGAGTTGTATGTTGCCGATGTTGTCGATGATCACAAGATGAATATGAATGCAATGCGCTTGAAGATGGATGCAATGCGCTTGAAGATTAAGAAGATTAGAGAATATGCCACTGATATTGAGGCTTGGTATCATTATGCCGTTGGATCAATTGTTACCTTAGTTGTGATCTTCATCACATTTGTTGTGATGGGGGGTAAGTTTTCTCTAGTGTTTTGCTTAACAAATGCATACTTAGCTTACTTTCCTCCTAAATTGCATAATTACCTAAGTTAGACAAAAAATGAGCTATACTTAGCTTCTTCAGTTCATTTATGACATACTTAGCATACTTAGGTCAAAAATATCATGATAATCTTTGTTACCTCCAAAATGATATAGACTTACCTTACTTTCCATGAAAATGACATAATAACCTTAGTAAGCTCCAAAATGACCTATTTACCTAGCTTAGATCTAAAATGACCTACACTTAGCATTTTTACCTAGCTTAGCAATAAAATGGCATTTTACCTACCTTAGTTAGAAGAAGAAGAAGATAAAAAAGAGGAGAGGAGAAAAATAAAGAGAAGAAAAATCTTCTTCTTCTTCTTCTTCTTCTTCTAGCTAGTCTTCTTCTTCTTCTTCTAACTTGCTTCTTTCCCAATTTGCAGATTTGCTTTAGATGACGAAGCTTGCGTTGATGGAGTCTACTCTCCTCTTTATGCTTCCTTCTTGTTTTGATTTTGTAGGATGAACAATGTCAAACTTGCTACCTATATATGTATGTATGGATGAAACCACTGTATGCTTGTTGTTGGATATGTTGGCTATGTATATGTGTTGGATGAAACCATTTGCTATGTATATGTGTTGGATGATCATATACATATGGCAAGGATATGATTTGGTATGTATATGTGTTGATATGCTTGTCGAAAGTATTTTCATATATATATATATATATATATATATATATATGTGTGTGTGTGTGTGTGTGTGTATGTGTGTGTGTGTGTGAAATTCTATGCCATTGAATGAATTTAAGAAAAACAGAAAAACAGGGGCTATACAGCTTTGCCGTCTACCAGCAACGACAAATATGCCATGTGTCAGCTAACTGTCCAACCTGGGCCAGTAGGCAGGCTATTGGGGCCCGCGGCGCTTCGCACTTGCCTCTTCGCTTCTCTGCTAAGCCAAGTCCAAGCGCGCCTTGGGCCCGGGGGCTACTGTCGGCGTTCTGGGAATGGGGGTACTCAGACTTGCCTGCCTGCGGCATGCGGCCTGGCTCAAGGAGTGGTCCAGTACGGCCCACCTTCATCAGCACATGCTCAAGACCCTCGCGAGGGGCCAAGCCTCGCGGGGCGGACGACAGGAGGCTTCCTCAGACACGGCCTCGTCAGGCTGGCTCACGAGGAGGCGGAGAGATCAAGGCGGGGTACCTCACGAGGTGCTCTTGAAGCAAGCCATGACGACCAAGGCCAGGCGGGCGCCAGGCGGGCGCCGGCCTGCGCAGAGTCCTTGTTTCCCCTTTGGTGCAAAGGGGGCAAGCGCAGGCGAGGGTATCAAGCAAAGGCAACCATTTTGGTGCAACAAGACCAAGACCAGCAGGACGGCAGAACGGAGGTCATCGTGGAGCCCAAGCCAGCATCATCGTCAGGGTCTTTGGCAGGCGAGGACCAACTTTAGTCAGGATAAGTGTACTAGATGTTCCCCTTCAAAATGGCCAATTGTTGGCACCCTTCCCGCTCAATATTTGGGGAGAGGCCTGGGGCCTTCGCCTATAAATAGGACTAGCCACCCACAGGGAAGGGTATCTGGATCTGATCGGATCGACATCTGAGACATAGAGAGAGAGAGAGAGAGAGAGAGAGAGAGAGAGGTGACTGAACTCTCCTAGCAGTTCATCGCCTCAACCAAGAACATACCCTCGTGAGGCTGTTCTTTCCTTGTACTGTTCCTCATCAGCCCCAGAGGCAATCCACCACACCACAAACTGGAGTAGGGTATTACACCACAATGGTGGCCTGAACCAGTATAAATCTCGTGTCCCTTGTGTTGTTCTTCGTGTAGTTTTAGATCCTTACGAGGCGGTGAGACATGGGTAGGCTGGGGGTGTGATCTCCATGTACACCCCAGTGTTCGAACCTCAAGGGTCTGCCGGAACCCGAAATCCGACATTTGGCGCGCCAGGTAGGGGTGTGCCGGAATCTGCCTTCCGTCGTCTCGTGTTTTCACCGTCCATCCGATCCATGTCACACGCACGTCACGCCCGCGCCGAGCGCCGGGCCGCTCTCGCCACTCGCGTTGCCCAGACGGCCCCCGCCGGTAGGCGCCCCCGTCGTTCCCTGTCGCCTGCCGTTAACGCCGCCACCGGCCCGGCGGGGAACGAGCAGCAGGTGTCGTCCATACATCCATCAGTGCGGAGACAAGGCTGCACCGCCACCCCGTCGCTGACTCCGGCCAGGTCCTTGTCCCATGCCCGTCGCGCTCCTATGGACGCGCACGCCGTGCTGCTCCTGGCGAGGAGCTCCTGCACTACCGTCCCGTCGACGACCTCTACGATGAGTGGCTCGCCCGCATCACCGAGCTTGTCAGCACCGCTGGGGGCTCCCCTGCACCGTCCCTCTCATTGCACCGCGCCCCACCCTGCGCGGGCGATGAAGCTCCGGGGGCGCCTCAGCCACCTCCCCCTCAAGAAGGCGCCTTGGCTCCAAGGCGCATGGCCCCTAGGCGGAACCCACTCCGTCCGGCGCCAGCACAACAAGAGAAGAGCTGCCAAGAGATCCCACGTCCCCAAGAAGCCGCCCGTGTGCTCCCCGCGCCGGCGCGGCACGAACGCGCACCTACCCCGGTGCATCAAGACCCCGCGCTGCACCTGGCCGCAGCGCACAGAGACCCGCAAGATCAAGCTCTCCGTCACCAAAGGGCTCCCGCGGCCACTGCAGGCTGCCGTGCCTTCTTCGCCGAGCTGCGCGGCGTGGCCTGGCTGGGCAAGTTCAAGCCAGACCTGCCCCCGTGCTACGATGGCACGGCTGACCCTGCTGAGTTCCTCCAGCTCTATGAGCTGGGCATTGAAGCCGCCAACGGGGAAGAGAAGGTCATGGTGAACTGGTTTCCCATGGCGCTCAAGGACGGCGCCGGCACCTGGCTCCTGAACCTGGCTCCTGGCATGATATCCTCCTGGGACGAGATGCGCACCCGATTCATCGCCAACTTCCAAGCCACCCGCGACCGGCCCCTGGCCATGAGCGACTTGCGCCGCATCAAGCAGCAGCCAGGAGAGACCCTGCAGAAGTTCATCCAGCGCTTCAACAACGCTCGCCTTAAGATCCCCAAGGTGTTCGAGGAGGCCATCATCTCAGCCTTCTCCGACGGCGTGCGTGACGTCAAGATGAAGGAGGAGCTCGCGATCCATGAAGACTTATGCACCTCCCTGGAGCTGTTCAATCTGGCGACCAAGTGCACCAGGGCTGAGGAAGGGCGCCTGTCCCTCCTCGAGCTGCCAGCTGCTGACCTAGAAGAGAAGAAGCCCAAGACAAAGGACGTGAAGCGCAAGGGGCTTCCATGCTTGCAGCAGAGCCAGACACCAAGCGAGGCAGGGATCAGCCTGAGTCATCCAAGGGCAGCCGGTACTGCGTGTACCACGACCTCCATACCCACAACACCAACGAATGCCAAGAGCTCAGGGCCGTGCGAGACGTGCGTGACGGCCGGCGCCCCGAGCGCAGTGACAGGGGCTATGACCGAGGAGGAGGAAGAGGTGGAGGACGATGGGAAGACCGTGGCCCTCGCCAAGGGTGGCGTCACCGACCTTGCGAGGACCGCTGGCAGGACCAGCCTCGCGAGGGAGGTTGGAGGGACCCACCTCGCGAGGGGGGTTGGAGGGATCATCCTCGCGAGGATCGCCCACAAGGCAATGCGGGCCTCCCTCCTCTGCCACCACAGCCAAGGAGGAACGAAGACCATCTCCAGGACGAGGGGGCTGGAGGCTTCCAGGAGCCGCGCGCAATCGCTTGCATCTTGGGCGGCGCACAAGCCCCGGCCTCTCAGCGCATCTTCAAGCAGTTTGCTCGCGAGGTGAATGCAGTCCTCCCCAAGCTTGAGGCCACACGCCCTCTCAGGTGGTCAGCGTGCACTATCACGTTCGGCTCAGCGGATCAGCTCAAGTGCGCGGCCACAGCAGGAGTCCTCCTGATGCTTTGTTCCCCAATCATCAGCAATGTGCAAGTCACCAGGAACCTCATCGATGACGGAGCAGGGCTCAATGTCCTATCCGCCGAAACGTTAAACAATCTTCAAGTGCCATACAATTAGCTGCAGCCAACCAAGCCTTTCTCAGGAGTCACTGATGGTTCCACGGTTCCGATAGGGCAGGTCCGCCTTCCTGTTACCTTCAGGAAGCGCGACAACTACCGCACCGAGCTCATTGACTTCGACGTCGCTCACATCTGCCTGCCGTACAATGCCATCCTCGGGTACCCAGCCCTGGCCAAGTTCATGGCCGTGACCCATCACGGCTACAATGTCCTCAAGATGCCAGGGAGCGGTGGAGTCATCATGGTGCCTTGTGAAGAGAGAGACGCCGTGTGTTCTCTGGAACGCGCTTTCCAAGCCGCATCAATTGAAGACCCAGATCACAAGAATGGGAGGCCTCCCGAGGCTGCTCCTAAGAATAACAAGACATCGCCTGGTCCGACCCCTTGGGAGGCAGGCCCCTCAGGGTCCGCGCCCATTCAGGGGGCACCTCCTTCTGTCGCATAGGAAGGCACGCTCGGCGCCCTCCTCGAGCAGGGCTCGGGGGCTCTCTTCTGGAGGGCCATCGACTTTGCTAAGATTACGAGGGAGGCGCTCGGGCACCACTTGGAGGCGTGCTTCAACGCACGTTTCCCTCAGGAGGAAGCAAGGCAAGGAGGGCCAAACCCTCAGGAATTCATCAGCGAGATCATTCAGGAGCTGCAGGAGTCAAGAGTCATGAGTGGTAGCCGCCGCTTGCCCGCCGTAGCTCCCCATCCAGGTGAGGATGGTGGGCTGCGCGTCTGCATCGACATACCAGGACTCAACCGAGCCGCCTCTTAGGAGCGCCTCTGGCCCTCATGCGTGGGGCGCTGTGAAGGCCCACCCCACAGCTATGTTCGCATGCCTTACGGCCTGCTGAACGCGGCTGCTGTGCGTCAGCGCCTCATGAGGAGCATCTTGGAGGCTTAGGCGGTCAGGCATTCCGCAGTCCTGGCGGAGGTGGAGATGGTCCGCGAGGAGCCGCCAGCGCCTCCGGAGCCTCCCGAGGCCCCTGGGCCTGGGGGCTCGTGAAGATCGTCTCCCGCAGCACACGCCGTCCGCTACTTCAGCATCCCTCTGTCTTCAGCATCATCAGGTGACATCCTTCGAGTTTCATTTTCAACTGGGAGTGCCCCCCAGGGCTGCATCATTCCCAGGCCGCGTGGGTCCGTCCCTGTGGCGTGTATCCCCTTCAGTTCATGTTTTCAGCTTACTTTATCGGGGGCGCTCCTCGGGCTGCATTATCCCCAATCTACCCGGGCCAGACCCGGTGGCATCATCCCTCTCGCGTTTATTCGGGTCGTGCGTTTGACCCATCGTGATTGTTGTTTGATGCTTGCCTATGGCACTCTTCTTTCTTCATGTTGGCTGCTTGCACGTTAAAGGGGGGGGGGGTACCTGAGCATCGCGACTCATGGGCTCTTACTGGCTCTCCAGCCCTCACCCTCTGGCCTTGTCCACGGCATCACGACCTGGCATACCAGCGACGGCTGAGCCCCGCTCAAGGGCCGGGACCCGAGGACGTAGAGCACCGACATCTAACCAAATCTGCAGGAACACATCACAAGTAAAGGCCCAGAGCCAGGCACAACCCGCCTTGAGGTAGGGCCCCGTGAATCCCGCGCTAGCTCACGGGTGCCCAGATACACCTCGCCAGGCCCTACCGTGCCAGCCACGTGTCAGGGCGGGGCTGTACACGCCCCGGGGGCTCCTCCCGGAGGGGAGCCCCCTCCCACGCACCAGTGGAAGCACCATGCTCCGCGCTGGCTGACGACACTGCCGAGGAGCGGCTATGCCCGTAGACATACGGAAGCGCTATGCTCCGCGCTGGTGATAAACAACTGAGGGTGGCCCCGGCTGCACCAACCTCAGGGAACCCAGAGCTCAATGCCCGGCCTCATCGTAACGCCTCCCCTCGGGAGTGCCGCGCGATGGGGCTGGGCACGGGGGCTGCGCCCAGGTCACGCCCAGGCGCACGCCATCCAGCCAGGCCCCTCGGGCCTGGTTCGTCGCACGCCTCTCCCCGAGCGGAGCCAAGGTACGAAGGTCGTTTGAATGTCAAGGGGGACTCCTGAGCATCGCGACTCAGGAGCCTAACTGGTCACGTAGCCCCTCACCCCTTAGTTCCGAAAGGCTAACGGCAGTTGAGGTATGCGCGGGGCCGGGATCTGCCGACGTAGAACGGTAAATTCACCCATGCATCTCACCTCCCTACTCACTACAAGAAATATGTCAACTTATGACCACCACTATTGGTCACTGAAAGGTCACAAATTTCCATTTATGACCTTTTTGTGACCAAAAACAGAAGGTCAAAAGCTGGCCGTCGTAAACTGACTATAGCGACCTTTCTTCTGGAATGGTCAAAAAGACCAAAATATTCCTACTGTGGCGTTTTGGTCACTAGCAACCTCCCCCAGGCCACGTAGGCATCCAGCGTGGCAAGCTGATGTGGCACAAGATTCAGCCCAGTCCAATTCGATTTTCTACATGGGCCGAGCCCAACAATTCAGCCTTTTATATTATTATTTTTCTGTCAATTCTTGTGGGCTACTTGGGCCAAGCCTAGTATTTCAGCTTCTTTGTTTTTGGGCCTTGGCCTTCTTACAATCAATTGATTTTCTATTTTCAATAATTATATTTTGGAGCTGGTCCCACTAGTCAGAAGGGTCCCACAAGTCATAATGCCATACATGAGTCCCACATGTCAGAAATTTCAAAATTGCTCAGATTATATTCATAAGTGGGTCCCACTGGTGAAGTTTCCATATCTTCTCAACATACATAACTGCTATTTCAAACAGGACAGAACAAACATAGTTCATCAAATAACACTACATAGCCTTTTACAATCCGTTACAATATTACACTTTACAGTCTACTACAGAGCCAAAAGAACGGCTTCACTGCTTCGCACTTGGCTTCACGGCTTCACACTCAGAAAAATTAGGACTGGAGTTCCTGTAAAAGAGTGAACATAAAGGAGAAAAATTAGGCTTGGAGCTCCTGAAAAAGAGTGAACGCATAAAGGAAAACAAGTAAGAAAACTACACAGGAAAACAAGTAGTGTATTGAGCACAATATGAACACTAGCATCTAGCATACTAGTTTCCGCAAAGAAAGAACACTCGACATCCAACATCTGAAGACATTGCAATGATTTCTAAGCACATCTAGCATACTAGTTTCCGCAAAGAGCATAAGCAAGCATGATACCATATCAATTGCATCACATCAACCAAATTATTCAGGGAGCACAATATGCACATGAACAAAGACAGATTCTGGGTCCTGCTTGATTCACCTAGTTGATGAGGGCGGCTGAGCGGGAGACGAGCTTGATGTCATTGCCATCAAGGACGATCTCATCCTTGAACTTCTCAGACTACAGCTCCGCCAGATGCATCAACAACACCTCCGACAACCACAGCAACAGCACCAATAATGACCTGCGTGACATTTCATATCATCATTACAGAATAAAAAAATTAAGACACACGCAGCAAATATAGCTTCAGCATTACGAAATTATCATGTAACTGTTGAGCAGACAGGAATATAGCTTCAGCATTATAGAATTATCATGTAACTGTTGAGCAGATAGGAATATAGCTTCAGCATTATAGAATTATCATGTAACTGTTGACTGTGAAGCTGTCAAACAGAAACCTGATTATAAACTATGGACTATGAGATGTCATAGCTGATCTGGTGGACTGTGAGATGTCAAGCAGAGCAACATTTGCTAGAGCAGCAGCTCCATGGACTAAAATAAATGCCCACAAGGATCATGAGAAAGAGCTAAAAAGGTTTGTTGTAGAAGAGTGAACATAAAGCTACCATTAGATCAAATAGAGATCATGCAATCAAATGGAGTAGTTACAGTCTTAACTAAGAAGATCATGAGCATGTGCATGAGTAAAATGAGCATCAGCATGTGTTAACAGGATCATAAGCATGCAATTAAATTTGTGCTACTACTGCTGTTATAAAACTACTGAAACTACTGAACCAAGCTGCCTGCCATGTAAACAAGCATCCATTCATCTATTCCAACAGAACTGAACCCATGTGATGATAACAACAGGAATTTGTAACTAGCATCCCTTAAGCACCATCAAGAGTATTTAGGGGCTCATCAACAGAACCCATGATGCAACAGGAATCCATAGTACTATTCAGCTAGAGTATGCATTTAGGGTGTTTAAACCCAGCAGCAGCAGGAACTTAAAAGGTACTACTGGTAACAATAAGATACTATGGTATCAATCAAGAAGCTAGTATAAGGAGACGGCAGGGTAAATTCAGCTGGTGCGTTTCACTTGGGTATCCCTTTCTCTTGCTGGCCAGTGCAGTGCTTCATGGGTCCCTAGGTTTCAGCTTCTTCTTGGTCCTCGTCTGAAAATATAAAGTGTTGAAACAGAGTTAAGTTGGCAGCCACAAGTGATTCAAATCTCTAGGAGTGGGTTATCAAGCTGGATCGCACGAAGAAACCAGAATATGCAAGCTCCATCCACACATATGCAAGCTGCGAGACTACAGTGTCGGGACGAATCTAACTGAAAGTAGCACGTTCCACACATATGCAAGGTGAATCAATTGTTCTGGAGCAGTGAAGAGGATGGGTGGGGTGGGGTGCTCACTTGGGGCCGGTGCAGCTCATGGTGGTGCCGAGGCCTCCATTGAGCTTGAGCACCACGAGCTTGTCGAGCAGTGCCTTCATGGCGTCGAGATCTGCAGCACACACACACACGATCCAGCGTTCAGCGTCCACACCCACAGACAGACACAAACAGTGACTGAACATTCGAATCGAATCCGAATCGACCACAGGAAAAAGCATCTGAGATGAGATGGTACCTTCGGGAGGGGGCGCGAGGGTGTCTTAGGGCACCACCACCTCATCGGTGGGGGTCTGGATCTTGCTCCACTCGATCTGCTCCGCCTCACCGCTGCGGAACAGACACAGAGAGCACAGCACCGCCGTCAGAAACCACCCACCCACGCGCGAGCGAGCGAGCATACGCAAGGAGGAATCGGGAGGGAGATTCGCATTATTACCTGAGGTAGCGCGAGACGAGGCTGATGAACCCGGCCTTCTCGTTCTCGCTGCGTCGTCACCGACAAAACAGAGCAGAAAAAACAGGTGAGCGGGAGCGAAGTGGGCGCCTACTAGCCGCTAGATCCGGGGGAGGGAAGGGGGATGGGTCGGGCGGGGCACCTGATCTCGCCGAGCTTGGCGATGGCGTCGCGGAGGTTGTCGATCTTGGAGTCGGGGGCGACGGCGGCGGCGGCCATCGCGATTCGGGCGGAGAGGA